>NC_069793.1:49513825-49820455 GCF_027406575.1 Nycticebus coucang
AGACATGAAGGATGTGCTTACTGGTATTCAGAAGCAGCCCTCACTTCCTCTAATCTCTATCCTTGTTGTGAATCCTGCTCTTCCTTGTCCCTCACTGAAGTTCCCAGCATTCTATGTCACAAAGTGTTCAATACCACCCTAAAGAACCACAGGCATCAAGTTACAGAAGGAAGCCAGAAAGGAAATCAGAAGGAGTCAGAGAAGTTCAGCTGGCATCCTGAGGAACTCCAAAATGGGCCTAGTGGTTCCTCTGCAAGCCACTGGCTATGTCACTTTTCTAGCCAGGCATTTAAGCCCTGAAGTCAATGCCAAAGAACTTAGGAGAGTTGTTCGAGTCCTGCAAGTGTGTGTCCAGTACAGAGGTACTCAGATTACCACACCCTTAACATCTGGGGGTGTCCAGGCTTCAGGGGAAAGACATGCCGGACATGCACCAAGGGCTGCCTCCATGGGCAGTCACTCAGAAGACTGGACCAGGCAGGGGGAACTTCAAGTGGGAACAGGAGAGACAGGCGGGGGCAGCTCACACATCCTCCATTAGGAGAACTCAGGGGTACAGTGGGGAAGGGCAGTGTGGGGAAGGGCTGGGTGGGGAAGGGTGAGCTTTTCTGGCATTCTACATGCTGTTCAGTCCTGCGCCCATCAGAGGGGTTCTCAGGGTGGATGCAGGTGCAACACGTGTCTCTCCTGGGGCCAGACTGTTGTTCTCTCCTACCTGGACTGAGGGGAGGGGAGGTCCTGTGCTGGGCAGCATGGGGAGCCTTACCTGGAACCCACTGTCTCCAGCTCCTGCTCCAGCTCACTCGCCTTCATCTGCACATGGTCCTGCAGCCAGCAGGAGGCGGGCTTGCTCCTCACTGAGTGTAACCAGGTCTGGGCTGCTTTCCAGGTCCAACCTGTGAAGGGAAGCAAACCAGTGCAATTTCTGTCCCCTCCCCCAGGATATGTGTCCGGGGGCTTCCTAGTCCCTGAACTCTTTATCTGAGGAGGCGGCCAACCTGACCCTAGTGGAGAGAGCAGGAAACCACTGTTCACCTGAAGGTGCTGATTCACAGGGGGACATATAGCTGTCTGACCCCAAGGGCAGTGGCACCTGAGTGCAAGCCCAGCTTCAGGCTGTCTTACCTGAATGACACCATCTGGGGCTTGCCTGTCTCCCAGAAGACCAAGGGCCTGAGACTTGGGAAAGGAGAGGACTTCTAGGAACCCATGATGACTCCCTGTAAGGGGAGAGTAATGCCAATGCCAGACACAGTCAATCAAGCCTCAGCTGTGTCATTGTCACAGTTTCTTCAGTCTTTTGAGCTACCCTGGAACATTAGGAGTTTTCATTGCCTCCTAACGAACCACACCAGACTAGCTACAGCTGTGTTTCCTGTGTGTTTACACCCAGGGCTAAAGCCAAAAGCTTCTGGACAGAGCTTCTGCCCTGACTACCTGCTTTCTTCTCTACCATGCATAGCAGAGCCCACCAGTCTAAAGAGGGATCTAGAAGGTCTCCCTTTCCCTCTGTTCTGGACTTCTTAGAGAGTGTCCTTTGCTCTCTCAGCTTTCCATAGCCAAAGGAACTTTCCAGTTAGGAGTCTTCAAGTCTCCTCAGGCTTCAGACCCCATTTCCAGGTCTTTCCATCCTTTTACACCTCCCCATGAAACAGCTCTCCACGCACCCCTCCCCACGTCTAGAACAACGTGTAGAGCTGGAGAAGGGGGTGGATTCAGTTGGCCTCCTGTAGTCCACCTTGATTTTGTGCTTCTTTGTAGGATCCTAAATCTCTGGGGTCTATACTGCTCTGTGTTTGTGAAGGGGCTTCCTAGAGTGTCTCCTAGTGTCCCTCGTGTCTTTTGGGACCAAGAGGTTGGGTGGAGCTGCCTGGCCACAGACCAGGTTGCCCTCACTGCTTCTGTCCCTGTGTGACCTCTCTAGGTGTTTTTTTCTCTGCACCAATAGGATGTCTAAAAGTTCAAAAGCATATGGTGCCCCATGAACATATTAATGTACACAGCTATGATTTAATAAAAAAAATACATAAAAATAAAAAAATAAAAGTTCAAAAGCATCCATGAACATAAATGATTTGGAAGGTTGAAAGTGCAGGAGAGGTGTCCAGGGATGAGGATTTGGGGGTTTTCTGGGGGTTGGAGGGTCTGAGCTCCAGCCTGTAAGTCTGGTCTACCCAAAAGGCTTTTGGCCCCAGGTGGCTGAAGAAGGGCTCACTGTCTGCCTCCTTGGATACTGAGAAGTCTGGGTCTGTTTTACCCAGCTCAAGGTCATTCATTTATGTTAGTAATCCAGAGAAACACACACACACACACACACACACACATTTGCTTGGCAGGTTCCTGGTCTCGGGGACATTTAATGACAGGTACAAAGCCTAAGGCTTTTACAGGCAGACAGCCCCACCCTCCAAGCAGAAGTTGAGCATCACAGCTTCTTTTGAACTCTGACACGGGTGCCTCAATCATTCCCTGAAGGCCAGACCCCTGGACACCCCGTGTCCCAGGGTCACCTTCCCTGATTTAAGTACTGTTCCCAAGGGGCACAGCGCAGCGTTGGACCAAGCTCAGGTTTTCACTGAAGTAGATCACTCAGCACGCAGAGTACGTTGCTTGCGGCTCCAGTCCGGTTCTGAACGCCTTCAAGTGCGGAGTTCTGGCCTCCCCAGCAACAAGTTCGCTTCTGAGGAAGGTGCCCAGCTGCCGAGAGGAAAAGCGGGATAAGGACCAACTGGAAGGCTGGCCAGAACCGAATCTACCCTTCTAAGGACTGATAGCCTCTCAAACAGAAGCTCTCGGACAAAAATGAGAGACCAGGGGAGACGCAGATGGGTAACCGGTCTAATGGAGACACCACGCGACAGCCCGACAGTGGGAGGACTCAGACACCAGCGGGCTCATCCAGCAGTGATACCGCGTCTCCTCAGATTCCCATTCTGCACAATTGCTGTGAACCTCTCCCGAATGACAAGCCACCTATCACTGCAGATTACAACAGGCCACCTACCTCCCAACACACACACACACACACACACACACACACACACACACACACACACACACACACACACACACACACACACACACACACACACACACCTTCCTGCCCATCCACAGGGCTAAGGCAACCTGTGCAGAGACTGTTTGCACAGCTGCCCTTGAGCTGCTGGCCTCTGTTTGCGAAGCTTCTTCGGGCTGGCCAATCCAGGCAAGTTCATTAGCTGCCCTTTACCTGGGTTAAAGGTGCGGTCGCACCGCAGCTTTCCTGTAGCGCCTCCCAGTGGGACCCAGGACGCTCTGCAGGCCCGAAGGTTCCCGGGTGTGGGCGCTCAGGTGGCGTGCGTGCTCTGGGACTCACCCAGGCCCACGGCATTGGAAATGCACACCCCGCAGGGGCCTGCCGTCTCAGCCACTACTCACTAACTCACTGTGACGCCCAGAAGCACTCGTGAGCACACGCCACCAAAGGATGTAGCCACGGCATTCACGTCCGGTACACACAGACCATCACACTGCGTACACGCCCTCTCCCACGCCCTGCAAAAGAAAATTCTTTCAATAGTAGGCGCTTTGCAGAGATCAAACCCTGGAGCCGAGCGAAGACCCACACTACCACGTGCCCTGTGGTCTCTCAGTTCCGGCTTCGGAGCCTCCGCCTTAGCCTAAGAAGACAGCATGGCAAGAGCCGGCCACACGGTCATGCAGAAGAACTCAGTGGGTCCGGACACCCGCGGCTGTGGCGCACCTGGGGCGGGTACACCTGAGCTGTGGGTAAGCTCCTGTCCGCTGGCCTTTACTTTGCCGCCGGCAGGGGGCGCTACTTCGATGCTTCGCTTGCCCCTTCTATGTTCTTGGCGGGAAAGGGCCTACTTTCCCAAGCCTGGAGCTCTGCCCAGGCTCCTGGCAAAAGCTTACAAGAGTGATTTCATTCTCCAGAAATAAAATGCTCACCCTAAAATCCCCGTGTGCTGATGGTCATGTGCTCCCTCAAACTCCCAAAATAAAACCCAGCGTGTCACAGGTCAATGGGCCACACGAGGCCTACTCATAGTGAGCACTAGGGATATGTGTGTGGGTAGATTAGATTCAAATGTACAAATCGAAACCATTTTGTTGCTGTTCTCTGGTGCAATCCCCAACCAAGAGAAAATCCAGAGCACATCTGCATTTTATGTTTGGTCTCTCCTGAGCTGGGAAAGCAAACTGCTGGGGCAAAACTAGCCTTGCTTCATTTGATGTCCCAGAAGGCCAGAACTAGGATGAGCCTAGTGAGACTCTTGCCTCCATTGCAAAGTTTAGAAGGGTGCCAAAAATCTCGGGGATCTAAATCAATATTTTAATGTAATATTTTTAGTGATAAAAATTAATACAAAAACAAATCTAGGATGAACAAAAATAAAAGGTATCTATACATACTTTAAATAGGATCTGGCAGGGTCAGGAATAGGGTGAGGTGAATAAGGCAGACTTATATTAATGCCACCTCCCATCATGTCTTCATTTAAAATGCTGATATTAGCAAGCATGCAATATACTCAATACTAATATGAAGTTAGTAGATGAACCACTACATGCCCACATGAGAGAAAAACACAATTAAGTTCAAGAAGGGGGACAGTGAGGAGGCTGGAGGAGATTTGGTAAGCTCTTACCTAACCCTCACAAAGTAGGGATATATGGCACACCTCCTGAGTGAAGGGCTCAACTACAACTTGGACCTAACAAATGCATACAATGTAACTTTATCATAGGTACCTTTATATTAATCTGAAATAAAAAAATAAATTAAATGCTAACATTTTATTCTTTATAGATTTTTGAATTGATCTCTATTTTTTTTAACTATTGCTATTAGTCAATTCAGGCTGTCATAACAAAATATCATAGACTTAAGTGGCTACAATTTCTCCCAATTCTTTAGGCTGGGAAGTCCAAGATCAAGTTGCCCAACCATTGGGTTCCCTTCCTGGCATGCATTTGGCTGCCTTCTTACCATGTCCTCACATGACAGAGAGAGGGAAGCAACAAACTCATTGGTGTCTCTTATTAGTGCTCTAATCCCATAATGAGGGCCCCACTCTCTTGACCTTATCTAAACCTAATTGTGTCTCAAAGGCCCCATTGCCAAATATCATCATACTGGAGGTTAAGGCTCCAACATACAAATTTTAGGGAGATGTGATTCAGTTCATAGCAGTTGTATTTATTTATAAGATATATTCTTTATTATATTTATACTTATTTTATATTTATTATTAAAGTATTGGCTGATACAATTATGGAGGATGAGAAGTCCCACAATCTGCCATCTGCAAGCTGGAGAACCAGGAAATCTGATAATGTAGTTAGAGAGCCCGAGAGCCAGAGGATCAAAGGGACAGATTCTAGTCTAGATTTTAAGTTCTGAGAACCACGTGTTCTAAAAGCAGAAGAAAGTCAATGTTCCAGTTCAGGCAGTCAGCCAGAGGGAAGGTGAACCCAACTTTTCCCAACATTTTTCTTCTATGAGTCTCTCAACCAATTGGGTGATACCCACCCACCCTGGTGAAAGTAATCTTTACTCGACTCACCAATTCAAATGCTAATCTCTACCATAAACATCCTCATAAACATACAGAAATAATATTTAATCAGATATTGGGACATCCCAAAACCCAGTCAAGTTGATACATAAAATTAACCATCACAATGTCTGAGATTTGAGTGCCCCTTTAATTTGCACCAGAGGAGCGATCCACACTTATTCACCCTAATCCAGTATACTGATTACCAACTTTTATAAATGCATCCTCTTCTTCCAAAGTTGAAATAGTGCGTGTGATCCATTTCTTCTTGGAAGGGCTTGTCATCCACTTGAATCAATATGTATCTTGTAATTCTGCTCTCCTTGTAACTTCAGCTCTCTTGTGGGCTCAAAAAGACATGATTTTGTACATTATCCAGCTTTGTCTCTGTTAGGGTAGGAGTGACACACTTTTGTTGCTTTTTACATCCTAAGCAGGAACAGAATCCTTTTAACATCATTTTAACATTTTTGATTGTACAGTTCAGTGGCAGTAATTACATTCCCAATGCTGTGCAACTGTCAGCATGATCTATTTCCATGGATCAACTTCTATTTGAGATTGATCATCTCAAATGGAAACTCTGTGCCCATTAAACAATAACTCCCCATTCCTCCTCCTTCCTTCTATTTCATTTTCTGTCTCTATAGGTTTGCCCATTCTAGGTACCTCAAGTAAGTAAAATCATACAATATTTGTCTTTTTTTTTTTTTTTTGCAGTTTTATAGCCGGGGCTGGGTTTAAACCCACCACCTCCAGCATATGGGATCGGCACCCTACTCCTTTGAGCCATAGGTGCCACTGATATTTGTCCTTTTGTATTGGCTTATTTCACTTAGCATAATGTTCATAAGATTCATCATGTTGCAGCAAGTGGCAGGATTTTATTCCTATATAAGTCTGAATAATATTCTAGTGTATATATATACCACACGGACATTTGAGTTATTCCTACTTTTTGGCTATTGTAAATAATCCTGCTATGAATTTACTATACAAGTATTTGAGCTTCTGTTTTCTGAGTATATACTTAGAAATATTATTTTTAATTGGCAATTATTTTTATTTTAAATGTCATGCAAACATATTACTAAAATTCAAAAGAGAGAAAAAATTATTCTTGTACAACTACTGTATTTCTTTTATGGATTTTATTCTCACTTTTTTCTTTAACAAGTGTTATTATGTTAGATTCCCTGGGAAGCAGACTCTGACTTGGAGGTTTGTAGTCAGAAGGCTGATTGGGGAGTACCCTGGTATTGACACCTGTCAGGGAAGGGAAGAAAGTGAGAATGGGCAGAAAGAAAAGTTGAGCTCTTTACGAATGTCTTATCTCAGAGGGAGCTCTAGATCTGGGATAGGGTTTTCAGAGTTGTATCAACTTCAGGCAGAGTCGGCACCTTACCTCCCTGGCATAGGGCCAGCTTCACTGGCATATGATCTGTGTGATAACATAGGGCCCCTATACTCAGAAGAGCCCCATACTTGTTTTAATGCTCTGCTGTTAACTGTCTTGAAATTCTTAATAATTTTGAAACAGGGGGCCTACACTGTCATTTTTCATTGGATCCTGAAAATTATGTAGACAGTCCTTCCCTCAAACATGCATTTAACAAGAATTATTCCTAGGAATTGACCCAGACCTTGACCAAGGCAACTCTCTCTGGCTAAAAGCCATTCTCAGAAAGTGACTCATCTGAGAGCTATCAACCACTATATTCCATGGAGCTGAAGAAATGCAAGCCTCAGTCCTCAAAGTGAAGTTTGGGCCTTACACAACAGCATCCACTACACACAGCTTCAGACACACAAGAATATTCCACAGCTATAATTATGTTGCATATATACACACTTGTGTACTTTGCACAGCATCGTATTACAGACATTTTCAGTGAAACTCCACTGTCTTCATAGCTATCCTTTTCAGCTATACAAGTAGTCAATGTTTCAAGGGGAGATGTATTTTACTTAATTATTTTATTTCCCACATCAGTCATTACTTCTCCATGTATTTCATTATTTCATTGTATATAATTTTATTACCAGAACCTCAAATTTTCTGTGAAAACAAAGTGATACAAAAAAATATATATATATCTATTAATTTACTATTGGTCAGCTGGATTTGTAACTTATTTCTACATATATAATGTTATAATGAACACCTTCCTTTATACAGGAGTTTCTATGTTTGAGATTATTTCTTTGGTGTAGATGTCCATTTGTCTAGATGTCTATAGAATGAGTGGATGGGGTAAGCCATTTTTATGGCTTTGGATACAAATTGCTAAGTTATTTTCCATATTTCCATATTTTTAAATAAAATATCAGTTACAAAGCCATAAATAAGAGAGAATCAGCTTCATGGTATCATGGCCATTAATATGCGTTTTTAATTTTTTGTTGTTCATTACTTTTTTTTTTTTTGAGACAGAGCTTCAAGCTGTCACCCTGGGTAGGGAACAGATGTTCAGGGCAGTAGCAAAAGTTACTGACTGGTGACATTAGTTAGGCATGTGTAACTGTAACAAAGTTACAGTCACATGCACAGTGAGGAATAGGGCATATGCATTAGCAGCAACAGTTGCAACATATGCACAACAAAAGAAATCACTTAGCTAGGCAGAAATAGCCAAGGCAGATACCAGTTGGAACAATAAACAGCAGGTGTCAAATTACAAATGAAGTACATGTTCCCTACACCAAGATAAAGTAACCCAGAAAACCAGTCATATCTGCACATTCTGCTGAACATTGTGAACAATTTTTGTAACTTTTTCTTTGTAACTTCTTCCTTACACTTCTTTGTTTGAATCCCAATAAATCCCTGTTGGAACCTGGAATCAGGGCCACACTGAGCTACTCTGTCTGGCCCCCCAGGATCTTTGGTTACACTTAGCTTCTGTGTCTTCTCTCTGCAGTGTTCCTAGAAACCTAGAGGCTCCACTCTGCTAGGTATCAGTTCACTGCCCCCCAATATCTGCCCCCACTCCTAGAGATAACTACTGTTTTTAAGTTTTATTTTAAATCATAGTTTACTTGAGCCAATTCCAGAACTCCGGGTAAATGGAATTATGCAGTACGAATTCTTTGACTTGGCATAATATCTTTAAGATTCGTGTACCAGCAGGTTCTCCTCTCTCTTTTTATTGATAAGTAGTATCCCCACCCTGCCCCGAATATATGACAGTTATTTATTGATTCTCTTGTTGATGACACCTGGGTTATGTCCACTTTTTGGCTTTTCTGAATTAAGCTGCTGTGAATGTCAGTGAAGTTTTATTTTGCACTTTTTATTATGAGAAAGGCTGTGCATTTTCATCATGTTACTTTACCCGCTGTAATTCTTTAGTGAATTATATATTTACTCATGGCCTTTGGTTAATAATTTCTTAGAATTTCAAAGACTGTTTTTCATACATTTAAAGAGTTCTTTTTAATAGTAAAAGTGTTTTCTCCATCACCATCTTACTTGTATTTTACTTTTTAAAAAACTTTTATGCGGGTAATAAAGGCCAATTCTCAAAACTCCGTCTCATAATGTATTCTAAAGTAATCTAAGAGGATATAATTAAATATCACTGTTCCTTTTAGAACTTTAATACCACTACTACCAGAACACACACACACACACACACACACACACACACTCATACACACACAAAACTTCACTGAGACAAAATGAGTGCTTTAAACTTGATTTTAAATTTACATGTAAGTTATTACTAGATTGATAGCTGACAGCATATTATGAAGTTCTGAAATTAAGTAATATGTCATATAAACAAAATGCCTGTTTTTAAACTTTTCATTTGCCCTAAGACAATAGTTACTGTAAGTCGGTATTTCAGAGCTAGGTTTAAATACTGTCTTTGGATCAATCCATGTGTAAGCAAACATTATTTTTTTAACTTGAATGTTCCTCTATCCTGGCAGGGTTTAAACATTTCTAATTAACTGGAATGTTCCAAACTGTGCAGAGATTATGGTTTTTGAAGGAGAGAGCCAAAAACTTTCTACCAAAGAGATTATTGAGAGAAAAATAAAAAGGAAATAAAACGACTGCTAGCCCACTGTGTATCAGAATATTACACATAGATAGCAGGATACTCAGATGAGGATTCTGCTTAGTGATTACCCAAGTGAGGATTCTGCTTAGTGATCTGGCAGTGACCTAATAATTCTACATTTGGAAATATATACCAAGGAAATTACTTCAGACATAAAATCCTGTGTGAAAGAAGATGTTTATTATAACAATATTTATACATGTAAGCAAACACAGGAAAATTTTGAGAGTTCGACTGTAAAAATAATTGTAAAGTTGTATTCTAAAGATAACACATAAAAATAATGAAAAGTGCCCAAATTAAAACTTGAAACCAAAAATGAGATATTTATGCTCTATGAATTGTTTATCTTGAATTCAGTAGTAATATTCCTGATTCGTTTAAATCTACAACCTACATTTATATCGTTCCACCATAGGCATCATACCAAAATATATTAGTTCACAGATTTCTCATATTTCTACCATATTTGCTAAGACACCTGGTTTTCTAGGGCAATGAATGTACTCAGAATAAAATATAAAAGTCTTTCCCCTTGGACCAGTCTGATTTGTTATGAAAGGCACAGTAACAGTACATAAATTATCCAAAGACACTATATGGGAAAATTCCAGATTTGCAGCAGAAAAATATATACATACTCACTTATTTCACAGTCAATCCTAGTGAATTTAATTTAATTTAATTTGATTCACTTGGGGGCTCAACTTCCACATCTGTAAAATGTAGCTTTTGCATTTACTACTTCTGAATGTTCCTTCCAATTCTGAAATTCTATGAAGTTGTTATAAATGTTGTGCTATGTTAACTCTACACTACTTTTCTATAACAACAGGTTATTCTATGCCTTCCAGAAATGTAGCTAAAAGGAGCAAGAGTGTGTCATTGTAGCATAAGGCAAAAATCAAAAAATTACTGCTCCATCTCCCTGATAGGAGAACAGTATAATTTGTACAAAAGACAAGAAAAGGAGGTGAGGAGTACTATGCCCTTCAGACCAATAGGGCTTATTCCTGCTTCTTTGAAACAGGTCTGTACCCTCAATGCATCCTAAACAATTTTTTAAAAAAGAAAGAAACAGGTCTGCATGTGTCTGGGCCTTTGCTTCTTGGAGAACAAGTTCTTTGTGGATAGCACTATGTCTTGCTGTAGACAAAAGCTTATCAAACATGGCTGCCTGATGAATCCACCCAGCGGCAAAACCAATCTTTTGCTGGAACTTACAAATTGGCTTCAAATACCCCCCCTAAAGGGCATTCTAAGGAGGAGTCTTGACAGGGAAGACTATCCCAGGTAGACCCAGCCAAACATCCAGCATGGGTTAGGGCCTATGCTGTGCCTAGCCATGTATTAATTACGGTGTTGGGATTCAGAAAAAGAATAATACAGGATCTTACCTGAAAAGCTAGGGTCATTTTCATGAAAATGATCAATGAAAAAGAGAAAGCACTGCAAGATGTATGCTGAGGTGGAAATGTATGCTAAGATTATAGGTAAATGCTGAGGGCTCTGAGGCCCAGGACATTATGTGCCAGAGCATTTGGATAAGGCTCTCCAAGGAAGGTTGTCAGCAGCAGGACTAAGAAAGATAGGTTTGAGGATAGGCAGAAAGTAGGAAGCCACGTATTTCTATGGGAAGTCTGACTGACCCTCCTCCCAACTCCTATAGGCTCAGAAAATTATCCACTCCCTATGTCATATGTAAAATGCTAGCCTCCAAACCCTCAGAGTAATAAACTTTTTGTACCATCAATCACCTAAAAATGTCCCTTCTGGAGGCCTAAAGATATTTTCAAAGTTGTTGTAGAAAATGAGGCATGATGATCTAAAATATAGTACCCAGACACAGGTTCAAGTTATTCACTCTGAGAGGTGACCCACCAATCTCCACAAATGACACCAAATAATATCTCAACTTATATTCCACAATGACTATAAAATTATTTTTAGTTCAGAGACAAAGTCCAGATGACTCTTATCTCATCTGAGAACACTGACCTCTATAAAACCGGGTAGTAGAGAGCCAGGGCATCCCCACCTACCTGGGAAAGGGTATTAAGGCTACTGAGGGACATTTTCTAGATAACCAAAGTTAGTTCTTCGAGTGCTAGGAGTTTTTCTTTCTGTTTTAGAGGGTAGCCAAATATTTCAAAAAATATACTGCACACTTCCCTTTGTACTCTTTTAAATAAGAATTTTCTTAGAATAACTTCAATCTTCTTTGATGAAGATGTCCACTTAGTGAGAACATGAATTATTATGTTCTGCTTTTGTACAAGTCAAGCCCCCACCCTTTTGAGATGCATGGGATTGACATTACCTACCCTCAATTATCTCAGACTGCTTTTTGGGTGCTTATTGGTTTCTTATATCTATAATTTATAAATAGTTTCCATTTCTACTATGAGGTTGTCAGATGTCATTTCTGGAATTGTTGGTGTGGTTATCTCTAACAACAATTCAATCTATGTTTACTTTGCTTCTTTAAATCTACTAAATCTACTGTCTTCAGAAGCATAATATAAGAACATTTATAAAAATTATTTGCAAACAAAAGCAAAAAGGCTTCAAATTAGAACAATTGAACAGAGTACAATTACTGACCCTTAAGACTGATCATATTTCCTGTGTTATAATAGAACTGTTTTTTTACTTTATAAAACCTAAATGTTTGCAATAACAAATTTAGTTATAATTATTTGACTGATGTTTGGATCCCCCAGTAAACTATAAGTAAATTCCAGACTGGATTTGTTCATTATATCCTCAGCACCTAATCTAGTAGGTGCTTGATAATTTTGTAATGAATGACTGAAGAAACACCTGGCAAGTTCAGAGCCCTGAACAGATATTAAACCTCCTCTGACTCTCAGTAACCATATTTGGAAGCAGGTCTATAACAAGATGGTCACTAAGCGTTCGGTTACTTTTACATTTCTATTTTATTTAAATATGAGAAAAGGAATACAATATGTCAAGAATAGAACATTGTCCAGTGGGGAGCTACAAGGAAATTAAGTGGGGAGCAGTGGTTGGTTGGTTATATACAGGAAATGATAGGAATGACTCCCACTCCTGAGAAATGTGATTTCTCACCCCCTCTAGCAGTTGAAAAAATTGTGAAGGGAAAGAAGTTTCTCATTGAAACTCTCTTTTTTCCCTTTCTGCATGCTTTTCTTAAATCCCCATAACCACCATCACCAATGTTAGCACCTCTAACAAATCAGTGTCTTTATGCTCCTCTATTATAGATGTACAAGGTTTGACAAATTTGTGAACTTGCCACCATGTGCTTACGTTGGCAGCACTGTACAAACAACTTGGTAACCTTTGTATATCAGTGTCTCATAACTATGTTCATGTTGATGGGTGGTATTCATGATTTTTGTTGTGTATTTTTGTAGGCCATACAGTTACAGCTCTGTTGATCATTCCAGAAAGAGTTCCAAAATTACTTTGAAGGGTGGACTAGGTACTGGCATCACTACATAGTTTCCCAAGGGGAGTACTTCAAAAGTGCCCAACCCAGGCCAAACTGCCACAACAACAACAACAAAAAATAGCCGGGCGTTGTGGTGGGCACCTGTAGTCCCAGCTGCTCGGGAGGCTGAGGCAAAAGAATCGCATAAGCCCAAGAGCTGGAGGTTGCTATGAGCCGTGTGACGTCATGGCACTCTACCAAGGGCAGTAAGGTGAGACTCTGTCTCTACCAAAAAAAAAAAATGCAAAAGTGCCCATAATGATATTTAGTAATGAGGTATGTAGCACTTTTTCTAGGTTGAGTTCAAGAACTTCATTGTCAGACCTTCATATAAGCACTACCACTGTACTCTCCCGCCACTAGGGTCTGCATTTTCTAACTCAGCCTATTTGGGGGAATATTTAACTCATATAAATTAATTTGGGAAGATTGAACTTTAGGCAACAGGGTGGGAAGGACATTTTTAAGTGGCCAAAGGGAGACTTTCACAAGACTTCCCCTCAGATCCTACCCAGAGGTGGATCTTGTCTGCCAACCTTGTTGCGTGACAGGAGACGCGAACAAACAGCAGCTTTGCTGTGGGTATAAACTCGCTCCTGTAATTATTAAGTCAAGAAACAGACTACACGGGATGGGATGGCGTGTAGCAAAATTCTTTTCAGGGTTTTGATTTTATACCTTTCTAGTCACGTACACACTTAATCTATCATCGAAATATCCTGTTACCATATCAACACAATCACTTTTGCAGTAAACATCTTCTTCTAGACACTGACTAATCTCTGGGCAGGTATCTAAATAAAGATCACAAAGAAGAAAGTAGCCACAGGGGAACAGAGTTAATGGAAGAGTATCTTTTTTTTTTTTTTGTAGAGACAGAGTCTCACTTTATGGCCCTCGGTAGAGTGCCATGGCATCACACAGCTCACAGCAACCTCCAACTCCTGGGCTTAAGCGATTCTCTTGCCTCAGCCTCCTGAGTAGCTGGGACTACAGGCGCCCGCCACAACGCCCGGCTATTTTTTGGTTGCAGTTCAGCCGGGGCCGGGTTTGAACCCGCCACCCTCAGTATATGGGGCCGGCGCCTTACCGACTGAGGCACAGGCGCCACCCAATGTAAGAGTATCTTCAAGCGTTCACTCAGTTTACTCAGTGTGAAGTAACGACTGTGTCTTTTTTCCAGGGCAGAGCACCTATAGACCTCTGACAATATGTTGTCAACATACATCAACCCTCTGGCCCATATCTCTGAGGAAGGGTGGCATGCCCTTTGATCTCAGGCTTCACAGGGCACACAGCTTCAGAGAATGGGCTTGTGGAATTTTTAACTCCAGGCAAGCCAACTCTGTGTGCGTCCCAGGGGGGCCCAGGTCCCTTAAGCCTCTGGAAAAATAGCAAGCCATTTTAAACTCACATTGAGTTCACTCTGTGTGCTTGATGTAGGATATGTTTATTTCTAAATATTATCCTACAAGCCTCACTTCAGTGCCTGGCTTCTAAGAGCACCATAAAATATCAAGTACACAAACCCAGTTCCTACACACCACTTTGTAATAAAAATCATCATTTGTGGGGCAGCGCCTGTGGCTCAAAGGAGTAGGGTGCTAGCCCCATATGCTGGAGGTGGCAGGTTCAAACCCAGCCCTGGTCAAAAACTGAAAAAAAAACAAAAAGTCATCATTTAGGTACCCTACCCCCAACATAAGTGAGGAATTCACCTTCGGAACAAAATTTAAGAGGTTACCAAAAAGCAAACAACTAAGATAATACTTTAATGCAACAGTTTAAGATCAAAATTAAGGCAAAAAAATCCATGATGAGCCAGATATCAAATTTTTAATAAAACTGGATCAGTATGATTGATTTTTTTCCTTTTGCCTAAGGCTTTAATATGGTTCAGCTTGGCACTTCCTCAAACTCTCACTTATGATGGAACACACTGAGTATGCACATAATGGAATGTACAAAGGAGGCACCCATCACTCTGAATTAGAGGAAACACACAGGCCCCAAACTAAGCCCACAGCTATCCAAGAACCAGCAGGGAGCCCATGAGAAACTCTCACTTGATGCTGTCCCTCAGGATGAGGTTCCCAAAGGCCCAGAAGGAGGCTCCCAATCAGGCACAGCACCACTGCTTTTCTCTGTTGTAACTGTTACTGTCCTGCACACAGAGATGGCAGAGCTCTGTGCAGGGTATTCACCCAACCACTCTGTAAACTGCAGATGGAATCCTTATCATGAAACAGTGAAATCCTGTACTTCTTATTCCCCCTAAACATCCATGTCTTGATTAAAACTCATAGACAAACATTATTGATCATTTTCTATCACTCAAAGAGCAAATGCTGGGAGGGGGGCTGCGGGGAGATAATTATTTTTGCTAAGCACTGTGAAAACATAAGAAGTGGTTACAGGGAATGCTTTGTGCTCTGAAAGACTTAAAGTTATTCTTAAGAAAACCCTTCAAAACCCCAGGGGCAAGGAGGGGGGCATTTCATCAGTGCTGTCAGTCAGACGGGGCTGTAGCAGGGATAACCCTGAGCTCTCTGCTCCTAATGTAGTCAGAGGAAGAATGCCAAAGAAGGAATGCTCTTTAAGGGATTTGCTGGATATATTTGGAACAAAAATCAATTCTTTTTGAAAATAAATGATGGAGGAAGACCATTCTCAAGCCAAGTACCTGTACTGCATAACAGCTGTGGCAAGAGCAGACACAGGTCAGCCTTGTGACCTCAGGCATCCCATAGGTAATATTCCAAGCTCCGGGTGCTTTGACATAATTGTCCTCCACTTACAGTGGCAATATCCATTCTCTATCATCTCCCTGGCTTTTGGTAAGAAATTAGAGACTAAGTTTAGCAATGATCTTTTACAATTATTTTTCCACTCTACCAGGAGATTCTTGATTAATAATCAGTTTAAAGAAGTTCTAAAGATAACTATCAGGCATTTGTAACAGGCAGTGAGTAGATATTCTGTGGATAGAGATCCTATAAAACATGCTCTGTGGAGTAACTTCAGACCCTAGGGATGGCCACAAAACAGTTAAACAGAAAAACTCTCAGGCTAACTACTATTAACTTGCTAATTTCATGTTCACTGTCCTTGCATTGGAGTTACAGAGAAATTGGAAATACTCTCAGAGGATAGCACTGGCTTAGTGTACAGAGCTTTTGCCCCTGATATTTTCTGTCTAGAGTATTTCTCCCCAAAATCTCCCTGTAAATATATTATGTATCATAGCAAGAGGTATTAAGGTTGCAGGTGGAATTAAGACAGCTAATCAACTGACCTGGTGATGGAGAGATTAGCCTGGATTATCCAGGTGGGCCCAATATAATCACAGTAATCCTTATAAGTGGAAGGGTAGAAGAGATAATCAAATTGATGATAATATGAAAAGGACAAGGCCTGACATTAGTGGCTTTGAAATGAAGGAATGGGAAGTGCAAGCCAAGGGTGTAGGTAGCCTCTAGAACAGCAATTCTCAACCTGTAGTCATAACCCACAGGAACTGTATTAAAGGGCCACGGCATTAGGAAGGTTGAGAACCACTGCTTCAGAAACTGGAAAGACAAGGAAACTGATTCACCCCTACAGTCTCTTGAAGGAATGAAGCCCTATCAACACCTCTTTTTTAGCCCTGGGAGACCAATTTTGACTTTTTACCTCAAGTTTTGTAAGATAAATTTGTTCTGAGCCATAAAATTTGTGGCAATTTGTTACAGCAGCAGTAGAGAACTAATACACCTCTTTATCATTTGATCTCAGCTCAAATGTCTTTTTTTGTTTGTCTGTTGAGATAAAGTCTCACTTTGTCACCCTGGATAGAGTGCCGTGGTATCATCATCACTCACAGCAACCTCAAACTCCCAAGCTCAAGAGATCCTCTTGCCTCAGGCTCCCAAGTAGCTGGGACTACAGGTGCCCACCACTCCATCAGGCTAGTTTTTCTGTCTTTAGTAGAGACAGGGGTATCACTCTTGCTTAGGTTAGTCTTGAACTCCTGAGCTCAAGCAATCCACCTACCTCAGCCTCCCAGAGTGCCAGGCATGAGCCACCAGGTATGGCCTTCAAATGGCATCTTAATCAGAATTTCCTTGACATCCCTCGCCTGCTAAAGTATCTCTCCATCTCCCAAGTATTCTCTATAAGACACTTTTGCTTTAATTTGTTTATGATTATCTAAAATTATTTGCGTGATGATTGCTCTGCCCTATCACAAGACCATAAATTCTATTAGAACTGGGACTTTGTTGCTCTTATTCACCTACGAATCTTCATTGCTCAAGGCAGCAGATATTCTATAAATATTTATTGTGTGAATAAGCCTTAAGCTAACGAGGACCATAAAATTCATGTCACTGTTAAATCACAATTAGAAGGCAGCTATTAGAAGAGTCTCAAACTCAGTACGTTCTGTGTTGCAAGGAACTGTCCAATAGAAAACAGGGATAAAAACAGAATTAAATAAAGTGAAACAGCAAAAATAATACGAAATCAGTTGCTTATTTCTAGGAAGTGGAGGCAGAAAGCTTGAGTACTAAGTACCATTCCTGAGCAATTGCAGACAAAAGCCCTTGCTGATTGGGCAGCGCCTGTGGCTCAAATGAGTAGGGTGCCAGCCCCATATGCTGGAGGTGGCTGGTTCAAACCCAGCCCTGGCCAAAAACTGCAAAAAAAAAAAAAAAAGTCCTCGGTGATGACCAATAAATAATCAGTTTGGAAAGCAGGGTCAACAGGTAGGTAAACTGAGTTAAAAGCATAAAGTCTTTTATGAAACTGTTTCCAGTTTCTGAAAAGACTTTTAAGCACAATTCTTAAAAGATCACACACAAACAATGCCCCAACAGGAGAAAAAATAGATTAGTAAAACAGGACAAAGTGGCAAGATTATTTTTCCTTTTATACTGGTGGGCCAATTTTCTAATGGACATTGTGATTATGATTAGCTAAAGCCTGCCTTGCTGATAATCTCTTCTGTTTCCCTGCTCCGAAATAAGCACACCAGGTACTTAAAATGAAACTTTAAGGGTTGGCCTCAGGGAGGCTGGATCTGCTTTGCCCAGTGAGGCTGTCCTGACTCATTTTCAATACCTTGTTATTAACATCCTGGAACAGGGCCTCCAGCCTCAGTGCCCTGACAGGTTGGTGCTAGCCTAGAGCCGCTCCAGATCCAAAGTGCGACAGCCTCCTCCGCAGAGCGGACTCTGAGCTGGGCAAAGCCGAGGGAGCTGTCCCCAGAGGCCCGATCGCCCTCATTCAGCCAGCCAATGGTCATGGAGTGGGGGCGGGACCTCAAGGTATCGGACTAATGGGAGTGCGGCAGGGCTAGAGGGAGCGCCCGGGTCTCGGGGCCGTAGGAGTTCGCAGCCCCAGCCCCGGCCGATGTGGAAACCTCCGGGAGCTGAAGCGTGCGCGGCGGCGCTCGCGGGCGCGCTCTTACTGCTGTTCTTCGCGCTGGGGGTCCGCCAGCTACTGAAGCAGAGGCGGCCGATGGGCTTCCCCCCGGGGCCGCCCGGGCTGCCATTTATCGGCAACATCTACTCGCTGGCCGCCTCAGCCGAGCTTCCCCATGTCTACATGAGAAAGCAGAGCCAGGTGTACGGCGAGGTACAGCCCCGATGGGCCGCGTGTAGGGAGGGCGGCCGTCTTGTCCTCGGGCTGGCCCAGGCCTTCCTCCTAGTTGGACTTCTGGCCATTCTTGGGCCTCAGCCAGGACCTCTCTCCGTGTGCTAGCTGCGCTCTGAGGAAAATCCGCTTCCCACGTCAGGAACGGAATGTCCTAGACGCAGCGTCCCCTGCAGGGGGCGCCCCGCCCCAAAGGGTGCCCCATTCCGGGCCTGCGCCGTGGGACGCTGGGACCCACTTTCCCGCCACCGAGGGGCGGGCTGGCGCGCGGCGGGCTAGTGCTACTGCGCCTGCGCCTGCGCCCTGGGGCCCGCGGGCAGCGCCACCGCGTGGGCCCCGACGGGCGTCCGCCCTCGGCCCCGCGAGTCGGCCTGAGGCCGCACGGGGCGTTCTGGGTTCTAGTACCGAGTTAATGGTCAGTATAGGCTGTTCTTCGGTGTTAGCAAGTGACGAATGACTGGTCTGGGCGTTTGTGTGAGGACTGAGAGAGAACGCAGGTGAACTCCCAGGCCGAGAAGTGGGTTCTGGTAAACGGTTGTAAAAGTGTGAAGGGATTAATGGCTCAGACCGGTGCGGGAGTCCTGACCCGCCAGGAACGCCCTTATAGCAAATGCTGACCTACTGTGTGCCAGTTTCACTGCCAACTTGTTGACTCATTTTAAACTCACAACCACCCAGTGAGGTAGGTACTTCCGCTTCCCCCATGTTTACAGAGGCGAAAACAAGATGCTCCAAGAGTGGCAGAAAGCCACACCGCCAGTCCCTGGCAGAGGTTTTCCAACTCTTGACAGGCGATGGATCCTTCAACCCGTAACAGAAGGGTGTCTTGACGTCAGAAAGAGCCAGGGCCAGCGCTCACCTGTTTTGCTTTGTTTTTAATTACATTAATTTATTTGCAACAGCAAGCCAGAGTCTTGCCTGTTGCTGAGGATGCAGATGGGAAAAAAATAGCTACAGCCCTATTGTAAGGAGTTAATAGTGAGCGAGAATAATCTAATTATCAACCACAAACTTGAAGTGCTTTGAAGGAGAAGTGCTTGGCAATTTTGGCATTTCAGGTTTGCGTTTAAATCCTTCCCCGATTTTTGCAGGAATTATTCTGGATTTATGCAGCACACTAATGGTTGCATTGTTAAAGGGAAACTGAACTTAGGTTAATTCTTAGATTTTATTTTCCACCCTCCCGTTCTGTAGGAATTAAATCCGTTTTTCACAATTTTCAATAGGTATTTTGGTATTTTTGGTGTGTTGGTATTGTTACCAGAGGAAGAGGGTCTGCCACCTGTCACTGTCAGCCAATGTGCAGAGGCGGAGAAAGGTCCACCAAACTTTGTCAGAAGGCTGGGATTCTGGAGAACAGTGTGAGAGTAGCCTCTCCAAAACTGTTCTGTTCTTCCATTTCCAAAATTACAGTTTTATACATAAAAGTTGGTAAAGACCACACCAACCTCTATTCCATATAATAATCAGCATACCTCAATGACCTATTACAACATTCCAATTCAAGAGCTAATGTCCTAAAATCAATCCACCTAAACTCTTCAAGATAGGCATCTTTAGGGTGGAAACTAAATTTACAAAACTGTATGAATGGGGGGGGGGAGGGTGTGAAACTGACCTGACCAACTGTGTCATGTCTGCCCTAGCCTGACAGACTCCATCTTATTCTCACCACATGTGCTTTCAGGACAAAGCATCATAATATTCTAGAGAAATTATAGGATATGCAAGCATGAGACTAGTGGTTGAGTTCTCTTTGGCCAGATGAGTGGCCAAAATCCAGATTCTCTGAATCTTAATGTTTTCTCCTGTAGGTAATAAGACTAATAATTTAAAACAATAAAGTGCCACTCAAATTTTCTTGGTTATTGTATGTGTTCTTGGTTACTACATACAGAAACGGATTTATTCAGCCTATAAACTTAAAGGTATTTTTAAGCCATTTATTTGAAATAGTTTCTCACATAATAGGGAATCAAGTTTTTCACATATAAATATTTGAAATGAAAGGCGCTTTGTGTTTACTATGACTATTCTTTCAGATAGAGGATAATCTCTTCTATCATAACAGGTTAGAAATTAAATTATAAATGTCCTGGGAAACTGTTATCTTAGGATAGGTAGTTCAGTGGAGAAGAATCTGGCATGAATAACTACTTTTATTGCTGGTACCATTGTTTGAGGGGTCTATGTTTCTTTACAAAGAGTATTACAAATCAAATAGGGCTAAACTGTGCTATTTCCTGCAAAAAAGAGGGGGGGTCACCTTGGGGGGAAAACAGAAAAGAGCAAAAATGAAAATGTATGCATTGAAGAGTAGACTTGTCTGACTCCATCTCAGATATGTTGATAATCACCTAACAACGTTATTAACTCAAAGCTACAGCAGCATTTGATATTTATCCTAGTTGTGAAACCTCCCATTATTTTAGAGATATTTACCAATTCTGATGAAGTCTAAAGTTGGTATAAATTGTTAAAATACTATACCTTTTTTGGAAATGGGAAAAGACCATTATCTCTTGTACTTCTGGAAAGTTGTAGAAAATTTGTAGGACTTATTTGTAATTAGAATATTATTTTTCTACTGTCTTTTTAATTTGAGATGTGTGCGTAGAGAAAAAAACTGAACTTTAAAATTGCTCATAACGATCACTTCAAGTGACATCTACTTTTGTGTAGGCTGTGAACTTAATTCTTTATAATCTTTGAGAGGAAGGACATTCCTGGCTTGGCACCAGTCACATACACCAAGGGTGACAGGTTCGAACCCAGCCCAGGCCAGCTAAACAACTGCAACAACAACAAAAAAGCTGGGCATTGTTGTGGGTGCCTATAGTCCCAGCTGCTTGAGAAGCTAAGGCCAGAGAATTGCTTAAGCCCAAGAGTTGCTTAAGTTTAAGGTTGCTGTGAGCTGTGACGCCATGGCACTCTACCGAGGGTGACATAATGAGACTCTCAAAAAAAAGAAAAAAGAAAGAAAAAGAAAGGAAGGACATTCCTCAGGACCTACACATTCATTTTAAAGGCAGTCTTAGGTAGAAATGTATCACACTGAAAATTACCATTACCTTAGATATTCACTCTGGATGTTTAAACTTCTGCAGTAACTTTAATCTTAATCTAGATTTCAAGATGCATTCTTTAATTAGCAAGTGACTTTGTTAGAATCTTTTCAGATAATGCACTTAAGGACGATAAAGTACTTTAAAGCAAATGGAATTGACAGCTTATTAATTTTTTTTACAGCAAGTATTTATTAACAACTTTATGCAAGGTGCTGAGTGAAATTTTGTAGAGGATTCAAAGATGGAAAAGATGCAGTCACTGATTCGAAGGAGTACATAATTTAGCAGGCAGTCAGAAGACAAGGATATACATGTTTCTGGTTCAAGGTAGTATTAAATAAGTGCCATGGCAGCTTCTAAGCATATGCTATGTGGTTTGAAGCAGAGGAAAATGGAAAGAGTGCACTAAAAAAGGTTTTTTGGAGGTTGGTCCCTAAAGACTTGGTATGGTTAATTTAGAATGGCAGTCAAGGGAGTTTTTCCAAATGAGAAAACAGACTGAGAAAAGGTTGAAAAGTGTGTCATGGTAATCCCTTATTACTTTTCATTACCAGCATTTTGCACATTTGTCTGTTATTAGCATTTAGCCTATGATAATGTAATATGCTTAAATGTATGTCTCCACAACTATTAATTCAACTTATATCTTTTATTGTAGGTGCTGGAGATAGAACAGTGAACAGAACAGATAATTGCCCTGATAGCTTATATTCTAGTGGGGAGAAGTTAGACAATGTAAACATAAGTAAATTATATAAGATGTTAGGGTATACAGTATGAGGTAAAGTAAATTAAGGTAAGGAAGATGGAGAGTACTGGAGTGTCAGATTTTAAATTGGTTAGTCAGAGCAGGTATCACTGTAAAGATAGCATCTAAACAAGGATGTAAAGGAAGTGAAGGAATGAGCTATAGGAATATTGAGGGGAAGAATATTCCAGACCAAGAGAAGAGCAAGCATAAAAGCCATGAAGTAGGAATATGCCATGTTGAGAATTACCCGTAAAGAGACAAGAGTGAAATTAGAGAAGTCATGTGCAAGGCTATTGTTATAACAGAAGGGAGAAATGTAGGTGACTTAGACCAGAGTGTCAGTAATCAAGATAATATGAAATCCTAGCACCCTGGGAGGCTGAAGCAGGTGGATCGCTTGAGCTCAGGAGTTCGAGACCAGCCTAAGCAAGACCGAGACCACAGCTCAACTAAAAATAGCAAAACTAACTGAGTATATTGACCCATGTCTGTAGTCCCAGCTACTTGGGAGGCTGAGGCAAGAGGATCGCTCCAAGCCCAAGAGAAATCCATAGTTCACATAATGTGAGCTATTATACCATGACACTCTACCCAGGGTGACAGAGTGAGACTCTGTCTCAGGGAAAAAATGATATGAAATTGTCCTATTCTGTTTATATGCTGAAAGTAGAAGCGTGACTGCTGAGAAATTGTATGTTGGGTTTGGGATAAAATAATGAGTCAGTGTGGGTGGCTGAAAGATTTTAGACCTGAAGAACTTGAAATGGATGGAGCAGTCATTAACTAAAAAATTATAGTTGGATATGGTTTGGGGGAGAGGTACTTGAAGATCATAGCTTGATTTCTAGAAGGCAAGGAAAGTGTTTCCTGTATTTCTGTTTGCATCTCTGCCAGCATCATAATTAGCTTATAATAAGTACTGAAAATTGTTGAATAAATCAAAGAATATATCAGCCTAATCTTGGACTCTTCCATAGATCCAATTAGTTTAAGGATAAGTTTTCACATCTGAAACATAAACATCTACCAGAAGTCCTTGAAAACCATATATACCAGAGTAGATACTAGTGCAAGTAAAAATTTCTCCAGTTCTACCCTCAAGTAAAGGATCATCTCAAATTTCTGATGACTTTTGTTAATATAATAACTTCCTCAAGCCATAGCTCCTCCTTGATTTTTATTTATTTATTTACATTATTATTTTTTAAAGCAGGGTTTGTCTCACTCTGTCGCCCAGCTAGAGTGCAGTGGCATCATCACAGTTCACTGCCACCCCAAACTCCTGGGCTTAAGAGATCCTCATGCCTCAGCCTTCCCAGTAGCTTGGGACTACAGGCTTGCACCACAATGCCCAGCTCATATTTTCTATTATTGGTAGAGATGGAGTGTCTTTCTTGCTAAGGCTGGTCTTGAGCTCCTGAGCTCAAGCCATCTTCCCACCTGAGCCTCCCAGAGTGGTAGGGCTACAGGCATGAGCCACCATGGCTGGCCTCCTTGATTTTTATAAATCCTGGTGTCCACAGCCTAAAGCTTTACCCTGAAATACATCTGCCCTCTCTTCTGCTTCATAGGAACACAACTTTCAGTTGCCAGAGGCTTCCCTTGTGAAATCATCTTTAGTTCATTTTTTTCCTATGTCAAGACCACTTCGTATTAATTAATGGCATCTTTTTATTATCTCTGCTAAAATTACAAGTCTAGGAAAAGACATTCCTTTAACTGTACATTACTACTTTCGGAACGGAAAGGGTCTTCTCCTTGCTTGTCTGGTAGCCATTCCCTTTTGCTCAAAACTTTCACTGCTACTTCTGACTAATACCACTAGTTATGGCAGGCAGTCGGTGTTTTTCCCCCAAGGTTCTGGATGTACCTGCTGCTCAGTTGGCAGGGCCCACCCTTTTGTGAAAGACTGTGGTAGCCCCTTTGTTCAGCTAATTTATTCTATTAGCACCTGGTGATATTTATCACCTTTACTGGTATAACCGCTGCTGCTGAGCTTTTGTTCTCTGCTCATCTTCCTGTTTTCATCTGAAGTAGTATGTGCTGTGGCTAAATCTGCTCCATTTGTTTACACAGATTTAAGACTTTTCTCAGTATTGTCCCTGTAAAAAAAAAAAGGCAAAACAAAACTCAGGCAACCCATGAGAGGATGGCAATAAGCAATCTTTGCATGCCTCTGATAAGGTAACATTGTTACCTCACTGGACTGGGTCCTTATATTGAGTTAGTTAGAGTAGACTAAAAACTAAAAAGTGTGACTGTAAGTGAACCTGAAGTGAACATGGCAGACAACTCCAGCAAGGCATAGTATGGATATTGTTTTGCCTTTCTCTTAGATGGGAAGCAGTCAGCTATATGTATGTGGTAAATCCTTTCCTCCAAGGTCATGCTCTTTGTTAACTTCATGGAATTTAGAGAGCCAAATAGAAAGGAGCCTACTTACAATATGTTTATACTTAGTTGTGTCTCAAGACTTTGGCAATTCCCTCTTCACCCTAGGCTGGAGTAATAATAAGTGGATGGTGCAGCTTTCTTATTTATCTTGGAAATAAAAGAAGATTTCTAGAAATCATTGAATGTTTTGAGGTGGAATAAATCTTAAAAGAGGATGTAAATCAAACATATTCTCTATGGCCACACTGAAGCCCCAAAAGGTTAAGCATTCTCCCTAGAGTCTTATATATGTTAAATGACAAACCTTAAACTAGAACCCAGACCTCCTTAGTCTGGGATCTTTTCATTATACCATTGATAAGGTTATGACCTGAGGCACTGAATGGAGTAATGAAATCACACTGTTTGACATGCCTTATATGGGGAAGGCAATCGAAATATCAGTTGAGTAACAAATACTGGGAGAGCTGGTATTAGTGACTGTAGATTTCTCTGCTTATATTTCTTTATTCATTCTGCCCTTTAAATGTTTTTCTTCTCAAAGATCTTCAGTTTAGATCTTGGAGGCATATCAACTGTGGTTCTAAATGGCTATGATGTAGTAAAGGAATGCCTTGTTCATCAAAGTGAAATTTTTGCAGACAGACCATGCCTTCCTTTATTCATGAAGATGACAAAAATGGGAGGTATGTTTATTTTGACCTATTTAGTAATTTACTAAATTATTTTAAATCACATTTATTATTTTAAGTAATTTTAGAGTTGGGGTTCTTTTGCACAGATTATCAGGGCTTTGCAAACTGTATTATACGCCTTTAGACCAATATAGGCTGATTCTATTCTGATAAATATTATAACTAATGTTCTAAAGAATTAGTACTTAACAATATCTGTAGGTTTTATGAAACAAGTTAGGGATACATACACATATACACACATACATGAATCAAAGTGCCCCTTTGAAGCCATTTTTACTATCGTTTTGCTTATAAACTTAGAGAACCCGAAGCAGCCTTTCTTAACTACCAATCACTATAATATATGAATGCAGAGTAGAGAGGTTTGTGTAAAGGACTAGAATTCTGTTATGGTTTAGTGTCATTATTGTTGGGGAATTTAATATTCAGCAAGGGAGAAAGGCTGGAAGTTAACAACATAGATAAGAAGAAAGCAGCAAAAAAAAAAAGTCCTAAAATAGAATGTTGAAATCAGATACAATTTTAATTAGTAGTATAAGAAATTTTACAATAGGGTTGTCCCAAATTCTCCACACTTAATTTCAAAGAAAAATTTAACAGTATCTTACATAAGCAAAAAATAAAGACATTGGTTGAAAAGAAAAAAATAAAAATTCTATATTAAATTACAAAGCAAATGAAGTAATGCAAAGAAAGCACACACTTTGTTTTTTTTAAATTATTTTATTTTATTGTTTATTTCAGATTAATATGAGGGTACAAACAGGTTACAGTGTTTGCATTTTTAGGTAAAGTCCATGTTATAGTTGTATTCCACACCCAGGGGGTGTGCCATATAAACATACATTGCACCCATTGGGTGGGAGCACACCACTCCTCCTTCCTCTTTTGTTCTCCTCCCTCCCCTCTTCCCCCAACTTGAATTTAATTGAGTTTTTCTCTTATGTGGGTGTGTATTGGTTCATCTACTGCCTTCATATTAGTATTGAGTACATTGGATACTTGAAAACATAAACTTCGAAGATCAAATTCTCAGGACAGAATACAATAATATTTGAAAGCAATAATATAAATAAAAGGCAAAAATCCAACCTCTTAAATACGCTTCTATTTGTTTTTTTTTTGTTTGTTTGTTTTTTGTAGAGACAGAGTCTCACTTTATGGCTCTCGGTAGAGTGCCATGGCATCACACAGCTCACAGCAACCTCCAACTCCTGGGCTTAAGCAATTCTCTTGCCTCAGCCTCCCAAGTAGCTGGGACTACAGGCACCCACCACAACGCCCAGCTATTTTTTGGTTGCAGTTCAACCGGGGCCGGGTTTGAACCCGCCACCCTCAGTATATGGGGCCGGCGCCTTACCGACTGAGCCACAGGCACCGCCCCTTCTATTTGTTTTTTGTTTGTTTTGTTTGTTTTGTGGCTGGGGCCGGGTTTGAACCCGCCACCTCCGATATATGGGGCCAGCATCCTACTCCTTGAGCCACAGGCACTGCCCTTAAAGACACTTATAAATAACAATTAGGCCAAAGAAGAAAGCATAATTATAATAGAAGACCTTTAAAGAGATGATGAAAATGAAAGATTAGGCAATCAGTAACATATGAGACATAGTAGATATTTTTCAAAGCTGTACATTCATACTTTATTCTTGTCATAAAGTTAAATAAGAATTTAAGATTTGCAGAAAACAGAAAAATAAGTAGAAAATTATGTATATTATTTTAAGATACATGGGTACTGAATTTGGAAGTCAAAGATCATGGCCACCATTAGCCCACTATATGAATAGGGGAAAAGTTGCCCTTTGTGCTTAGCCCCATGCCCAGGTACACAGGTTGGCCAGCATAGTGTTATGATGAACAGTGCTCCTTTTCACCTTTTTAAACATGTTCTCATATGCACACATTTCTCTAGGGCTTGCTGTCATCTCAGTGCCATTGTATATATTAGCTGTTTCCTTTACTTGCAATGATCTTTCCCCAGGTATTTGCTTATCTTACCCCCACATCTCCTATAATTCAGATGTTATGTTTTCGGTGAGCCTTTCCCTGGCCACCCTATGTCTTTTTGCTTACTATATAATTTGTTTATTTGTTATTTTGTCTATCTCTCCTTCTAGTATATAAGGTCTATGAGAGTAGGGATCTTTGCCTCTTTGCCTCTTTTGATCACTGATATATTCAAGACACATACAACATTGCTGGAAACATAGTATATACTATGTTCTATAAATACATGTTAAATGAGTATTTGTTCAATTGGTAGTCTTTTGGGTATGTGTAAAAGAGAACTATGAGAATATAGGTTGCTGCACAGCAGTAAAGACCCCCCTTACATACGGTTAACTTCTTAATAAGCTCCAAATTCAAAATTTGTTGCCCTGAACTTGTTGGAATGTACATTTCATATGTGTCTCATGTATATAGAGAACATGATATTTTTCGTCATAGGTACACCTATGTCCCAGTACTTGAGTAAAGTACTTGTTCCATAAATACACGTACTGAAGATGTTAAGTTTCTTCCTTGATAGTTAATTTAAAGGGGCAATTTTCCATAGTAGCCACATCAGAACAGCAGATACACTGTGGAGACTTTGAAATTTTAAGGCAAGCAATAGCAACATTTGAAAAGTTTGAGCTTCTTGTTCGCCCTCATTTTGACTTGTGCATCTCTACTATACCGACATCTCATTCAGGGTACCTTTGCTGCTGATGTATTTACCTTGTATATTGTATGCCTTTAACAGGAGGAAATTTGTATTCTAAAATTCATGCTTTTTTCAGCAAAGGATTTATAATCATAGAAGGATGATTTTTCAGGTGTTTAGTCCAAGATAAAATTTTGCCTATAGAACGAACATGCAGTTGTTTATCTTTTATAAATTAGGCATATAGTAAAAGTTGAAGAATAAAGTCAACCTGGGTCTATTCAACCCAGGTTGAAAACTGCCTCAATTCTTGTGGTGGGAGAATTATAGGTATTTTCTGCTAGTTCCCAGATGCGGAATAGATAAACTTTATCTTTGGTGGCAATATTTATGGCTATTGAATAGCAGAGAATGAGACCCAACCACATACTTACATAGAAAGACAATTTGGGGACAAATGACTAAGCATCCATTTGGAAGAAGTTTTTTTACTCCATAGCAGTAGGAATTATACAATATTTAAAATTTTTCTTTCAGGCTTACTCAATTCCAGATATGGCCGTGGATGGGTTGATCACAGAAGATTAGCTGTAAACAGCTTTCGCTATTTTGGATATGGCCAAAAGTCTTTTGAATCTAAAATCTTAGAAGAAACCAAATTTTTCATTGATGCTATTGAAACATACAAAGGTAGATCTTTTGACCTTAAACAGTTAATAACAAATGCTGTTTCAAACATAACAAATCTGATTATTTTTGGACAACGATTCACTTATGAAGACACTGATTTTCAGCACATGATTGAGTTATTTAGTGAAAATGTGGAACTAGCTGCTAGTGCCTCAGTCTTCCTGTATAATGCCTTTCCATGGATTGGCATCTTACCTTTCGGAAAACATCAACAGCTGTTTAGAAATGCAGCTGTCATCTATGATTTTCTCTCTAAACTTATTGAAAAAGCTTCAGCCAACAGAAAGCCTCAGATACCTCAGCATTTTGTTGATGCATACTTAGATGAGATGGATCAAGGTAAAAATGACCCATCATCTACTTTCTCCAAAGAAAACCTGATCTTCTCAGTGGGTGAACTCATAATTGCTGGAACTGAAACTACAACCAATGTGCTACGGTGGGCAATTCTTTTCATGGCCCTTTATCCTAACATTCAAGGTGAGGATTCTCTTAATCTCAGGATCTATTCTTACATTTAGGACTCATGTGGTTTAGAGTCTTTGGTTATGTACAAAACATTTTCTGCTCCTGATGTGCTAGCCAAGAAGAGAAATATTTAATAGCTATGGAGAGTTTTCAAATCTGTTACCTAATTCATGCAAAAAACTTCTGAGATAGGCATTATGCCCATTATAAATGAGTGAAAAGGCTGAGTGGAAGTGTCAGAGCTGGGATCTGAACCCTGCCTTTTTTAATTCAAAAAATTCATTTTATGCTTTATTATTTTCCTTGCTAAGAGTGATGATACCTCAATTCTAGGTTTGTTTAGTTTTTATTCTTACTGCTTTTAATGTGTTTTTCACAACAGAATTACCCAGAGCATTGGCTACTATTAGTACAGGGTATGGCATATATTTAAATAGAACGTCACCATAACAAAAAATTTAAATCTAGATATACCCATATCCTAGTGATTTTTTTATGTTATCCTTAGTTTTATCTGAAAGGAAAATTACTTTAGATATAATTCTAAGAACTGCATAATAACTTGAATACTTTTTCTCTGACAGGACAAGTTCAGAAAGAGATTGATTTAATTATGAGCCCCAGTGGGAAGCCTTCTTGGGATGACAAATGCAAAATGCCTTATACTGAGGCGGTGTTGCACGAAGTTTTAAGATTCTGTAATATAGTTCCATTAGGGATTTTTCATGCAACCTCTGAAGATGCAGTTGTACGTGGTTATTCCATTCCTAAAGGCACAACAGTAATTACAAATCTTTATTCTGTACATTTTGATGAAAAGTATTGGAAAGACCCAGAAGTGTTCTATCCTGAGCGATTTCTGGATAGCAGTGGATATTTTGACAAGAAGGAAGCTTTGGTTCCTTTTTCCTTGGGTAAGAGAAATTTCATAGGGGCCTACCTCTAAAATAAAGGATAACAATGATAGAGAACACAGCATTGATTCTTACAGGAGAGAATGATTTAGTTAGAGGTAATTAACACCTGTTTCTGCTCAAAATGAGCCTTAACTGATTAAGTAGAGATAAACTGGTGTGAAGTCTGGCTTCTGAAATTTTTTTACTTGTGGATTTGTGGCCCATAATCATAACTTGTAGAGCAAGAAGTCAATTACAGGTAACTTGAAAATCTGTGACCCAGAGAGGGGAAAGATAACAAAACGAAGCAAAACTAGAATCTAGCTTTCTTGGCTTTTAGTTATTGTATCTCATCTCCAACTAGGAAAATATTGCTTCTGCTGTGAAAAATTACACAGACCACAAGACTCCTGGAAGATGGACTAGAAACCCTTCCTTTTTGCTAGAGAATATACAGCTGAAATGAAATGGGCTTCTCTTAGATCTACAGAGCAAAATGTCACACTTTAAATTAGATTTTTCATGGCATATCTTGACTCTGTTGTAATGTGCAGAGGTTGTGGTGGAAGGGATTAAAATCTTATAAAAATCCATGATCTGACAAAAGGAGGTAAAGGAATGGGTTTTGGGAGCTGAGTGCCAATTTCTGTTCTTTGGGATTTAAGAAAATCTTTTAATAAATATAACTTCCTGTAACTTTCTTTAAATTTCAGATTTTCTGAATGGCACCTAAACATTAGAAATTAATTTTGGCAAACATAGTGGGTTTTTAAAAATTATTATATCTGCTTTTTCTGTTTAGGGAGAAGACACTGTCTTGGAGAACAGCTGGCTCGGATGGAAATGTTCTTGTTTTTTACAGCATTGCTTCAACGATTTCATTTGCATTTTCCGCATGAACTAGTTCCAAATCTAAAGCCTAGGTTAGGCATGACATTGCAGCCCCAACCCTACCTCATCTGTGCTGAAAGACGCTGAAAGTACATGAACATTTGGGAATACAAATATGTGTTTACCTCACCCCTGAGCCTTGTTTAATCAATATGTGTGTTTGGATGAAAGTCACAGCATCATAAAGCCAAATGAACACAGATATGTCTTAAAAACAATACTAGTGGAATAACAAGCACTAGTTATGGTTTTTCAAGCTTGCATGGCTTCTAAGGTGGAATTCCCTGTTGAGGAACACAAAGGTACAAATGACATGTGTTGCTTAAGACTCCAAGAAGGGCCTTGAATGCAGTCAGCAGTGCCTCTTGTTTAGTACCAGGTATCTCTCATCCTTATTAACTTTGTCTGGCTTCTGCCCTAGGGAGCTTTCATTATAGATGCCAGTTCCCTTCTGATTAGGTATTGTTATTAATAGTCTGTGTGGTACTAGTCCAGTTTAATAGAGGACTAAACAAGAAATTAAAACCTAAATTAATGGATATGGACTACAGAGGTATGTTAGATATGGTAGCAAATGATAAGAGAAATATATATTTAATTTAGAGCCTGCTAGTGCTCTCAAATCTTGCCCTCTGCTGTATCTTCATGAGAACAGTATCATTCTTATGAATGAGGTCCTCTGAGCATCCATGCTTATAGCAGCAGTTTGGTACTTAGGAAATTACAATAATGTATTTACAATAAAAATAGCAGATGGCTATTGATTCATCATAGGCACAGACATTTTCCCTGATACCACTTCCTTCTAAAACCAGTCCCACTTCCCTCTACCCCCAAACTGGACTATATTATCGTTATATTGTTCTTATGAGCATGTAATTGTATATGTTGAATTCATATTAGTATGGAGCACATTAGATATTTATTTTTCCATTCTTGCAATACTTTACTGAGAAGAATGTATTTCAGCTCCATCCACGTAAATGTAAAAGATGTAAAGTCTCCATCTTTTTTAAAGGCTGAATAATATTTCGTAGTATACATATACCACAGTTTGTTGATCCATTCATGGGTTGATGGTCACTTAGGTTGCTTCCATGATTTGGCAATTATGAATTGAGCCACAATAAACTTTCTAGTGCAGATGTCTTTGTGGTAAAATAAATTTTGTTCTGGGTAGATACCTAGTAATGGGATTGCAAGGTCAAATGGAAGGTCTACTTTTAGATCTTTGAGGAGTCTCCAAACTTATCTCCAAAAAGGCTGTATTGGTTTGCAATTCCACCACCAGTGTCAAAGTGTTCCCTTCTCTCCACATCCACGCTAGCATCTGCAGATTTGGGACTTTGTGGTGTGCTAATCTTGCTGAGGTTAGGTGTTAGCTTAGAGTGGTGTTGATTTGCATTTCTCTGATGATATGGGACGGTGAGCATTTCCTTATGTGTTTGTTTGCCGCTCGTCTGTCATCCTCAGAGAAGTTTCTGTTCAAATCTCTTGCCCACTTAGAGAGAGGGCTGTTTGTACTTTTCTTATTGTTTAATTTGAGTTCTCTGTAGATTCTAGTTATCAGGCCTTTGTCAGATTCATAACATGCAAAAATCTTCTCCCATTCCAAAGGCTGTCTATTTGCTTTGTTTGTGGTACCCTTAGCTGTGCAAAAGACTTTTAGCTTTATCAAATCCCAGTAATATATTTTTGGTGTTTCTGCAATTGCTAGGGGTGTCTTCATCATAAAGTTTTTTCCCAGGCCAATATCTTCAAGTGTTTTGCCCACACTCTCTTCTATCATTTTTATTGTTTCATGTCTTAAATTCAAATCTTTTATCCAACAAGAAACCATTTTTGTCAATGCTGAGACTGTATGAGTCCAATTTTCAGTCTTCTACATGTGGATAACCAGTTCTCCCACCACCATTGGTTAAAAAGGGTTTATTTTCCCTATTGCATGTTTTTGTTAGGCTTATCAAAGATTAAATGACTATATGTGGCTGGGTTCATCTCTAGATTTTCTATCCTATTCCAAAGATCTACTTCTCTATTTTTGTGCTAGTACCATGCTGTTTTGATCACTATAGCCTTGTAATATAACCTGAAATCTGGCAACATGATGCCTCCAGATTTGTCTTTATTTCCAAGAAGTGTATTTGCTGTTTGGGGTTTTTTCGTGGTTCCATATGAATTGAAGTACTATTTTTTCAAGTTCTTTAAAGTATGACATTGGTGCTTTGATGGGGATTGCATTAAATCTAAAGATTGCTTTGGGTGGTATGGACATTTTAACAATGATGATTCTTCATAGCCATGAACATAGTATGTTCTTCCATTTGTTGACATCTTCTGCTATTTCCTTTCTCAGAGTTTCATAATTCTCTTTATAGAGATCTTTCATATCTTTTGTTGATATATTCCCAGGTATTTCATCTTCTTTGGTGCAATTGTAAAAGGAATAGAGTCCTTAGATTTTTGTATAATTGATGCTATTTTAGTAATTAATATTGGTCTATTCAAGATTTCTAAATATTTCTGGCTGAGTTTTGAAAGGTATTGTGCTTCCAGATATTGGTCCATCTCCTTTACATTTTCCTGTTTCTGGGAATAGAATTTTTTGTAGTAATTGTTGAGAATCATTTTTATTTCGGGGGCATTTGTTATTTCTCCTTTATCATTTCTGATTGTAGTTATTAGAGATCTTATTTTTCTGTTTGTGGTTTATCAATTTTATTAATCTTTTCAAAGAACCAATTTTTTGTTTCACTGATCTTCTGAATAATTCTTTGTTTTCAATTTCATTTAGTTCTGCTCTAATTTTGGTTATTTCTTTTCTTCTGCTGGGTTTCGGATTAGATTGTTCTTCCTTTTCTAATTGCTTGAGATGGCCCATTAGGTTGCTGACTTGCTCTCTTTCTGTTTTCTTGATGAAAGGCATCTAATGCTATAAATTTCCCTCAAATGACTGCCTTTGTAGTATCCCACAGGTTTTGATAGTTTGTGTCTTCATTATCATTTTGTTCCAGAAATCTAATGATCTCTTTCTTGATCTTGTCTATTACCCAGCTATCATTCAGGATAAGGTTATTTAGTTTCCATGATTTTATTTTAATATGAAGATTACTGTTGCTGTTGAGTTCAACTTTTATTCCATGATGGTCTGAGAAGATACAGGAGATATTTTTATTCTTTTGAATTTGTTGAGGTTAGCCTTGTGACCTAAGATATGATCAATTTTGGAAGATGATCATGGGCTGATGAAAAGAATGCGTATTTGGTTTTGTTGCGATAGATTTGGTTTTGTTCTATAAATGTCTACTAAGTCCATTTGTTCTAGGGTCTTATTTAAGAGCACTATTTCTTTGTTTAGTTTCTGCTTGTAGGATCTGTCTGTCCAATACTGCCAATGGGCTGTTAAAATCTCCAACTATCACAGTGCAGGAAGATATATTGTTCAGATCAGTTAGGGTTTATTTTTATATATCGAGGAGTATTCAGATAGGGTGCATAGATGTTAACTATTAAAATCTCTTCATATTGTGTGTTTCCCCTTGAACAGTATGTACTGTCCATCATTGTCTTTCATTATTTTTGTTGGCTTGAATCCCATTGTATCTGCATTCAAGATTACAACCCCAGCTTTTTTCTGCTATCCATTTGCCTGTAATACCATTGCCCATCCCTTCACACTGAGTCTTGTTTTCTTCTTTGAGGTGAGTTTCTTGTAGGCTAACAGATATCTGGCCTGAGTTTTTGTCAGCTAACCTATGGCTCTTTAAAGGAGAGTTCAAACTATTCACATTAATTAAGAAAACTGATGGATATGGCAGAGTTTTGGTCATCTTGTTTTTCAGAAGTCCAGAGTTTAATTTTATGCCTCTCACATTGTGGAAACTAGGCTTTGTTCTTTAATTTCTGGGTAGATTTACTTTGGTGGTGTACCTTCCTGTTGACTGTTACGAAGAATGGGTCTATGTATTGGGTCTATCTACTAGACCTGTAGAGCTGGTCTAGTCGTGGCACATTTCTTTAGCATGTTGATGTCTGTGAAGTATTTGATTTCTCCATCACAAATGAAACTCAGTTTAGTAGGATATAGGATCCTGGGCTGGAAATTGTTTTGTTTAAGAAGGTTGAAGGTCAATGACCATCCTTTTCTGACTTGGAAAGTTTTGGCTGAATGATCTACAGTCATCCTTTGCTTTTCCCTTTGTAAGTAATAACTTTTCTTATGCCTGTCTGCTTGCAGAAGTTTCTCCTTTTTGTTAACATTGGCAAAATTAATTACAATGTGTCTAGGAGATGCTTTGTTTGTATTGAGTCATGCTGGGGTTCCTAAACTACTATCTGAATTTCTGGGTCTCTTGTAGTACTTGGGAAATTCTCTGCCATAATGTCTTAGAGCAGAGAATTTGTGTCTTTGGGACCATCTTCTCTTCAGGAATCCCTATAATTTGGATATTTGATTTCTTAGAATGATCCCATAATTCTCTCTGGGAATATTCTGTTCTTTTTCTCCATTTTTCTGCCTCTTTGAATGCTTAGGATGGTTCAAAAGTCTTGTCTTCTTTATCTGAGATTCTTTCTTCACACTGATCAACTCTATTTCTTAGGGGCTCTATTGTATTTTGAAGCTCCTCAAATACCTTTTTCAATTCCCTAAGCTCTGCTATATCTTTCTTCATTATGTCCATATCCTTGGTGACTTTGTCTTTGAATTCATTAATTTCTTGAGACAACTTCTGAACTATTTTTTGGTTCTCTGTTTCCATCTTTTCCTCTATTCCAATTATCTTATTTGCCATTCATATTTTAAATTCTATTTCTGACATTTCAGCAATTTTTCTGTGGATGGAATTTTCTGATGTATTTTCTTTGACATCCCCAGAAAGCGTGATTTGCTCTGATTTTTCATGTTGCCAGACTTCTGCTGATTCCTCCTCATGAGTATTTTCAGCATCCTTTTTCTCTTTTATAATATGTTAATTTTACGTTTTTAGTTAAATTGATAGATCATCCCTGATGAGTCCAATTGTCACTGTTGCAGAGCCACTACCACACTAACAAAGGCAGACAAGCAGTGAATCTGCAGCCCCAATGTCTCCAGGGGGACAAGAATCCATAGATAGTCCTGAGTTCTAGGCCTAGAGTTCTAGTCCTAGATAGGCCTAGAGTTCTAGTCCAAGTTGCTTTGCCAGAACTGGCTCTATCCACCAAGTCAAGGTCACAAGGCTGCCCAGCCAACTGCACTGGCCCAGAATTTAGGAGAGATGCTTATGCTCTGGGTATCATCCAGCCAGTTGAGCACTGAGGGCTGCAGCTTTGTGGACAGTGTAGGCCCAAAACTCAGACAAAGTTGCTCAGGCACTAGACACTACCTGCCCAGTCAAGCTGGGGATAAAGGGGGAGAGGGACTGCTGCCCAGAAGGGGGTGCAAGTCTAAAGTTCAGATAAGAGTCACTCAGGCACCAGGCCCTGCCCACCCAAATGAGTTCAGAGAGCCTCCACCAGGTAGAGAGTACTAATCCGAAATTCAATCCAAAGTCGCTTAAACTTTGCGCCCCACAACCCAATTGATCTCAGAGAGCCCCGCCTGGTGGAGACCAGAGGTCCAAAGTTTAGTCTGAAGTCACTTAGACACCAACCTGCCCATCCAATCAAGCTCAGAGAGCTATGCATGTAGAGGGGGCAGGTCCAAAGTTCAGTCAAAAGTCAAGGTCATTTAAGCACTGGCCCTGCCCACCCAATGGAGCTCAGAAATTGTCCTGACCAGCAGAAAACATATCTGCCTGAGAATTTCTGAGGAGCTGGAGATGGGTATTTCACCCTCTCCCCACCAAAGTTTGGACTACAGTGCTACTGTTCTATGCTGCAGGTTGGTGACCAGCAGACTTCCAAGCTTCTCGGTGAGCTCGCTAAACACTCCAGACTATAGGGGGCAGTCCCTCTGGCAACTAGGGTGGGGGAAGGGCGACCTATTTGCAGGGAAAATATTTGGTCTTTTATGCCAGAGTGAAGCCTAGTCTCAGGGGTGAGACCTCAATAGTTAAGGAGGACTAGGACTTAGCGACTGCTGTCCTGTGGGGTAAGGTGAGCAGACTTTTGAATCCTGTTTGCTGGCAGGCTGGTTGCCTACTGTTGAACTCCTGTTTGGGGGAAGAGGTCTCCTTTCCTCTGGGAGCTCAGCTCATACTTGTTTTTCTTCTATTTTCTTGTTTCTGTTGCTTAATTCAGCCTAGGTAATGTGTACCTCAAACAGTCCTCTCGGTGAGGAGATCGTCACATTATGCTTGTATCCACTTCAGTCGAGTATCTCTCTCTCTGGGCATGAGCCTCTGGCAAAAGCTGCTTCTAGTCAGCCATGTTCCCACAATTCCCCATGAACTGAAACTTTTCAGCATCATGTATTGACTGTCTATTCCTAATAATGCTTTTCATCTTAAATATCTGCTTTACTACAATTTATATGGGTATATTTCTTTGGGAACTTGCTTTCTATATTTTTTTCCATTGCTTTCCTTCAGCTTCTTGATGTTTTTATATTTAATGTGTCTACTGTCAATAGCATATTCACATATTGCTGAAATATGTTTGAGAAGCAGTATGGCTAAATGGGAAAAAGCACTGACTTAAGCCAGACTGCCCACATTTGAATTTTAACTCTACCATGTACTAGCAGTGTTTCTACAGGCAAGGTTCTGTTCCTCAATTTCCTCCTCTGCAGAACAGAAATAATAATACTTACCTGAAAATACTATGATGATGAAATATAAATATATACATATAAAAATCACTAGAACAATGCCTACTACATTATAAGTATGTACTCTAGAAATATTGGCTAATTTAAAACTCCTGTCAGGCAAGTTAAGTCTATTTATACTTAATGTGGGTATGGATATTTTAAAATTTGTTCCTACCTTGCCTTTTTATTTCTATTTGTCATATTATTGTATGATTCTTTTTTCTCATTATTGCATCTTTAGTTTTTTGTTTTCTTATTTTTCCCCTCTACTAATTCAGAAGTTTTACACATTATTATTATGCTTTTAGTAGTCTTCTTGAAGTTTTGGTGACCTCCATAATATAGCAAGAATAGATCACCTCTCTAGCAGGAGCGTTGATACAAAATAGACGAGCTATAGATTTACTATCTGCTAACCACAGAGATACTTGTTTTCTTAGGAGAAGGATGTTTTGTTTTGTTTGTTAACCACTCACAAAATATTCAAACCAACATCCAAAACACTTTAAACAGAGTCAATACTCTTTTTTTTTTTTTTTGGTTAGGCAGGCCTGGGCCTGGTACATGGAGCTGGCTCTCTAACCAATGAGTCATGGGTGCCCAGCCCAGAGTCAATACTCTTAATGAACAAAGAACTTCTGGAGAATTTCATTGGTGAGATTTCAAACTCCATATGTGGTCAAGGTTCTCTTAGTTAACATTTCTTAGGACACCTAGTGGCTTTACTTTAGCACTCATTTTTGGACTTGCTACTTAGATAATGTGCATACAAAGATGAATTTGATCCTTCCCATTTCACTCCAATGAAATTTACTCTGACTTTCAAGACCATCTGATTTCAGCCCCTCCCTCTTAACAACTTTCAACTGGACTCTCAGGTAAGGGCAACTCTACTACTCTAAGGTAACAGGAAGTAGTTACAGAAAATATGACCATTATCCAACATTAGTCTGTTGATAAAAATAACAATTGTAACCAAAGGAAGAGTTGACTGAAAGGATAGCATTGCTGGTATATCATCTAAAAAAACATGAAACCATCATTGTACACAATAGTGTCCTGGCCCCATTGCTTGCTTCTTGCTTGACCACTTGTAGCTTAGCTTGTGCTTGACCACTTGTAGCTTAGCTTGTTTTTTAAAGTGCTTGTTTTTCAGAACTGAAAGAGTCAAGATGACATATAGAATTTAACCATGACAGTGACATTTGGTTGTGAGTCCTTATTTGGTTTATGTTAACATGAAAGAATCTAGAAAGCCTAAGTTGGTGATATTTCTCTTAAAATAGGTTCTGCATTTCCTTTGGCTGGCAGCCAAGGGGGACTAAACTGAGGTCACTTTGGTCCCCTCAAGGTCCCCAGCTTAATTAAGAATTAAGAGATTCTGCTCCTTCACTTTGTTATAGGCCTATCATTCAGACTCATTCAGTTTTAGGCATTGAGTAACTTTCAGTATGTAGATGTAGTTTAGCACTTAAAGCTCCCATTTGGTTTCTATTTTCTTTTTTTATTTAAACCCTTGGAGAATTCTCTTATTTCTGTGAACCCAGCAATGTACACAGTTTTTCTGTGATGGCAAGGTCCTTTATCTAATCTACCAGAAACTTAAATCTCTCATTTATACTCTCTAATCTACTATCATCTGGCTTCTGTCCCCATCACTCCATTGAAACTCCATTTGCAAATGAAAAAAGTAACATCTTTGTTCTTAAAAATCAGTGGTAATATTTTCAGATCTCACATTATTCCATCTTTTAGGCAACATTTGACATTGCTTATTATTTTGCCTTCTTTAGAGACCTTACTTTGGTTTTTGTCACATTTTGGTCTTCCTTTTCTTCCGCTCTTTATAGCCACTTGGTCTTAAGACTCATTTTCCTCTTTCCAGTCTTTAAAGGTTAGTGCTTCTCAGAGTTCTAACCAAGTCCAACTTTTCTAATCACTATGCCAAAAATTATGAGTAATCTGATTTCACCCTATGGTTTCCATTATCAGTTATTTGCTGTTGACTCCCAAATCCATACCTTTAATCCATATCTTTCTTTTAAATTCTACATCTGTACTAAAATTTACTTGGATGTCACAAGCTCCTTAATCTCAATTTGCTCCGATCTGAATTCCTCTCTTCACTCTTTGCCACATTCAAAATCAATTCCTTCTTTGATATACCCCATCTCAGTGAATGACATTGATAGTTGTCCAAATCAGAAATCTAGGAGTCATCCTCATCATTTCTTTCCTACCATTGTAGTAATTAATCACCAGAGCAATTGATTCTGTATCTTAAATCTCATCCATTAACTTCCCCATTGTCCTATAATCTATTCAAGACCACTAAGATCTCCCTATGTCTAAATCTTGCTATTTCCCTATGTCTAAATCCATTTTGTCTAAAAACAAAATTACAATAAATTTATAGCACTAACTGGCTTTTGTTTGTGATTCATGAATAGGGTTAGCTTCCATTCTATAACAGGATGAAGCTACTACTGGGTAATGGCAGAACATTGGGTTTTGTAACATTGAGAACAAGGTCACAGAACAATAGGAAAAGAACTGATTGATTAATGTCAGGTTACTTTTATTTGGTGTAACCAGAGGGAACTTCCTTGATTACACTGATTCAGGTAGACTGGAATCTCCTGTTTCAGGGAAAAACTGGTCTGTTTGGGGCTCTGCCTGTTTCCTTAATGTTTCAGTTTGATTATGTGGCATTTAGTACAAGTGACTCCATTTTGAATTGGTCTGATCTATTGGGGAAGCTCAGTCCAGAACAGCAGCCTCCCATAATTTTTAACAATTCAAAATACATTTGATACTTAAACAATATGGGTTTGAACTGCATTGATGTGCTTATATCTGGATTTTTTCAATAAATATAGCAATCCCTTGTATTGGTGGACTCTCCATCCACAGTCAAAGGCAGATTGAAAATATAGTATTTATTGGATGCTGCATATAGAGAGGGCTGATTTTAATATCTCAGGGCTAACTGCGAGACTTGAGTATGCATGGATTTTGGTATTTGAGGGCATCCTAGAATCAACCTCCTACCTCTACCAAGGGATGACTATAGTATGCTATTGATCCTTGTAAAATGTAAATTTAATCATGTCATGCTTCAGATTAAAACTCAGCTGTTTTGCATTTTCTTTAGGAGTAAAGTTTAAGTGGTCTGCCATTCTTTACAAGGCCCCACCCTCTCTCTACCACTCCCTCTTCCTCTGCTTTATCTTCCAGCCACCCTGAATTTCTTCCAGCCATCCAATGTGGGGAATTCATTCTTTCCTGCCCTCTAATATTCTCCTTCTATAAGTAATCATCTCTGAGCTAACTCTTAAATCTTCAGTTCTCAGCTGGGAGAAGCTTGCTTCCCCTACCATTACTACCCCCAGCCCCACTAGAACTTCTCCTGTTAGGTGCAGTCTAGAGAGATGGAAGGAATTCCTGACTACTTACACAATGCCAGAATCTCCAGGTTTCTTATAAAAATGGGTAGAAAAAGCCAAGATAATTAAAAACAGGAAAAATAACGGGAAACAGCTTTCAAATCATAAAACAATTTTTGAAAAGTATTTTTATAAGGAAAAATGTGCCCATAGACACACAGATATAATATTAAGAGAATATTTCTAATACTAGTGACTTAAAACAAGAGCAAATTCATGTTGAAAATTATTATAATAAATTAATCTGATTTAGTAGCAACAAAAATAAGATCTGTAATATTGTTCATGGCAGTTTCAGTAGGGAAACTTTTTTGGGTTTCTTTAGGCCAGCTATTTTAATATATGTCAACTATCTAGCAAGGGTTAAATAACTTAAGAATTAAATTATTTAAAAATGAGTTCCCAGCAATAGTATTTTTAATGGAAAAAAATTCTTCTTTTTAGAAAATAAAATAAAAATATAAACTAAACAAATATAGCCAAAATCCAATAAAATAATAGAAGCTCATTTTGTATGCATGCACATGTATGAATTTATATACATACACTTGTATGCATTCTGCAGGAGTGAAAATAGCAGAAATACACTTAAGCAGGACGCAAAATGTCCCCCAGAGAAATATAAGAACAAGATATATACACTGTAAGTGCAAACTCAATAAAATATCACTTAAAACTTTATTACTGAGTAATTTATAGTGGGACTGATTTATAAATGATGTGGCAATGGCAGCAAAAAAGTGGTAGCAAGGAACTCAGCACTCACATGTCTAATAAATAAAAATTGGTGATTCATTAAATATTGACATTGTGAAGGATCAAAAATTCCAATACTTCCATATTTTTAATTGATATCTTTTCGGATAAGGCAACTATTCTAAGTAAGAAACTGCCTGCTGATGCCATACTTTGGAGGGTTCACTTTGGAAAATTAATGATTTGACTGTCTTATTAAATTTCATGGATTGAAAATATGATAAAAATAGTATTCAATAATAATAAAAAATATTATTCTGTCAATTTGGCTACTCTTTATACCTTCAAATATTTTTCACAACTAAAGTGTATGTCCACACCCTAACAAGTGTATAAACATTGTAAATATGGCCCATATTCTCTGCAGTCACCCTAGTAATGTGCTTTTGTATGAAATGACTTATTAAAATGTTTAGTTTTTTAATGTGAAAATTAAATAATTATCCCCATCCTTTATCTCAGAAATCAGTTGGGCTCTAGAAGTAATGAGGAGTGATAGGTCATTTTTGTCATATAGTCTTGAGGCAGAGGGAAATTAACAGAAAAACAAATATCAGTTTTACAGTAACACATTGACACCTAAGATATGGATCTAAAAATAAACACAGATTCCAATTATTTATTCAGTGTATGTATTCTCTACAGCTCATGATATTTCTTTTGTTCTTTAGCCTTAATGGGATTAATTTCATGAGATTTTGCAATGAGGCAAAAGACAGACATGTCCTTTTCCTTGGCTTTAATTAGTCTCAAATTCATTGAAGAAGAGAGAAAATGATGCTCATTTCATAAAAGGTTAACATCAATATTAGGACAAATTTTTTTCTTCTAACAAATACGTGCTGTGTTTATATTAACTAAATGTTGAAAAAAAAAATACTAGTCCTGAGCAGGAATAAAATAAGAACAGTTTGGACTAAAGAATAAAATTCCTTCATTGTTAAAACTAAACAGCTTTAAAATTCAACCACAGAACAGAAAGTCAAAACTGGAATTCTGATTTCTGATAGCCAAAACTGGAATTCTGATTTCCGATAGCCATGGCAGACCTGAATACTTTCAGCAGAAATCAACACACATAGTAGATAACATGGCAACAGTAAAAAGCATCAGAAATTGATGCACTCGAGTTTTGTTAAATATAAACAAAGGTCATTCAGTCCTTCCTGGATAAACCAAGCTGGGAGAATAGAACAGAACAGTGTATTTCATTGAGCAGAAATCCCTCAGAAAGGCAACAATGGATTCCTTTTTAGACAGGCATAGACTTTTTTCCAAAACATCCAAAGACATAAAAGACACATTAGAAAATACAATATGAATTTTGTTTTCATGAAAGCAAAAAGTTCTGCCCACTTTGGTAACTGAAGTAAGTCACTTGAGTTTTTAGTTATAGCTACCCCTCAATGAAAAATAAGAGCTCACTACCCAGCAAAGCAGTATTATGACGAAGTATTTATACACCAGTGAAGGATTTAAGTAAAGGCTTTTCACCATGGGTCAACTCAAGCATAGTTCTAAGAGTACTTTTCTAGTTCATCTGGTGAAAGTGCATAGGAGTGGGAAACTGTCTGCATAGCAAGGATCCTCTCACAGTATTCCCTGTCCAAGTAGGAATGGTCAGTTTAAGGTCAGCACACAGTGACCACTAGGCAATGATTTTTGCCCCTGGGAACAACCCTCCACGCTTCTTCAATATGACTTTTCTTCTATTCAAACTGTCGCTCTTCCTCTTCATCTGCTTCTTCAATGACCTGAATCTCATCTGCTTGAGGTAAGGAGGAATTCTCCACTTGGAGTTTATTCCCATCAGCTTTACATTTTTCTTCCTCCTCTATGATTTCCTTCCATATCTTATGGTTTTCAGTAAGGTGGTGCATTAGCTGACAAAATATTTGTCGTCTGCTTTTCCTTCTTGGCGGTTCTATGAAATTTAAAACAAATACATTCAAATCACAGCAATATGATTCAATCATTCATTCAACAAATATCTAAATGCCTATTATATTCTACTTATCTAAGCACTGGGGTTGTAATAATAAACAGCATAATGAAACAATAGTATAAAATGGTGTAAGATAGTATTATAAAAGTAATTTCTGCACTACAGAGCTCACATTCCAGTGGAAAGACCTGTACAAACAAAAAGAAGCAAAATAGAAATACGTTAGGTGGTATTATAAATATAGATAAAATGGATGGTATTATAATTATGGATAAAAATAGAGAAGGAGTTTATGGAAGACTGGGTGGATATGGCAGAGGGAAGGATAATACTGAAATTTCAAATGAAAATAATAATCCAAAGTTAAAAGCCAACTCTTTAGGGGTGTTTTATGTATTGAATTAAACATAATTACCAACATTTTGGTGGATATAGTTTTTACAAGTTAGTTGATCCTCTCCAGTTGACACTCAGATGCTAGTGGCATTATGGTGCAATTATTTTTAAGTTTAAATAAATATTAATAGGATTTTTCTGTGCTAATTCTAAATACAAGTTATGTACATGTTGGGGGGTTGTTCTTTGTAGCCATCCTATCTGTTTTATTTCTAGCATGCCTGAAAATAGAAAAATAGCTAGGCATAATTTAAATTCTACTTTAAAAATAAAGAACAAATTTTCATCCACAATTACAAACATGACAAATATTTTTTTCATTTCCCATTCATACTCATGTCTTATATAGAAAAATATATCACTACAGTTTGGTAACTCAAATTCATAATACCACAAAACTTGGTTGTCCCTCTGAAGCCAGGGAATGTATATTTCCTTTATTTTGCTACTCTTTTGAGCCTTTTCCCAGGTCTATATGATAGGCAGATTAGGAGGCTGCTTTGGAAGTTGTGTTCCTTACCTGCCTGGTGGGGTCGAGTTTGGGATTGGGGTGTATGAGGAGGGGTGACAGGATGACTAGCCACTAGGCCCCACCTACCTCATGTAAGTTCAGATATGGTGATAGCCCTATCACACATGCACAGGTAGAACCTGCAAAAGAATACTGGGTGGAGGATAATACCTCAATAGATGTTAATAATTAAAGAAGAATAAGAATGCTTATTGTGTGACAGTGTGAGCACAATACTCAACACATTGAAGTTACTCAAAACATGACTACTGAATCTGAACAGTTAGATAACAGTTAATCAAAATATGACTGCCAAGCTGAGTACAGTGGCATATTGCACTCCAGCCTCAGTGACAAACAACAGAGGGAGACTTTGTCTTGAACACACACACACACACACACACACACAAAGATATGACTGCTAAATCTGTATCTAAGAAACAAAACTTTAAAAATTCAAATTAAGGGTGGCGCCTGTGGCTCAGTGAGCAGGGCACCGGCCCCATATGCCGAGGGTGGCGGGTTCAAACCCAGCCCCGGCCAAACTGCAACAAAAAAATAGCCGGGTGTTGTGGCGGGCGCCTGTAGTCCCAGCTACTCGGGAGGCTGAGGCAGGAGAATCGCCTAAGCCCTGGAGTTGGAGGTTGCGTGAGCTGTGTGATGCCATGGCACTCTACCGAGGGCAATAAAGTGAAACTCTGTCTCTACCAAAAAAAAAAAAAAATTCAAATTAAATAGACATTTGCACGTGTCTATCCAGTTTTCACAGCACCACTTATTGAACAGAGATTCTTTTCCCCACTGTATGTTTCTATCTGTTTTGTTAAAAATTAGATGGGTAGATGAGGGTGATTTCAGCTCTGGGTTCTCTGTTCTTATCCATAGGTCTATGTCTCTATTTTTGTGTCAGTACCATGCTGTTTGGTTACTGTAGCCTTGTAGTATAGCTTGAAGTCTGATAAAGTGATGCCTCCCAATTTGTTCTCTTTTTTTTTTTTTTTTTTTTGAGACACTATGACTATGTTGCCCTCAGTAGAGTGCCATGGCGTCACAACTCACGGCAACCTCAAACTCTTGGGCTTAATCAATTCTCTTGCCTCAGCGTCCCAAGTAACTGGAACTACAGTTGCAGTTGTCATTGTTGATTAGCAGGCCTGGGCCTGGTTCAAACCCACAAGCCCAGGTGTATGTGGGGGTCGCAGTAACCATTGTGCTATGGGTGCCGAGTCTCGCAGTTTGTTCTGATTATGTAAAGTTCCCTTGGCTATTTGGGATCTTTTCTGTATTCTGTATGAAATACAGGACTATTTTTTCTAGATCTGAAAAATATGGCATTGGTATTTTAATGGGAATTGCATTGAATTTGTAAATCACTTTGCATAGTATAGTCATTTAACAATATTGATTCTGCTGATCCATGAGCATGTTTTATTTTGCCATCTGTTTATATCTTCTGCGATTTTTTTCCTCAGCGTTTCATAGTTTTCTCTATAGAAGTCTTTTGCCTCCTTTGTTAAGTATATTCCTAGGTATTTTCTTTGTTGCTACTGACAAAGAAATTACATCTTTTATTTGATTCTCAGCTTGATTGTTGGTGTTTATGAAAGCTACTGATCTGTGAACATTTATTCTGTAGCCTAAATTCATTTATCAATTCTAATAATTTCTTGGTTGAACGAATAGGATCTGTACCTCTCACCACTCACAAAAATTAACTCAAGATGGATAAAAGACTTAAACCTAAAGCAGGAAACTATAAAAATCCTAGGAAAAAAAGTTGAAAAAACCCTTACAGATTTTGGCGTTGGCAAACAAATCATGAAGATGATCTCAAAAGCAAGTATAGCAACAACAAAAGTAAATAAATGGGACCTGATCAAATGAAAAATCTTCTGCAAAGCCAAGAACACAATCAAAAGAGCAAATAGATAAACCACTGAATGGGAGAACAAATTTGCATGCTACGTATCTGATAAAGAACTGATAATCAAAATCTACAAAGAACTCAAGCAAATCAGGAAGAAACAACCAAACAACTCCACTAAAAAGTGGACAAAAGAGATGAACAGAAACTTGTAATAGCCAATAAACTCATGAAAAAAATGCTCAATGTCTCTAAACATTATAGAAATGCAAATCAAACCACAATGAGATATCACCTAATTCCAATGAGAATGGCTCATATTAAAAAGTCTCCAAACAACAGAAATTGAATTGGATGCAGGGAGAAAGGAACTCTTATGTACTGTTGGTGGGACTGAAAACTAATGCAACCTCTATGGAAAATTGTATGGAGAAACCTCAGACTTACCATTTAATCCAGCAATCTCATTGCTGGGTATATACCCAATGAAAAAAGGTCATTCTATAAAAAGGACACCTGCACTCAAATGTTCATAGCAGCACAATTCACAGGTACAAAGATATGGAAACCACCCAAATGCCCACCAATACATGAATGGATTAATAAAATGTGGTAATACGCATACTACGATAGAGTACTACTCAGCCATTAAGAAAAACAGCAATCTAGTATCTTTTATGACAACCTGGATTAAATGGAAAGCATTCTTCTAAGTGACACACCACATGAATGCAGAAATGAACACATGTACTCAATGCCAAATTGAAACTAATCGATCAATACTTAAGTGCACACATGGAAATCAAGCGGTGGGGGGTGGGGGGGAGAGGAGGGCATAGGTAAATTCGTACCTACTGAATACAATGCACACTATCTGAGTGAAGAGCATATTTATAACTTTGACTTAATCAGTACAAAAATGAACTATGTAAACAAAATGTGTACCCCCTAAAACTTTGACATTAAAAAAAATAGAAATCTATAGTTAATAAAGGTTCAGTATCCCTTGTTCACAATATTTGAGACCAGAAGTGTTTCAAAGTTTGGAATATTTACATTATGTTCTTAAAATATTCCTGTATTACATAATATGCTTAATCTAAAATCTGAAATGAATTCACTCCAATGAATATTTCCTTTGAGTGTCACATTGGTGCTCCAGAAGTTTTGGATTTTGGAGTACTTCATATTTTGGATTTGGGATCCTCAACCTATAACATTAAGTAAATGATATTATCCCCGTATTCTTACTAGGATTTAGATTGTCTTCCATTTCTTCATCATCTGTATCTAATCCTTCACCATCTTCATCATCACCACTTTCAGTATCATCATCCTCTTCTGCTTCTATCCATTGACCTGGTAGCAAACCAGCAGCATCATAGGAGTTACACAAGGGACCCACTATGTGGGTGATAAAAGATTCTTGGAGTTTTGCTAGTTGAGGAGAAGAACGATCCATGAAGGGACTGACAGGCAGACCAAGATTTGCTTCTTCATCTCCCTGAGCATTGGAAAAGAAAAGTACATTGGTAACTATTGAAAGAACTACTGAGCTTTGCTGTTAAAATTATCTTGAGGTTTTTAAAAATATAATCTATGTCAAAATAATTTTTCCAAAGAAGCATCAAGGAATCTAAGAATCTAATTACTCTATCATTTCAACTATACGAATTTAGTATTTCAGAAAACCTAAAAAAAATTTTATTCTCCCATTTTTTCCACATGGCTGATGCTCAGTTAGTAAGAAAAATATACATCTTTTATAATAAGTATTATATCAGCAATTTTACTTATGCAAAAGTCTCCAGTGTCAATTAAAAATTGTCTTTCTCCTAGGGAGAAAGGCATAATGGAAATATTTTGTTGTTGTATACTTCAAATGTATACAGTTGAATTTTGCAAATGCTTTTCAATAACTCCCACTTTTTTAAAAAAGCAGAACCCTTTAACGAATTTAAATCACAAAATTCAACATGAAAAACAACTAAAAGTAGAGCTACTACGGTTGACGTGAGGATTATGGGGCCAGAGCACAAAATGCCTGCCCACTGATACCCTTCCACTGTAGCTTCTGGCCTCACAATTTGAGGTCAGACAAATGTGGTTTCAAAACCTACTTTTGTCACTTACTGCCTGTGTGATGTTGGGCCAGCTCTAAGCCCAATTTCACTGTGTGTAAATTTTGAATAATAATCTACCTTATAGGGTTGCCATGAGGATGAAAGGCAATATTATGTAAAGTGTTCAGCACAATACTGAGCATTCTCCCAAATGGTACTATTAGGATTTTTAGTCCTGATGTTTGAAATGGTTTGGGATAAATTGCTTTCCAACCAATTCAAATCCTGGTGCAAATTCTTCAGGCAACCAGTGTCTATATATGATGGACCAACATAGCCCCGAGGAAACAGTCAGAAACAACCCCAGTGATTAACTATCTCATGATTAAATGTCTTTTATGACTTTTTCTTCTGTGAGAAAATACTATCAGTATTTTCAAAAGACAGTGTATCTATAGGGCTCTGTAATTTCATAGGTATACACCGGGAGTTTGGTTATTCTAAGCCCAACGCAGCTAAATGGCTACAGGGGTATAGATAGTATAACTAGGATAATGAAAAGGAAAAAAGTTGGGCAAAGTTATAATTTTGCATCTATATCTGATGGAGGCTTAATAGCATAACCAGAATGAGAAGGAATTTTAGTTCCAAGGAGGTATGATTAGGACTGCTGCATGTGGTATTAGATGACATTTTCCTCCTTTGACATGAATAATACAATTTAGAAAGATGAAGTGAAACTGTCTGAGATAATATATTATTTTTTATAATAGACCTGAAATTATAACAGCTAACATTTATGAGCACTAAGAACTTTACTTATAGTAAGCGATTTAATCCTCATGGCAATCTTGTAAGGTAGGTATCATCATTATTCCTATTTTATCAATGAGGATACTGAGGTCACATTGCCAATAATTAAGAGGAATCAGGATTCAACCTCAGGCATGGTTTCCAAGTTTGTTTAAGAAGTATTAACTATCTGCTTTTAAAATAATTATGTAAGTTGGATTTAATTGAACATTTCTGATGTTATTTCACTGAACTAGTGACTTTTCTAAAATTGACATATACCACTATTTCTTTTATTACCTATTCATACAGATAATATGAAAATAGCCTTTTCTTAAGCATAAAATTCTTCTTTTGTGAACATGAGATCTCTAAGGCAGGCTTCAATTATCATTGAGAATGAGGGTAAAAATATGCAAATTATATATTATAATCTTACAAATTAGGTAAATATGACCATTTATTACCCCAAATTAAGTATAATTTAATTTAAATGTAGATTAGTAAAACATTAATAATCTTGAAATACTTATACTATATTTCCATGATTGCATAGTATGGTATTTTATAGCTTACTTCATAGAAACAGCACACATTATTATGTTGGGATGTTTAGCTAAAGTGGGTGAAAAACACTGCAAATTACAACACAATCTGGGCTGATAAATTATACCAGGTGCATGATTATATAGGCTCAACTTTATTGCTCATGTTTTGTATTCATGGTAAAAAGCCTTCACTTGATAGACATTGTGATCTTTTCTGATTATCAGGGTCAACAAAGATTTTCAAAGAATGTAATTCCAAAGTCAAGAAGGTGTATCTGGTATTTTGGATATAAGGAAAGGTTAGGCTTATGGGGAAATCAGTGCACTTCTACATTGTAAGGAGCCTTAAACTTGGACAAAAAAAAGGCGCAGATTCTGCAAATTGGTAGGATTATTTTAAAGTCAAGATTTTAAAAGATGTATTATAACAGAAGAGCATGTCTGTATCTTTGAATGCTTTTAAAAAAATCAATAATTACTCTGTTTCCATTTCTAACTTTCTGATTTCTCATTCTGTGCCAGGACTTTTGCCCAGTTACATGTTTCTATGGCAGGGTAGTTAGTCTTTCTGTAGCAGAGTTGAAAAGGGGTCTATATTCTTTAAATATATTCTAAATACACTCTGAATAACTTAAAAACCACTTCATCAGAAAATAAACTGTTCTAGGTTAAAAGATTCTCAGGGTTAAAAAGACTTTGAAATAATAATGTAGTCTATCCTTACCTGTAGACTCAAGAGTATGTTCAGTCCACTACAATTAGGCAATAAACTATTTTTTGTTGTTTTAAATTTTAGTCACAAAGGCAAAGAGATCTGAGAAAATACTAAGAATCAGAGCAAACACACCAGTTTTTTTTCTGTTTAGTTTTTTTTGTTTTTGGAGACAGAGTCTTACTATGTCATCCTCGGTAGAGTGCTGTGGTATCACAGCTCACAGCAACCTCAAACTCTTGGGCTTAAGCAATTCTCTCGCCTCAACCTTAAACCATTCTCTTGTCTGTCTCCTGAGTAGCTGGGACTACAGGCGCCCGCCACAACACCTGGCTATTTTTTGGTTGCAGTTGTCATTATTTTTTAGCAGGCCTGGGGTGGGCTCAAACCCTCAATCTTCAGTGTATGTGGCTGGCGCCCTACTCACTGAGTTATGGGCAGCGAGCCAACAAACCAGTTTCTAACTCTTGCAGTCAAAGCAACTCAGATTTCAAACATTTAATACAGCTGTCCAAATCTCAAAGACTAACATACCTTCATATGGCAGTTCTTAAATCATCCCAGCAGTCTCATGTTTCAACTTACCTGCTCATAAAATTCATTGACAATGCCTTCCGTCCATTTTAAATGCAAGTCTCGAACTTTTGCTGGGCCATTAATATCTGCCAGTTTGATGCACACCTGGCATACTAAGAGGCGATCATTTTCACTGCTCCATTCTATGCCATTACTATTTACATCATTGGCCTATTTTAGAAAAACAAATTTATTTTAGGTTCTGAGGTCACAGGAGTTTTTTAATAATTGTTGGTAGTGGAGATTTTTTTGTTTGCTCTTCCTAAATTATCTTAAAACTATTCTGTCTAAATGACAAGAAGAAATTTCAGTAAATGCTTCTTTTTATCAGTTTATACCATAACATGGACCTAAATTTCTCTTTGAAGTGCCACTATAATGTTGTTTCAATGGAACCATAGCTTTCTAACAACATGACCAACCATGGGTTTCAATATTTGCAATTACCACAGAGAATCGTTATTTATGTGTATGTGTGTATATATAAAATATGTAAATATATATATATATATATAAGGGACTATATAGATAGGAAAATATCTGGAAAATATGCAGCCATGTATGTCTTTATTTTTCACATTACATGGCTGTATACTTTCTGGGCAGCACTAATATATCATCAATAAATCATATAAGAATTGCAACTATTTATTCCTACTTCAGAAAAAGAACACTTAACCTGGGCAATACAGCAAGACCTCATCTCTACAAAAAAAATATAAAAATTAGTCTGGCATGGTGGTGGTGCATGCCTGTAGTTCCAGCTACAAGGGAGGCTGAAGCAGGAGGATCACTTAAGCCCAGGAGTTTGAGGTTACAATGAGCTATGATTCTGCCACTGCATTCTAGCCCACTTGACAGAGTGAAACTCTGTCTCAAAACAAAACACTTAAGGAGCTAAAAAGCAGTTGGCTCTAGCTGTGGAATGTAATGTGATACAATTAAAAGAATACAAGTCTTAGAAACTGACTCCTATGGTTTTAAATTCTTTTTTTTAAATTTCAGATTAACATTAGGGTACAAATAACTAGGTTACATTGTTTGGGTTTGTTAGGTAAAGTCCAAGTTGTAGTTCAGCCCTTCACCCAGGAGGTGTGCCATATACCCCTGAACTGTGCCCTTTAGATGAGAGCTTTATGGTTTTAAATTCTGACTCAGAATGATTTCAGTGTATAATATTGGAAAAATTACTTGACCCATTTGACTCTAACTTTCTCATCTTTAAAATAGCAACAATAGTATCAATGACGATAAATAAATAAAAAATGTCTAGTTCATAGAAATGCTGAATAATCGTTATTTAAATTAATAATAATGGCTGGGCCAGGTTGCTCATGCCTGTAATCCTAGCACTCTGGGAGCCTGAAGCTGATAGATTACTTGAATTCACGTGTTCAAGACCAAAACTAGCCTGCGTTATGGCAGGCGCCTGTAGTCCCAGCAGTTGAGGAGGGTGAGGCTCAAGCTCAAGAGTTTGAGGTTGCTGTGAGCTATGATACCAGGCATTCTACCCAAGGCCACTGAGTGACACTCTGTCTCAAAAATAAATAAATAAATAAAATAAAATAAAAGACATAAATGGTAATTTTCATTCTTACTTAAGCAAACTAGTATGCCTTTCAAGAACTCAAGAATGGGCTAAATCGTGGTTTATGAACTTTAGTGTAATGGTTTTCAAGGAGAGGACACCAAATCCTTTTGTCAAAGGAAAATTTGTGATGAACATCACCATGGAAAATACTTAAAAAGAGATCTCTTTTGATTGAAACTGGATAAGAATTCTAGAGCCCAGCTCATATGGCATTTTCCTGAGACTTCAGAATAGATGTCTTTGAGGAACATAGATTCAAAAGTACAGGGTGAAATAATCCTTCACCTGTAAAAGGTGACTTAAGCACTTAAATGAACTTTTATTATTAAATTAAAAGTGAATCATGAAATACCGGACTATGAAATAATTTAAAGGTACCCTGATTTCTTGCTGACTTTTGAAAGTGTTTTATTAATATCATGATAACAATATGTACATATATAGGAGACTCCTTCCAGAGGATTAAATATAATAATTCTTTGTTAACAGTTTCTCTACCCTGAAGGTACAGATTCTTTTAGTCACAAAAGTGATTAAGAAAGCAGCAGCTTCTTGCCAGCCAAAGAGGAGGCTTACTTCTCTTTAGGAATCTAAAGCAGTGCTTCTCAGCATTTTTCAGCCCCAAATGTTTGAGGAATAGCACACACTCTCATTATAGCTCACAGCAACCTCAAACTCTTGGGCTGAAGTGATTCTCTTGCCTCAGGCTCCCTAATAGCTGGGACTATAGCCATGTACCACCACACTTAGCTAGTTTTTGCTTAGACAGGGTCTTGCTTTTGCTCAGGCTGGTCTCAAACTTCTGAACTCAAGGAATCCTCCTGCCTCTGGCCTCCCAGAGTGCTAGGATTACAGGCATGAGCTACCACACCAGGTCAAGGGCAGTGATTCTTGATCTTCTAGTGAATGCATTCTTTGAGAAGACAGACTTTGACTTGTTCTTTCCTCATTTTTCCCTAGCACAATGACTGCACAGAGTGAGCAATCCCGATACACAGTTGTTGAATGAGTGAATTATTCTCAAGTACGAGAGGGTACTTCCCTTCTCCTAAAGTAGACAGTTAATCACTAATATAAAGAAAGTGTAACAGGTGTGGTGAGGTAGGCATAACTGGCTTCTTAAAAATATCTTTAATTTCATGTAATGCCTTACTTGACACACGCGTGACATTCTCAAATCTGTCCATAATAAAATCATTGGATTTGATTTGTCACCATGTCAAAGAAAGCCACAATAATATAGTCTACATAACAATAGTATTTTAGGATATGTAATATAAAAATATTTTATTTTTAAAAATATAGATTTATATTATTTTATATCATTTATTGTTACTTCATGAGTAGTATTAATTCTGATTTAACACTAAAAAACACTTTTTATCAGCAACACAGAATATGATTTCCATTTGTGAAATCAAGCACTATTTTGTATAACAAACCTTGGCATTGAATTCAGCAAGAAAATCAAAATGCTTTTTAAGATCTGTGGCAAGGATTGCTTCAATGACTAAAAAACGAAAGCGTTTGAATTCCATATGATCAAGATTAAGAAGAAAGTTGTATTCTGTGCGAGAAAGATATAAATTCCAAGCTGATGCAGCATGATGATTTTCCAGAACTGATTTGTCATTGTACAAAACTGCCTAGAAAGAAATACAGAAAAATGAAATAAGCATGTCAAAGATATTAAGCTTTAATAATTAATAGGGCTTGGGCTGGTTGGAAGAAGACAAACAATGAGTACCTACAAATATACCAAGCATTTTACCCCCAGTTTTTTTTTTAACACCTGTGAGAATGGATTGTGATAATTTTATAAATGAGTACACTGAGGTGCAAAGAAGTTTAGGTAGGCCTTTCCTTCCAGCATGCACAGATAGTAAGTTAAGAGATTGTCTCCAAAGTTCATCTTCTTTGCAGACACCCGTGCAGCCTCTCTAGAGAGATAAAGTTAATTAATACTTTGAGGGCTACTTCATTTTATCAGTAAACCTCTCAGATAGAGCCTCTGTTAATAAAGTCATTTGCGATCAAGAGTGGGTTTAGGGCTACATTTCTGTCCTTTTGCCAGCATGGAGTCAGTTGTGGTGGGGACATAAGAAGAGGAAGCAGTACTGTCCAGAGACCCACGAGTCTGAGAAGGACATATCCTGTACTCTCATCCTGACACAGTGCCTGGGAGTAAGAGAGAAGCATGAAAAAGGTAAAAGCACAAGTACTCTGGTTCAAATAGTGTGGAACTACTCACTTTTTCTCCACCTCACTCCAGTGGAAGACCCTGAGGTGCCTCCTCAGTACTCTAGGACTTTGGAATAGAGATTCAAAACTACTGGAGTATAGAATTTCTAAAGCCTCTGCCACCTCTAAAAATTAAGCAATTTTTCAAATTATTAAATAAGCATAGTAATTATTTAAAGAACTTCCACAGCCAAGTTGTACTAAAAGCTGGTGGTAAAAATAAAAAACTTGTAAGTAAGGTTTTCATGGACCGTACTTACTATCTAATGAGAAAAGACATATAAAAATGGAAATCGCAGGTAAGACACATATTCTTTGTTTTTTTTTGCAGTTTTTGGCAGGGCTGGGTTTGAACCCACCACCTCCAGTATAAGGGGCCGGCGCCCTACTCCTTTGAGCCACAGGCGCTGCCCTAAGACACATATTCTTAGAGCTTAATTAAATAGCTATCCTTATTTGTGAAAAATAGCTAAAGCCTACACTAAAGCACAGATTCCTAACACCATGATTATTTTTTACACTATTTATGTAAACTAATGTATGATTTAAACTTTGCAATGGGCCAACTTTTTAAACTTTACAAAGGAATTTCATACTAACCTTGATACAATTTCTAAACATCATAAATCCCAAAGAGAAAGAGTAAGCCTCAAAAGCTCCCTAGGGGCTGGACACAGTGACTCATGCCTATAATCCTAGCACTTTGGGAGGCCCCAGCAGGTGGATTGCTTGAGCTCAGGCATTTAAGACCAGCCTGAGCAAGAGCAAGGTGCCGACTCTACTAAAACACAAAACAAACAAACAAACAAAAGAAACAAAGAAATATAGGAAATACTAGCCAGGTATTGTGAAAGGTGCCTGTAGATGCAGCTACTAGGAGGCTGAGCCAACTGGATCTCTTGAAGCCAAAAGTTTGAGGTAGCTGTGAGCTATGAAGACACCCTGGCACTGCGACCGAGTACGAAAGCTCCCTAAGAGGTCAATTTATGTTTAATAGTGATTTGTCACACTTTATGGGGTCAAGACATGATTGCAAAAGGGGCTTTGCCTAACAATTGCAATCAATGTAACCTGGTTTATTGTACCCTCAATGAATCCCCAACAATAAAAAAAAAAAAATAGTGATTTGACTAATTCGAAGTTAAATATAATGAAGACTGAAGACTGATAAACTATCAGAATAGCTTTGTCTGTTCAGGAAGAAGGTAATCATATCTAGGACTAATTAAAACACAATGTACAATGAGTACCCTATAAAGCTACCTGATTTGATAAACCTTCAGCCAGCAAGATCAGTTAAAAAAAAAAAAGGGTAAGTTCTGAATTCCCTCACCATTCAAATTATCCTTGGAAATTACCAAAGAAATATAAAGTGGGGCAGAGTTATGAAATCGATATTAGAATCTAGATATAATCACCACTGAAACTTCAAAGAGATGGTGAAAAAGAGATGGACTTAGGAAAGGCCAACTAAGTCACAAGAAGGAAAAACCTACCTGAAGTGTAAGTGGAAAGGGTCCCCTGTTCGACCCCAATAAATTCACTGGTTCATAGCTGCGGGGAGCCAAGAAGAATCATGGAGCAGAGATAGGAAGCAATGTCAATTCTACTACAAAAGAATACTTGGGAGGTAGCATGTATAGCAGCAGACCAAGCTTAAACTTAGTAAGAAAAACATGCCAGGTAAAATAGATAATGAAGCCATAACTAGCTCTTACTGAGAGCTCTTAGAAGTGGAGAAGGAAAGCAGTGCCCCGGCTAATTTAGAGCTGCAGTAAACTAAAAGCCTTTGACTTTATGCTAAAGCATCTTGTTACTTTCTTTATCTATCAATAGATCCCTTCCTTCTCTCTACAAGCAAATACATCTATAATTTGGTAAAACAAATTAACTCATCATAAATGTTACTTTTCACCCTCTGTGTTTGGAAAGATCTGAAAGTAGCTATGCTACTAACTGACAGAATCTTAGCAAACAGTAACACCTTTCCATGAATATGAGCAAAAAAATAAACTCCATCAGATATAAGAAAGACTTAGACCAAACATAGGAAGAGTCTGACAAATCTGAACAAATGTCCTCCTTTAAATCTCAAGAAACAGGAGGAAATATTTTAAAAAATACCTAGGTCATAGTCATGATCTCATAACTAAGAGGGTACTTCAAGAAAAAAATCTTGGATTAAGAAAGATTTATTCATTTAAAAAATAATATTACTCACTTTAAAAAAATCTAGTAGAGATAGCAAATAAGATGCTACAGAAAACAAAGCAGCTAGCTTTAAAAAAGACATTTTATAGAAAGCCTTAATGAACAGCTATCATCTTGGGATTCCTTTGCCTGAAGTTCTTGTCTTGTTCTAAAATTTTGGGTACTCACATATCTTCTTTTGTTTTAGTTACCAACCTTGTTTTGTTAGGTGACTTTCTCAGGATGGATGAGTCATGATTTTATTTATTTATTTATTTAGTTAGTTAGTTAGTTACTTATTTGAGACAGCATCTCACTCCTTTGCCCTGGATAGGGTACTATGGCATCCTAGCTCACAGCAACCTAAAACTCCTGGGCTCCAAGATCATCTTACCTCAGCCTTCCAAGTAGCTGGGACTACAAGTACCCACTAAAGGATAGGCTAATTTTTCTATTTTTAGTAGAGATGGGGTCTTGCTCTTGATCAGGCTGGTCTTGAACTCTTGAGCCCCAGCAATCAACTTGCCAGAACCTCCCAAAGTACTAGGATTACAGGCAGAAGCCACCACGGCAGCTTCATATTTTTTTAATCATTGCATATCTGAGAATCTTTTTATTTTGTGATCATAGAACTAACTTAAAAATAATACCCCCATACCAGCACACCGAACTAACTCCTCCCTGCTTTACTTCTTCCCTAACACTTATGTCATAATGATCTCCATCTCCCTCTCCCTCAATCTGTCTTACACACACACACACACACAAAATTTATTTTCTTGCTTTACTAGAATGTAATTTCCAGGAGGGAAGACTTTTTTTTCTATTTTATTTAATAACAATGCCTAAATAGTGCCTGTCCCACAATATGATGCACCCAATAAATATTGAACAAATACACAAACAAATAAAATGCTGAAGACTTTATACCAACATTGTCCAACATCTATTGCTGCTAGAATATAATGCCAATTGATTATCTGTTCTTTTAAAAATGTGTTTTCATCCTGTCAGGAATTCTTTTATTTAAAAAGTAAATCTCTGGTGTTCTGAAACTTTTCTAGGACATATTATGTGTCAGTTTGGGGTTATTTTCCCTATTCAGCTTCCCTACCACTTGGTGAACCCCTTCAATCCAGAGACTACCCTATTTTTAGAACTCCCACTAATCAGATCTTGACCTGTTCCCCCATGCCCTATCTTTTCCTTCCCTATATTTTCTGTCTCTTTATCTTCTTTGCCTGTGTTCTAGGAGAGATAACCTGGACTTTCATTTCCAATGCTTGTATTATATTTTAAAATTTTCTGTAGTAATATTTTTAGTTTCGAAAAGCTCTAACTTATTCACTGATGTTTCCTTTTTTACAGTTTACTGTTCTTATTTTACAGATGGAATATTTTTAAAATTCTGAGAATAATTTTTTTAATTGAATGCTCTTTTTATTCCCTAGATTATCTGCCCCCCACCCCCCACTCCAACGTGTTCAATTTTTGTTTTCATCTTATACTTTTTGTCCCAGCCTTCTCTGGCTAATGCCATATGTCTGGTGATCCTTGGTTATGTGTTGATATAAAAAATGAATTCTAGATTGAAGGTGTAACCTTCCACTGATGTTATGTATGATTTATTGCAGAGTATCTCCCCTTGGGAAGGATGAGTAGGAACTCTGTGATATGGATGGGCTCTGTTACCTAGCAAGTTTTGCTTTAGAATTACCAAACTGGGTGCCAGCTGTTAAATTTCCTGAATGACAAAGATTCACTCTGGAATACTAATACTCACTCTAGTAACTCATGTTCTCTCCAGGCAGTTTCTTTCGGTCGCTAAGAGATGAGTTAACTGCCTAGAGGTAAATACAGGGTTAAAGTGGCTCCGCTTAACGGGGGGTGTGTGTGTGTGAGTACATCTACAGGAAGGAAAAACAGGGCAAATGGCACCATGAGTCTCTCTGGGGTTCTACCTATACTATTGCCCTCTTTTATTATACTTTTATATGTCAATATTTGTCTGCTTTTCATTTTTCAAAATATTATAAAATTTTCTTATCTACTGGTGACAGACTTTCACTTATTCTGCTCTGATATAATGAGCTTATTATTTTACTATGATTTTAATGAGTTCTCAGGAAGAAGGGGAGACAAATGCACATGTTTAGTCATCATCTTGATCCACGCTTTGGGTGATGAAACAAATTTTCAAATTTCAGCTTAAAATTGTGTTTCTTTTTACCCCAAATCTAATCAAAATACTCTAGAAATATAATTATCTCAAGCACTAATCTCCATCTTCTGCCAACTTTTCATTTGCAAATAGCTCAGAAATCTCTTAGAATCTTATTAATACTGACATTCCTCCAAGATATACCTGACTACACGTTTCACTTCTTTCACAGCTAGAATTCTCTTGTGTCTTCTCAGCATACTTTCCTTACCATGAGAGGGGAAAAGAGAATCCTTGATCTGGTTGGTGGTATTATATACACTAACTCTCTCTAATACACTAGAACTATAATATCTTTCACTAATTATGGCCTGAGTGGACCCACAGAGCTTCCAATAATGAAAGAACCTACATTATTATTTAATCATATTAAGCCCCAGGCTTTTGCAAGAGTACTTATCTCATAGGTACTGGCCAAACAAGGCCTCTTGGGGAAGAACAGAATATAGCTCAGAAAAGCTAGGAGTACTACAGAGCAAAGAATTCAGGCATCCTTCAACATTCAACAAAAATTTGCTAAATGCCTTTTCTGGGCCAGGCACTATTTTAGGTGTTATGAAATAAAAGAGACAAAATTCTCTGCCCTCATGGAACTTATGTTTCACTGAAAAGAAACATATAATATATAAAGTACATAAACAAAATATATGTATACTAAATAATTGTTGCTATGGAAAAAAATTAAGCAGGGAAGAAGCATAACAATACTAAGATGAGGATTTCAAAATTTTAGATGGAAGAGGTGACAGAATGAGCCATACAAATATGTAGGGAAAAAGTCCTCTGGGGAGGCAGAACAGAAAGCGCAAAGGCTCTCAGAAAGGGAGTATGCTTAGGATAGAGAAAGAATAAGCAAGGAAGGTGGCCAGTGAGGCTAGACTTGAGTAATTAAAAAAAGAAGAATTAATAGACCTCAATAATATAGGGCTCTGTGAAACATTTTGATGACTCTAGGAAGCAAGGTGAAAGCCACTGGAACGTTTGCAACAAACGTAACTCACATTTAAACAGGGTCACTCTGTCTGATATTTGTTGAGGATAAACTGAAGAGGAACAGGGAATAAGCAAGGAGATTAGCTAAAAAGTACATTTTTTCACAGGTAAACTATCTACTAATCTCCTTTCCACTGCAGCACTTCCCATTGCTTATCTATTGGTGATCCTTAACAATAAGAAGTTGGAAATAACACAATTACAGACACTGTGTTCAGACTCCATGTTTGTATTTTGATTAGGATAACAGTATTTGAGTATGCAATTTGTATAAATTATATTTATGTTATATATCATTGTTTTAAATTATCTCTATGTAAGAGAGTTAACACTAGAATTCATGCATTTGTCATACCCTTTAGAGAGAGGCAATATGCAAGGCAGATTCATTTATACTCAAAACAGAAGTAGTAAAATCAAAGAAATGGACTAAAACAGTAAATAATTTCTATGATAATAATTAATTAATTAATACTATTATATTAATAATAGTATTGATCAATAATTAATAATTTCATGATATATGACTCAGGAGTTTCTCATGCCATCTTGAATATTAGAAAGCTTTCCATATGTTATCTCTTTTTACCTTTAATCATATCAGACACATACTTTTAAGTTCAGAGCAATAAACCTTTATTTGAGGTCACATAGGTAATAAGTGGGCAACAGAAATCAAACACAAGAATCTTGATCTCATGTCCAGTGCTATTTTCTACTGTGCCACTGCTCCTCAGTCTACAATTCAACAAAGGACTAGGATTTTCAAAGATTATGATGTGTTGAGTTAGAAAGAATGGGCAACTGATTCTTGCAGAATGGTACTGAAGTGGGGAAATATGTGTTCCTCGGTGGGACTGTTTCTACCAAAACAATACTCAGAAAATGAGCAAATATTATAACTAGATTTAAATTCATCAGAAAGTTACATGCAGAAATCATGAACTATTAATATAGTCTCATTGAAGAAATGAATCACATGGGCCTTTCAACCCTTTACACACACCATTAAGCAAACTTACACATATACATATACATATACATACCTCCCTACGTTCCTCCCTCCTACCCAAACATATGCTTGAGATTCAAGAGAATTTATCTCCTATATTTAAAAAGTTAGAGTATATAAAAGAGATAAAGGTGAAAAAGAAACACAGAAAATGGGTACTGAAGTTTAAGCATAGAATGAATGGTCAAGTGAAAAAGTCAGATGAATTTGACAACAATTATTGAGTACCTCTCTTTGTAAGGTACGAGGTTAGAAACACACAAATGACATTTTGGGAATCCCCTGAATACACAAACCCCACTACCATATTAAATTCTATTTAACCCACAACCACACTAAATTCTACTTAAAACAATGTCTTTACTTCAAGGTCTTAATGTTTAAAGCAACTGCAATTATAGTATCTATTTGTTGGGGACTCCTACTTCTTTATGCAAGCTGTAACTCCAAAGAAATTTTAAAACTTATCAGCTGTACTGGATATAAAATCATATTATACCAGGAGAATTTTTACATACATTTATAGGTTAAAAACTAAGAGATTTAGGGTCTGGATACTAAAGCAAATCTTAGTGGAATTTAGAGAATAGTAGGAAGATTAATAGTTTCCCTTAACAATTATAGCTTTTAGCCATACAAATGACCTACGCAGAAGGAATATAAATTTTAGATACAGTCAAGAGTTTTGTCAATTTAATCAAAGACAGAAATATTGACAGTAAGTACTCCAGAATTTCACAAAACAATGAACTACTATTTCAAGAACTATTTACTATTTTCTAGTTGAAGGTGATTTTCCCCCTAATTTCCTAGAATATTCCATGTCAGTGCCATCTGTTATTATCCAATTAATTAAAATCTGAAGTCTTAAATTCAGTTGGAATGGCCATATGATTCAAGTGAAGAGTGATTTATAAATAGATATGCAGCAAAGTTGTAAAATTCCAGATTTATCCTTTAAATTTTCTGAAAAAGTATTTCCTACCTGAGGGGCATTTGTAGCCACTAGAAATGCATTTGTCCGCCCTGGGTGATCATAATCATGCATGGCAGCCGCAACATACAGAGCCATCAATTCCAATGCAGGAATGTTTGAAGACAGGCAGCCATAACTCTCATCTGGAATAGAGCAGCTCTTCGAAGAAATAAAAGCAATTTTCCCAGGGTTAATTCTATCATCTGAATCTGAGGAATAATAAATAGCAAAATAAACCAGCATTAGCACATAACAATTAAGCTAAAGAGACAATTTCCAATAGATAGTATGATTATCTTATTTATTGACTTAACTAAGAAATAAACTCTATGAACTTAAAAGAGTATATTATTACCAATATGGATGCTAATACAGAAGAGAAGGGTTTAAATATGACCCCAAAGTTGCTTACAAGACAGGATAGGATTCTTGTTCTAGTTTAACTGTTAACTCAGGCTAATAATAATTTTAAAAGCCTCTTATTATTAAACATTTGTCGTTAAAGGGCTAGATATAATGGTTAGGGTATAGGATGTGACAGAAAAAAGCAATCTAGAGAAACCAGTACAGAGATTTAAGAATTGAAGGTATTAACCAACTAAGCTTCCCAATATAGATGCTTTCAAATCTCATCCAGAAAGATTAAATTTCATTTGAAGCCCTGACTAAAACTCCATTCCTCCTTCTTTTTCCTTCCATTGAAACTCTTTATAAAACATATAATGGAATAAAAAGCCATGGGAAATGAAAAGGCCTGGAAAACTGGAGAACGTGTCAATCAACGTAACTCTATCCTCTTCTTCCAAACACTATGTTCACTAAACCACATTGTGCTTTTGTTGTCTTAAAAATTTACCATTTATTTCTCTTTTTATTATATTTTGATGGCTTTATCTATCCAAATGACCATTCCGTTATTTTTTCTAAAGGGATCTTAAGAAAGCATTAGGAGGAAAAGAGAAACAAAGAAGGAGAAAAAACAAAGAAAGAAAGAAAAAAAGAGCAGAGAGAACATAAAATCACAAAGACATTAGAGATAAAAAATTTCCCTGGTTGTATTCACAGGTGGAACCTGGAAGTAATGTTCTATCTTGTCAAAGTTCAAAATGATTTTTTTAACCCTAATTTAGTTGACTCAATATTTGCCATTTTTAATGTAATGACTTTAATACACTAGTACAATTGCAAAGATACCTCATTATTTTCATGCTATTTACATTTGTACCTAAATTAAGTTTTAGAATAACCTACATTAGAGCCATTTTTAAAACTTATTTATTTATTTGCTATTTTTAAAGGTGAATTCTCACTATGTTGCCCAGGCTCGAGTGCAATGAGTAATCACAGACACAATCATTTTAGCACACCACGGCCTTGAACTCCTGGCCTCAAGTGACCCTCCATTTTCAGCCTTCCAAGTAGCAGAGACACATATCACTGTCCTGGCTCAGAGCTATTTCTTAAATAATTGTAAAAAATAAAATGAGACAATTGAATGCATGAATATAGACATACATAAGCAATCAAATTTCTAATAAAAAGACTTTGTCAATATCAGACTCAATGATTTGAATTTTTTACTATGTTACATGAATTCTGGATTTCTGCTACAATTTGAAAATACACAAAATTTAAAATGGCAAAAGATATTCTTTTAAACTCAATAATTACTTAAAATTAGCATATTAAAATCTTAATACATTCGTTTATATATGCTCAACAAAAAATTCAAGGGCAATTAAATATAATTATTGTGAATGTCATTTATTTGCCTCCTTCCTTTCAGAAAATGGTGATTCTTTTAATTCACTGACTCATTTCAAAGGAGGCCTTACTAAAAAACATCACAATTATAAAGGAAGATGCAAACTATCTTTATGTGCAGAATGCATGATCTTATATTTATATGGAAAAGTCTAGGAAACCCACTGAAACAATCATTAGAACTAATTAATTAGATCATCAAGGTTGCAGAAATAAGATTAATATGAAAAAAATCAATTGTATTTCCACACACTAGCAACAAACAACCAAAAAATGAACCTGTGGGAACAATTCCATTTAGAATAGCATCAAAAACAATAAGATACATGTTAGCTGGGCCTCGTGGCTCATACCTATAATCCCAGCACTTTGGGAGGCCAAAGCAGGAGATTGTTTGACCCCAGGAGTTTAAGACCAGCCTAGGCGACAAAAGAAAATTAAAAAATTAGCTGGGCCCATGCACCTGTAGTCCCAGCTACCCAGGAGACTGAGGCAGGAAGATTGGCTGAGCCCAGGAGTTCAGGGCTGCAATAAGCTATAATTGCACACTGCATTTCAGCCTGGGTGACAGACCAAGACTCTGTCTCAAAAAAAGAATAAGATACTTAAGAATAAATTCAACAAAAGAAGTAGTAAAAATCTAGTATTCTGAAAACTGCAAAATATTGTTGAAAGAAATTTAAGAACTAAATAGTCCAGGCATGATAGATCATGCCTGTAATCATAGCATTTTGAGAGACAGGAGGAGGAGGAACGCTTAAGGCCAGAAGCTTGAGACCAGCCCGGGCAACATAATGAGACTCTGTCTCTGCAATAAAATAGAAAAAATTAGCTGAGCACAGTGGCATGTAACTGTAGTCTCAGTTACTTAGAGAACATGGCAAGAGAATTTCTCAAGCCCAGGAGACACAGTAATACCCTGCTGAAAGAAAGAAAAGGGGAGAAGAGGAGAGAGGAGGGAAAAGGAGAGGAAGGGAGGAAAGGAGAGGGGAGAGAAGGGGGGTAAGTAAAAAGAAAGGGACCTTAAAGACAAAGTTACCAAGGATATGGACATAATGAGGAAAGATATAGCAGAGGTTAGGGAAATGAAAGAGGCAGTTGAGGAGCTTCAAAACTCAGTAGAGATCCTCAGTCATAAAATTGAACATGGTGAAGAGAGAATTTCATAAATTGAAGACAAGACCTTGAACTGTACCAAGCAGTCAATGAGGCAGAAAGAAGAAGACCAAAAACAGAATACGCACTGTTATGGGATTATTCCAAAAGATCAAACATCTGAATCATAAGGATTCATGAAGGAAAATAGGATGGTTCCAAAGGCAGTGATGCTCCAAGACATTATGGCGGAGAATTTCCCAAGCATTTTGAGAGACAGAGAAATTCAGATAGTAGATAGTTTCAGAACTCCTTTTAGACTAAATGGAGAACAAAGCATGTCCTAGACACCTTGTTATCAACTTTGCCAAAGCTAATATGAAGGGAAAAAGTCCTGCAAGCAGCCAGGATTACCTACAAAGGGAAAAATATCAGGATGACAGCAAATCTTTCAGCAGAAACTTTTCTACCCATAAGAGAATGGTCATCAGCCTTTAACCTTCTTAAACAAAACAATTTGCAGCCCAGGAGCCTATATCCTGCTAAACTGTGTTTTATTTGTGATGGAGAAACCAATTATTTTACTGACATGTGAATGTTGAGGAAATTTGCCACAACTAAACCAGCTCTACAAGAAATACACAGACCCATTCTTCATAATGACCAGCACGATGGCCCATCACCAAAGTAAACATACCTAAAAATTAAAGAAAGAGGCTTAGCTCCCACAATGGTGGGGGGGCAGGGAAGGGGGGAAGCTCTAGACCTCTGAAAAATGAGAGGACCAAAACTCCGCAGTACCTATCAATTCTCTCCATAAATGAGAATGGTCTGAATTTCCCCTCTAAAGAGGCACAGGCTGGCTGACTGGGTACAAAAGCTCAGGACTGAAATCTGTTTCTGCAAGAAACACACCTAGAATAAAATAAGATTCAAGGTGAAGGGACAGAACACAATAATCCAGGCAAATGGAAATCAGGAAAAAGCAGGGGCTGCAGTCTTATTTGCATATACAATTGGATTTAAACCTACAAAAATAAGGAAAGACAAAGATGTATATTGCATACTTGTCATAGAAGTATATATGAAGAGATTTATATACATGAAGAGATTTCAATAATTAACATTTATGCACCATATCTGAATGCTCTCTGATTCATTAAATAAACTCTAAATGACCTGAACAATCTGATATCTTCCTGCACTGTAACAGTTGGAGATTTTAACACCCCCTTTATAGTACTGGGTAGATCCTCCAAGGAGAAAATAAAGAAATAATAGATTTAACCTTGATCTAGAATAAATGGACTTAACAGGCATATACAGAACATTTCACCCTAACAAAACTGAATACACATTCTTCTCATCAGCCCATGGATCATCCTCCAAAACTGATCATATCTTAGGACACAAGTCTAACCTCAACAAATTCAAAAAAATAGAAATTATTCCTCATATCTTCTTAGACCATTACAGAATAAAAGTTAAAACTCAACAGTAACAGAAATTGTCATACCCAAATTAAGTCATTGAAACTAAATAACCTTATGCTGAATGACAGCTGGGTCAAAGATGAGATTAATAAGGAAATCATTAGATTTCTTGAACAAAATGATAATGAAGCCGCAAGCTATCAAAACCTATGGGATACTGCATCAAGAAGACAGAAAGAAATCAAGTCAACAACCTAATGGGCTGTCTCAAGCAACTGGAAAAGAAAGAATAATCTAGCTCTAAACCTAGCAGAAGAAAAGAAATAACCAAATGACAGCAGAATTAAATGACATTGAAAACAAAAGAATCATTCAGAAAATCAGCAAAACAAAATGTTGTTTTTTTGAAGATTAATAAAATCAATAAATCCTTAGCCAGACTAACAAGAAACAGAAAAGTAAGATCTCTAATAACTTTAATCAGAATGATAAAGGAGAAATAACAACAGATACCATAGATATACAAAAGATCTTAAATGATTACAACAAAAAACGCTTATGCCCCAAAATATGAAAATGTAGAGGAAATGGAACAATATTGGAATCATCACACCTAACTATACTTAACCAGAAAGAATTAGAAATTTTAAATAGACCTTTATCAAGCACTGAAATAGCATTAACTACACAAAATCTTCCAAAAAAGAAAAGCCCTGGATCAGATGATTTCACACTAGAATTCTATCAAGCCTTCAAAGAGAAACTAGTTCCTATATTACTTAGTTATTCCAAAATATGGAAAAGGAAGGAATCCTCCCCAATACATTCTATGAAACAAATATCACCCTGATTTGAAAACCAGGAAAGGACTCAACAAAAAAAGAAACTCATAGGCCAATATCATTAATGAATATCCATGCAAAAATATTCAATAAGATCTTAGCAAGCAGATCAAGTGGGTTTTATCCCAGAGATACAAGGGTGGTTCAACATATGTAAACCCATAAATGTAATCTACCACATAAATAAAATAAAAAACAAAGACCATATGATTCTCTCAATTGATGTAAAAAAGGCTTCTGACAATATCCAGCATCCCTTTTTTATTTTATTTTATTTTATTTTATTTTATTTTATTTTATTTTATTTTATTTTATTTTATTGAGATATAGTCTCACTATGTCACCCTTGGTAGAGTGCTGTGGCATCACAGCTCACAGCAAACTTCAAACTCTTGGGCTTAAGTGATTGTCTTGCTTCCGCCTCCCAAGTAGCTGGGACTACAGGCACCCACCACAACACCCAGCTATTTTTTGTTGCAGTTGTCATTGTTGTTCAGCTGGCCCAGGTCTGGTTCAAACCCACCAGCTTTGGTGTATGTGGCTGGCGCAGTAACCACTGTGCTACAGGCACCAAGCCCAGCATCCTTTTTTTGATAATAATACTTAAGAAAATAGGCTTATGTGGGACATTTCTTAAACTGATAGAGGCCATCTACAACAAACCCACAGCCAGTATCATACTGAATGGAGTAAAACTGAAAGCATTTCCACTGAGAACTGGAACTAGACAAGGATGCCCACTGTTGCCACTGCTATTCAACATAGTGCTAGAAGTCCTAGCCATTTTAATCAGGCAAGAAAAAGAGATCAAGGGTACTCAAATAGGGTCAGAGTACGTCAAACTCTCACTATTTGTAGCTGACATGATGTTATACCTGGAAAACCCTAGGAACTCAACTACAATGCTCTTAGAAGTGATCAAGGAATATAGCAGCATCTCGGGATACATAATCAACACCCACAAATCAGTAGCTTTTATACATGCTAGTAACAGTCAAGCTGGAAATAAAATCAAAGACTCTATACCTTTTATAGTAGCTCCAAAGAAGATGAAATACCTAGGTATGTATCTAACACAGGACATGAAAGATCTCTAACTATAGAAAACCCCAAGAAAAGAAAAAGCAGAAGATGTTAACAAATAGAAAAATATATTATGCTTGTACACTGGGCAGAATCAACATCATTAAAATGACATTTTATCCAAAGCAATCTATAGATTTAATGCACATCAAAGCACCAATGTCATACTTTGAAGAACTTGAACAAATAGCACTTCGCTTCATATGGAAACAGAAAAACCAAAAATAGCAAATACAATTCTTAGAAATAAAAACAAATCTGGATGTATCATGTTACCAGACTTCAAGTTATACTACAAGTCTACAGTGATCAAAACAGCAAGGGACTGGCATAAAAACAGAGATATAGACCTGTGAAATAGAATAGAGAATCTACAGGTGAACCCAGCCACATACTGCTATTTGATCTTTGATAAACCAAACAAAAGCTTGCACTGGGTGAAAGAAACCTTATTGAATAAATGGTGCTGGGAGAACTGGTTAGCCACAGGTAGAAGACTGAAACTGGACCCATACCTCTCACCACTAACAAAAATTAATCCTCACTGGATAAAAGATTTAAATTTTAGACATGACATAATAAAAACACTAGAAGAGAGTGTGGGGGAAATGTCTGAAGATATTTATTGGCTTGGGGAAAGACTTCATGAGGAAGATCTCTCTGGCAATCGCAGCAACACCAAAAGTAAATAAGTGGGATTTAATCAAACTAAAAAGCTTCTGCACAGCTAAAAGTACCACAACCAAAGCAAACAGCCTTCAGAATGGGAGAAGATTTTTGCATATTATCAGGCTTAAGACAAAAACTTGATAATTAGAATCTACAGAGAACTCAAATTAATAAGAAAAGAGCAAAAAATCCCATTTATAAGTGGGCAAGAAACTTGAACAGAAACTTCTCTGAAGATGACAGATGAATGGCCAAAAAAAACATGAAAAAATGCTCACTGTCTTTAATCATCAAAGAAATGTAAATCAAAACCCCCTGAGATATCGCCTAACTCCAGTAACATTAGCCCATTCACAAAGTCCCAAAACTTAAGATTCTGGTGTGGATGTGGAGAGAAAGGAACACTTTTGCACTGCTGGTGGGATTGCAAACTAGTACAACTTTTATGGAAAGAAGTATGGAGAACTGTTAAAGAACTAAAAGTTAACCTTTCACTTGATCACACCTTCTTCTTAGTAAAGTATCTCAAATATGGGGAAAAAACTAATATACTCAATATTAATACGAAACCAATATGTAGACAATTGCGTGTCCACATGAACAACAAAACACAAATACAGTTTAGTGAGGGGGAGGGAAGAAGAAAGAGAGGGGTCAGGGGAGAGGGATGGTGATTGAAGGGATGAGGGAGGGCAAGTGGTGGGATCTCATCTAACGTACACAACATGAGGGCATTCAGCACGCCCCCCAGGTAAAGGGCTCAACTACAACTTGAACTTTATCTCGGAAGTGAGAGCAATGTAATCTAAAAATTTTTACCCTCATATTAATTTTTAAAAAAGACAAAATTGGAGTATTCATACTTTCCAATTTCAGAGCTTACTGCAAAGCTGTAGTGTTGAAGACATGTGACACTAGCATGAGGACAGACATATAGATCAATGGAATGGAATTGAGAGTGTAACAATAAGCCCTAATATTTATGGTCAACTGGTTTTCAACAAAGGTGCAAAGATCTTGTGGAGAAGCTACTGTGTGCCCTGCATGATGCTAGAATTTTCACATGTTATCTCATTTAGTGCTCATAATATCTTATCAGATAGAAAATCTGATGTAATAACATTTAAGAGTCCACCATGTTTAAATACATAATGAACTCTTTTTAATAAATGGTGTAAGGACAACTGGATATCCTATCCATATACAAAACAATATTGCATCTTTTCCTTATGCTATACCCCCAAATTAGCTCCAAGTATCACAGACCTATACTTTACAGCAATTATTATAAAACTCTCAGAAGGAAACAGAGGAAATCTTCATGACCTTATATTATAATAGGCAAAGTTTTCTGAGATATGACACCAAAAGCATGAGCAATGAAAGAAAAAATTAGATCTTAAAATATTAAGGTTATAGTATGCGGAGGATATTGCACTCCAGCCTAGGCTACAGAGTGAGATCCTGTCTCTTACAAAAAAGAAAGTCTGCACTACTAGTGACTTAAGATTACTGTAGCTTTCCATTATTTTTTCCACTGGACATGAAAGTAGCAAGAGGGCCAGAGAGTCACCTGGGCTCCTGACATACAATTTCTCACATGTAGTAGGAACCTTATTTCCACTTGATAATAAGAACTGGATAGCGTCAATCACCTGAGATAGTACATAATCCCCCTTCCATGTCTATTGGTTCAAAGGCATGAAGAACACCAAGTGGCCAGATGCCAGTCTCAGTTCCCTGTCCAGTGTAACCCTTTTCTGGATTCTCTGTTAGAAGCATTTCTCTTTTGGGAACTACGTTCTCTATGACAATTTTTTTTGCAAGTAAAAATGTTCTAAATTAATCATTCGAAGTAACTGTGAAAGAAGCCACAACTCCTATTTCCCTGTTTCCATAGTTTTGTGTATTCTGGGTATAAGGGAAATTGTACCATATATTTGTCACTGGTGCAATGAATAAACCACATCTTGTGGGAGAGTATCCTAGCTCCACAAAATGTTTACATGTAGCAGGACCCCCATCTGAGTCTCTGATACATCATTCCATCATTCTCTCAGTCCTGCTGTGAAGTAATAAGATTCATGCTGAGATCAGTAAATTATGTGAGCATAAATCCACTGCCACAATTTTTTGCAGTAAAATGAAATTCTTGATCAGACACAATATTGTATATAATAACCTGATGGTAAATAGGGCATTAGGTAAATTCATAGATGACCATGGTGAAGCACTGTAGATAGTGAAGATAAATCCATATCCAGATAAAGTAAGAATAAAAGCTGTCTCTTTCATAAAGGAGAGGTATTCATCAAATGGCTGGATGTTTTACCAGGGAATGGTGCTGTATCAAGGGATTACCATTGGTCACTTATATTGGCAAGCGAGGCACTCAGAAGACACCTGAACCAGGTGAGCCTCAGTGAGAAAATGCCTATGGTGTTGACCCTATACATACTCTCTTTTCTTGCTGTCTTAGCTACAGTATTTGTAAATCCATTGAATGAGAACTGGAGAAGACAGGGAATATGACTGAGAGATATCAAAAGAAGAGGTCATTTTGTCCACTTGGTTGAGTGCCTCCCCTGAAGTGAATGGTCTTTGGTAAGTATATTAGTTAGGATTCTCCAGAGAAACAAAACCAAGATGATTGTGTGTGTATGCACATATGTGTATGTATGTGCGTGTGTGGGTGTCAGAGACAACGAGAGAGAGAAGAGACAGAGAGAGAAATGTATTTTAAGGAACCAACCCAAGCAATTACGGAGGCTGACAAATTCAAAATCTGCACCTGTATGAATAAATTAAAAATGAACCACCATTACCTTCCTTTCTCCGTAGTCTACCATCCTTTAGTCCATTCCCACACGTATTCTCCAGGTTTCTATCAATATTAATTAGTAAATTATTCTGTTGTTCAGACTTAGTATTTATTCCCTGGAGATCTGCCAGGATTTGAGTTTAATTTTAGATTTCAAAGAAATGAGAGGCAGTGGGATTGGATTTAGAGGTGAATTAGTGGGATTTGGGGGTTTCAACGTAATCAGATTCATTAAAAATCTATCCAAATAATTTCATTCCGGGCGGCGCCTGTGGCTCAGTGAGTAGGGCGCCGGCCCCATATGCTGAAGGTGGCGGGTTCAGACCCAGCCCCGGCCAAACTGCAACAAAAATAAAATAGCCGGGCATTGTGGCGGGCGCCTGTAGTCCCAGCTACTCGGGAGGCTGAGGTAAGAGAATCGCGTAAGCCCAAGAGTTAGAGGTTGCTGTGAGCCGTGTGATGCCACGGCACTCTACCCGAGGGCGGTACAGTGAGACTCTGTCTCTACAAAAAAAAAATAATAATAATAATTTCATTCCAATTCTCAAGGTCCTTTCTTTCCCAGTCAATACCTTAATCCTAACACAATAGGCCTAGTGAGGCCAGGAGCTTGATTTGCCTTGTATTTCAGGCAACTTCAGAATTAGATGTTAGATTTTATCTTTCATAAGATATATTTCTACTACTATTAAAGAAATAATTTTATTTTTTTTGAGACAGAGTCTCACTATGTCACCCATGGTAGAGTGCTATGGTGTCACAGCTCACAGCAACCTCAAATTCTTGGGCTTACGTGATTCTCTGGCCTCAGCCTCCTGAGTAGCTGGGATTACAGGCACCTGCCACAGTGCCTAGCTATTTTTTGGTTGCAGTTGTCATTGTTTTAGCCGGTCTGGGCTGGGCGTGAACCCGCCAGCCTCGATGTATGTGGCCAGCGCCCTACTCACTGAGCTATGGGTGCTGAGCCAGAATTTTTATTTTTTATAGTAGTAGAATAGTAGCAGTACAATCACAGATGCTATCTGGTCCTAAACTTATCATTTCTTTTCTACTAGTTCTCCATTGCATCCACAGTCTTTGCAGCTTTTTTTCCCCCTATTGAAATAGCTATTTGGTCTCCCAAAGCATTGTTTTCTACAGATACTTGATTCTATAAAATTGTATTTGAGAACTCATTAACACTGCTAACAAAAACTCAGAAGGAAATGACAAGCATGAGAGAGAAAACATATATTGCCTCAGAATACTGTGCTTAAATTGAGAATAGGATGGTAACAGAAATATGGCTATTAAGGGTGCTGCTATGGACGGCGCAGAAGAAAATGAGGAATATATTATTGACACTAGAGGAAAGGGAATCCTTATTATATTTTAGCAGAAAGCTTAGGTGAATTATGTTTTGCGGTTATGTGAAACACAAACTTTTAAATGATGAACTTAGATATTTAGTGGAGAAAATTTCCAAGGAAAGTATTGAAGTTATAGACTGGTTTCTTACAGCTTATAGTAAAATGGAAGGAAAAAGAAAGATTAGGGGACAACTGTTAAGCAAAGAGGAATCAGGACTTGATGATTCAGGAAATTCTCAGCCTGTGACTGCAAAAGAAACTAAAATTAGGAGATTAGGAAAGTGTGCTCTTGACAGAAAGCAAAGGTTGCAGCTGGACCCATTTTTGCTAGTTCCTTGGAGGGTCAGAAAGAGATTTGAAGATGTTATGCTGTTATATTTGAAGAAAGAGCCAGGAGCCAAGGAATGCAGGTGGCTTTTAGAAGCTGGAGGAGGTAAGGAAATGGATTCTCTTCTAGAGCATCTAGGAGAATGGTTCACTTACACCTTGACATTAGCTAAGTGAAATCTATTTTGGACTTCTGACATGCACAATTATAAGATAATAAATTTTTGATGTTTTAAGTCATTAAATTTGCAGTAATTTGTTACAGCAACAATAGGAAACTAGTACAGATTTTGTTACCTACAAGTGAGTTACTAATGTACCAAATACCTAAAAATGTGGATGTAGCTTTGTAATTGGGCAATGGACAAAGGCTGGAAGAATTTTGAAGAGCCTGATAGAAACCAATAAAAAATTAATCAACATATTTAAAAAGTTCACTTAAAGCCAAGCAGGATTAATACTAAAAAAAATTGCCTGAGTACATCATAGTTAAGAGGCTACAAACCAATAGCAAAGTGAAAAGGAACATACTATTTTTTTTGTTTTTTTTTGCAGTTTTTGGCTGGGGCTGGGCTTGAACCCACCACCTCCGGCCGGTGCCCTACTCCTTTGAGCCACAGGCACCGCCCAAAAGGAACATACTACATTTACATGTTGTATTTCTCAATAAGACCTACTGCTGACATCTCAACAGAAACCATGAAAGTCGAATGATAATAGAATAATATCAAATATGCTGAAATATAACAATATTCTTCTAAGACAAAATTAATACATCTACAAATAAAAAATCTGAAAAAAAAATGTTCTCCAATAGAATCACAGAACTGCTAGAAAGAATAAAGGAAACTAAAAAGAATAAATACAGATGCAGGCAAACATGAACCAGTGCCATAAAACAAAACCATTAAACAAATATTGACAGTACTTTAGATGGAACTACCAAAATCTTAAGTAATGATTAAAGCTATAACATTTACACCGATAATTATGATAATATTATTTCTTGGGTATTGGAAATTGAGCAAAGTCTGTCCTGACATACATCTCTTATTGGAGTATTCCTTCTACCATTTTATAAGCTAGAATAAGAGAACTAGAAATATTATAATTCATTGTATTTGGATAAATAATTATATCTTTGAAGAGGAATATGGTTAGCTTTTTCTTTGTTTTTTCTTTCTTTCTACCCTGAGAATTATTAGCTTTTTTGGAAGCAAAATTTTAAAGTTTATAAACAATTTTTTATCACCATTTAAATATGTATGTGAGGATTTAAGCATGTTCCCTGTGTTTTGGGAATGTTATATATACTTTAAATATACAATACACACTTGAAACAAAAATTAAACTGAAGATGAAAAGGAAAAGCAAAGGAATGATTATCATAATATTCAGAACAGTAGCTACATCAGAGGGGAAAACAACAGAATGGGACAGGGGAAGAAACATGGCAGATCCAGAAGTACTGGATCTTTTTTTTTTTTTTGTAGAGACAGAGTCTCACTGTACCGCCCTCGGGTAGAGTGCGGTGGCGTCACACGGCTCACAGCAACCTCCAACTCCTGGGCTTAGGTGATTCTCATGCCTCAGACTCCCGAGTAGCTGGGACTACAGGCGCCCGCCACAACGCCCGGCTATTTTTTTGTTGCAGTTTGGCCGGGGCTGGGCTTGAACCTGCCACCCTCGGCATATGGGGCCGGTGCCCTACTCACTGAGCCACGGGCGCCGCCCGAAGTACTGGATCTTAATCTATTTATTAAGATGACTAACAGGGCTAAAATTTTTCATGTCATTATTATTCATCAAAATTACACAATCTTTTGCATGTACCAAAGGTTACTTAATGAAAAAAATTTTTAAAACAGAGGTAATAAACTAAGAGAGTTTAATTTATTATTCCTAACCAAATAATTAAAAGAGATTTTTAAACAAAAGTACCTGTTTCACTTTCTTTTTCATGATCATTGTGGATCTGCTGTAAGCCAGGAATTGGGCGAGTTGTCAGATACCAAACTGCATGTAGAACATCTGTGGCATGTATACGATTGTGATCTAAAGTCACAAAAATGTTTTATAAAAAGGGTCATTCTGCTAGGTTTGACATAGGACATTTTTAAGAATTTTCTAGTTATACTATAAGTCTCATACATAAAATGTATACCTTAGAATAATTTGGCATAATGTGCTTTGTTTCATTTTTAAAGTGTCTTGATGTGTTAAAAGTTCTCTTGTAAAAACTTTCACACATCCTACATGTACTATGGAAACATAGTCAAAGGCCCAAAGAAAACCCAGAGTAACCAAGGATATTGAAAGGCATTGGAAAATATTAAGATTGGTATTCGGTGGTTTCAAAAAATATGTACTATGTGCATTACTGGGATACATGTATGCACACAAAACAGTTACAAATTGTGAATACATACACTTTTGCCAAAAATAAAAGAAACAGATAAGAAATAGGTACGTTTCAGGTTTGCTACAAGAATTAAATGATAAATGATAAGTAAAAACATCAACAATATCTGACACATAGCATATGATCAGTAAAAAAATGATTTGGTGAAATTCCATTATGTTGAAAAGGCAATGTGACATAGTACAAAGAGTATAGTCAGACTGACCTAGAACTGAAACCCAGCTTTGGCACCTAGTTTTATGACATTGGGAAAGATCTTTCTGAGTTTACTTCTCACCTATAAAAGGTAGAAAATACGACCTTTCCAACAGATTAAATAAGACAACCTGTGTGAATCTAATGATTATAGTCACAGCAAATATCCAATAAAAATTAAACACTTTAGTCAGGTATGGTGGTTCATGTTTATAATCCTAGCCTTTGGGAGGCTGAGGTGGGTGGATTACTTGAGCTCAAGAGTTCAAGTGCAACCTGAGCAACAACGAGACACCATCTCTACTAAAAATAGAAAAACTAGCTGGGCATAGTGGTGGATGCCTGTAGTCCCAGCTAGTAGGGAGGGTAAAGCAAGAGGCTTGCTTGAGTCCAAAAGTTTGAGGTTGCTGTGAACTGTGATGCCACAGCACTCTATCGAGGGAAACAAAGTGAGACTCTGTCTCAAAAAAAAATCTGTATAGCTTAGAAGAGAAACCACTGACAGAGTGAGACTCAAAGAAAAATTTCAACATTTTAACAAATATTTAATGAATACCTACAAGATAGTATTAGTAGATAACACAATACTGAGTGTTCAGGCTATAGAGGCATGACATAATGTCAATCCACTAGGAGCTTAATTATTACTAATACAATCACCACCTTTTATTGACAATATACTATGAGCCATGAATTCTGATATGTGTTTTATATGAATTATATTATTATCACTGCTTCTGGAGTAGTACTATTAACATTAGCATTTAAAAATTTGTAAACTAATGTTTAGAAAAGTTAGGTCCAGAGACGTTTTCTTAACTAATATATCCTAATCGAAGCCAACAGTGAAGACTCCTTACAACCTTTCTTTCCTTTCTGCTTCCCTTAAATTACATCTTAAGATGTCCCTGTATTCCATTTAAAAATTCAACCATTTTTGGAAATGTACAATTTATAAGTGGAAAGGTAATATATATATGTCACCTTAAATTATTAAACATTATTAATGAGTTATTCCAATGTAAGAACAGTTTAACAATTTTTATAGATAATAGAAATATTTATACATGTATCAATGATTTCCCAAATATCGTGTCCATATTGAGGAAGACTATACATAAAGTAAGCAGTATCTTTTGCTAATATTAAATTCAATTTAGAATCAATCATAAAATCAAATAGCCATTAAAAATTATTCCTTAAATCAGATGCAGTTAAAATGGAAATTCTATGGATAAATTTTAAACATTTTAAAGTAAAGAATTTTCTGAATCTTTTGATGAACTTAATATTACCAAACATTTAAAAAGATAAGACAAATAACTATTAACATAGAAAAACCTATACTATATAAATTAGATGAAAAGCAGATTATTAATATGTATCAATATTATAATCCTCTTTACAAAAATTAAATTTGTATAAGAACAAAGTCTTGGAGGAAATTCATTACAATGTTAACAGCAGTCAATTAACTCTAACTAGTATGATATAGATTTTCCTTTAAATCATTAATGGAATTTTCTCAAACATGTAGTTTTAAAAGTATTTAAGAGATCATCTAAAGAGAAAGATAATAAGTTTCTAAACCAGTATCATTTGTACTTAAATAGTAAGATACTAATACTTACAAGGAATGTCTCGATAGCCATCTTCTAATGCACAGAAATAGTTCATAAACTGGTGAGTGGGAATTTTAAATATTTCCAATAAGCCAGTGTCTTGAAATAAGGCGTACATGACCTGAATGTCAAAATAAAGATCATTTTAAGAATCAGAATTCTTATTTGTAGTTGAGTATAATGTTTTTGTGATTTGCATTTAGGAAATGTTAACAATGTGTATGTCTTAGAGTTAATAATTCATTTAAAACTTCCCTACAGACCGGGCACAGTGGCTCACACCTGTAATCCTAGCCCTCTGGGAGGCCAACGCAGGTGGATTGGTTGAGCTCAGGAGTTCAAGAACAGCCTGAGCAAGAGTGAGACTCTGTCTCTACTAAAAAATAAAAAACTAGCCAGGCCTTGGTACACGCCTGTACTCCCAGCCACTTGTGAGGCTGTGGCAGGAGGATCACTTGAGCCCAAGAGTTTGAGGTTGCTGAGAGCTATGATGATGCCATGGTGCTCTAGCCTGGGTGATAGAGTGAGGCTCTGTCTCAAAACAAAAAAACAAACTTCCCTACAATTAATTCTTTCCAAAAAGTAAGAAAAGAAGAACATCACTCTAAAGCCCCTGAAAATCAAAAAAGGCTTGTCACATATTATGTCTCAACTTTTAAATTTTTCCATTTTGGTCTTTAGATATTTATTCATAGTTTACTGCATGTAAATTCTATTCTAGTCTTAGTTGTTAAATGTCAGAAGAGTATCATATTTCTTAATTTTTGTCCTTAAGGACTTCAATGAAATGAACTTATATGTCTTCTACATAATTTATCCTTATGTTTTTGCATTTCATAACTAAGATATTAACGTGATTAATGATATTTGGGAAGGTTAACCTAAAATGCTGTTATACAGATCTATCAGATAAATACTTGAGTCTGGGTGGTAAAATGGAAGCATGTTTCCATATTCTAGCATGGAATATAAATCATTTGGCCTTGGGTAAAGTGTAGGCAAGTGAAAAAAATGAAGCTTGAATTTTAGTTGTTAGAACTTGATCGCTTTCATGTCCTTTTTTTTTTTTTTTTTATTGTTGGGGATTCATTGAGGGTACAATAAGCCAGGTTAAACTGATTGCAATTGTTAGGTAAAGTCCCTCTTGCAGCTTTCATGTCCTTTTACACCTCAAGATTCAAGACTATGTAAATCTTTTTTACTTCGTTAGCCTAAATTAAATCCCAATAATATGCACAAATAAATTTCTTTTCACTTATATATGTAATTGTATAATCTATTATGTGCAATATATAATTTTTAACATATATTTGAGTTTTTATGAAAAAATAAACAAGTCAATGAACAATGTCACAATTCAACAAGTGCCTATAACAGTATTATGATATTTAGATTTTGGTTTTATAAAGACTTGAGAAAAAATTAATTTTTAGTAAAAAACTAGAGATTTGAAAACAAACCTGACTGAGAATCCTTCCTGATTTTTCTCCCATCCTTTCTACAAGTTCAAAAATTTGAAAATTCCAGTTGCTCATCTTTTCTATTAATAAGTCATAATCTTCTACTAAAATCCGGTCCACTGATATTTCCTGTTCAGTCTGCACATACAGGAAGACAATAACAACAACTTTACCTTTTATAAATATTGTTAAATACAAACCTAAATGCAAACACGTACAATTAAACATTTTGAAAAGGTTATTTTCAAATATACTCTGACCTGTACTTCCTACTTCTTCTCTTTGTAGAAGGCTATTTTCAGACAACTGTAAACATGTCTCCTGGGCATAAGAAGACATTAACCTTCTCACAATACTTTTATAAAAATGTTATATTTATAAATCACTACACAAATCTAAAATCCATTATTTCCCTTTTCGAAATTACAAGTCTGAAAGTGTAACAGAGAAAAACTTACATCCTTATAGTGGCATTTATGACCAACACAACTTCCCAAAATAAATGCATGGGGGTCGGGCTCAGTGGCTCAAACCTATAAGCCTACCACTCTGGGAGGCCAAGGCAGGCGGATTGCCTGAGCTCACAGGTTCAAGACTAGCCTGAGCCTGAGAGAGACCTCTTCTCTAAAAATAGCCAGGCCTTATGGTGGGTGCCTGTAGTCTTGGCTACTTGGGAGATTGAGGCAAGAGAATCACTTAAGCCTAAGAGTTTGAGGTTGCTGTGAGCTGTGAAGCCCTGGCACTCTACCGAGGGTGACAAAGTAAGACTGTCTCAAAAATTAAGTAAATAAAAATAAATGCATGGGTGTTTTTTCCTAAAAGCTTAAAATTTGAACTTTTAGAAAAAAAATGCTGTTATAAACAGATTATTTTCATTGTTTTTAATGACAATAAACATGTTTTCTATACTTTAAAATATACAATTAGGAAACTATCAGAATAGAAATTAATAGGCTGGGCGTGGTAGTTCACGTCTGTAATAGAAATTAATAGGCTGGGCGTGGTAGTTCACATCTGTAATCCTAGCACTCTGGAAAGCTGATGTGGGAGGATTCCTGGAGGTCAGGAGTTCAAAACCAGCCCGACCAAGACTAAGATCCTGTCTCTACTAAAAATAGAAATATCAGCTGAGCACTGTGGTGGGGGCCTATAGTCCCAGCTCCTCGGGAGGCTGAAGCAGGAGGATCTCTTGAGCCCAGGAGTTTGAGGTTGCTGTAAGCAAGGCTGAAGCCATGGCACTCTAGCCCAGGAGACAGAGCAAGACTCTTGTCTTAAAAAAAAAAGAGAGAGAGAGAATAGAAAATAATACATCCACAATTAAAACCAAAAAAAAGTAGTATTTATTTAAAAATGAGGGCTGTTTGTTGCTCTTGTAATTAAAGTATTACTTAAAACCCAAGCAATATTTCAGTTATAGTGATATTTCACTTTAAAAAATTTTAACTATTACATTAAAAATCTTCCTGGGCATAAATAATGAAACCAGTACTAACTAGTTTTAAATTTCACCTTAACATAATCATATTGAAAGTTTATCTTTTACATTTGGTTGCTGTTCATTCTCTGCCTCTTCTCTTAGGTGATTATCACCTTCTAAAAATAATTTTCTGCAGTCTTTCTTCCCTGTTTCCTCTTCTTGTTGAGTTTCCATAGGGTTGAATGATTCTTTTGAGAAAATGTTTTCTTCTTCACCTTTCAAAAAAATATATATAGTAATAAATAGTAATAAAATTTGCCCTATGCGTACAGCTCTATAAGAAAAATTGCTATATGTTAAAAATACTCCGATAAAGTGAATGGAATATTAGTTAATGGCATAATTGAGTTCAATCTAAATCACTTGACACCAGTAAGTTGTATCTTAATGGTCCATTTTGCTTAGTCAACACAGACATTTCACATATTAGACTCATCTTACATATCTACTCATGGATGAAAGAGTGGATATTCTTTTCAAAGGTAAGAAAACAGAAAAAGCCCCTATCAATAAAAACTTTCTTACCTATAACAATTTCCAACACCATTGAGCTTTATATATAAAACTCCAAAATTCATAATCTTAAATGAATGAGATTAAGCTACATGTAAAACTTAAACCACAATATGATGAATTGTAAGCTATTTATCTCTCAGTGTAATTAATAATATTCTTTTTCTCAAATTACATGAAAAAGGGCAGCAGTAGTGGCAGATAAATAGTATTCATTCACATGTTAATAAATGTTCATATTCGTTCTATTTGTAATACCCTAAATAGGGAACTTTCCCAAAATCTGTAAGTAGTAAATAAATTGCGTATACGTTCACACAACTGAACATTACAGAGAGTGAGCTACAATCTGAATCATTCTTAAATATATATTAATGTTCACTTATGGAAGTCAGGTATAAAGGTACATACTCTGTGATTCTCTTTATGGAAAGTTTAAAAGCATATTGGAACTGATGTACATATAAGTATTCAAAGAAAAGGAAGATCACTGTCTTTGGAAGAGGACATAAAGGGTGCTGGGAATATTTTGTTTCTTGATATAAGTGCTGATAGCACAGTGTATGAAAGTTCACCTTGCTATAGGCTCATGATCTGTGTACTTTTCAATATGCAGGGTTTTTTAAATTGGGTTTTTTTTCCTTAAGTAAAGAGAGTTTTTAAGAGTCAACATTGAGGCTGGGCACAGTGGCTCATGCCTGTAATCCTAGCACTCTAGGAGGCTGAGGCAGGCAGATTGAACTCTCAAACTCACAAGTTCTTTCCACATGTATTGAGAGATCATATGGATTTTGTTTTTGCTTCTGTTGATATGGTGAATAACATTTATGGACTTGCGTATGTTAAACTAGCCTTGCATTCCTGGGATAAAACCTACTTAATCATGATGTATAACTTTTTTGATCAGAAGCTGCAGTCTGCCGGCTAGTATTTTATTGAGAATTTTTGCATCTATATTCATTAGTGAAATTGGTCTGAAGTTCTCCTTTTTAGTTGAGTTTTTTCCTGGTTTTGGTATGAGGGTGATGTTTGCCTCATAGAACGTGTTGGGGAAGATTCCTTCCTCCGCAATTTTTTGAAATAATTTCTGCAGTATGGGAATAAGCTCTTCTTTGAAGGTTTGATAGCATTGTGGTATGAAGCCTTTCAGACCAGGGCATTTTTTTGTTCAGAGATTATTTATTGTATCTTTGATCTCAGTGCTTGATATTGGTCTGTTCAGAAGATCTATTTCTTCCTGGCTAAGTCTAGGGAGAGGGTGTGATTCCAAATATTGATCCATTTTCTTCACATTGTCAGATGTTTTAGTTACATATCCACTTGTCTTCTCCAAACTAATTTCAGCAAAATATCTAAAAATTTTTATGCACTTTTAAATTTAGTAGTTTGACTCATTATTATTGAATTATTAGAGTTCTTTATATATCGTGGATATAAGTCCTTAATCATATGTATAATTGCAAACATTTTCTCTCTGTGTGAGGTTTGTCTTTTCATTTTATTAGTATTTTTTCAAATGCAAAAGCTTTAAATTTTGTTGAAGCCCAGTTTGTCATATTTTTCTTCTTTCATAGATTGTACTTTTGGTATGGTATTTAAGAACGCTTTACTTACCTAAGGTTACAAAGAAACTATGTCATATGTTTTCTTTGAGAAGTTTCATGGTTTTAATTCTTATACTTAGGTTATGATCCATTTTGAGTTACTTTTTATAGATGTGGTGAGTTAAGGATCCATGTTCTTTTTTTGGCACATGGATATCTAATTGTCCTGGAACCATTTGTTGAAAAACAACTATCTTTTCCCTTTTGAATTGTCTTAACTACTTTGTCAACAGTGAATTGACTATAAATTCAAGAATTTCCCTTTGGACTCTCACTTCTGTTCCAATGATTAACAGGGGCTTCTTTGTGTCACTACCACCTTGTCTTAATTATAGTGGCTTTATCATAAGTCTTCAAATCAAGCAGTGAAAGTCCTTTAACTCTGTTCTTTTTCAAATTTGCAGGGATACTTTTTCAAACTGAAAGTCATTTGTATTTCCATATTAATTTTAATACCAACTTGTCAATTTCTAACCCTGCCTCCCCTAAATTCCTACTGGAATTTGATAAGGATTGCTTAAATTTATAGATCAATTTGGAAGAATTACCATGTTCACAATACTGAGTCTTCCAATCCATTACTATAAAGTGCCTCTTATTTATTTAGATTTTCTCTAACTTCTCTCAACAATGTTTTATAGCTTTCAGTGTATGAATCTTGAACTTCTTTGATTACGTTTATCTCAACTACTTAATCTTTACAGTGGTTCATTGCTGACATATAGAAATATAATTGATTTTTGTATACTCATCTTGTACCTTATGATTTTGCTAAATTTGCTTATCGGGTCTAATAGCAGTGTGTGTGTGTGTGTGTGTGTGTGTGTGTATTCTTTGGGATTTTTCTAGGCATATGATCATACGGTTTGTGACTAGGAACAGTTTTAATTTCTTTCTTTCAATTCTGGATGGCTTTTTTTTTCTTTCTCATTTCCCTGGCTAGACTCTCTGATACAATGTTGAATAGAAGTGCCAAGAGCAAAAATTCTTATCTTATTCCTGATCTGAGGGGGAAAATACTAGTCTTTCTTCATTAAGAATGATGTTACCAGATGTTTTTCTAAGATAATCTTTATCAGGTTGAGGAACTTCTCTGCTACTAGTAGTTTGAGTGTTTTTATCACAAAAGAGTATTGGATTTTGTCAAGTGCTTTTTCTGCATCTATTGAGACGATGTGGGTTTTGTTCCTTTATTCTGAATTGTTCTTTTATTATGAATTACATTGACTGATTTCCTAATGTTCAGCCACCCCTTACATTGCTGAGATAAATACCACTTGGCCACAATGTGATTTTTTTAACATTCAATCCATTCAAATCGGATTCAGTCTGCTAGTATTTTGTTAAGGATTTTTGTGTTCATACATTTGTAGTTTTCTTGTGATGCTTTTGTCTGGTTATGATGTCAGGGTAATACTGGTCTAATACTATGAGTTGCAAAATTTTCCCTCCTTTTCTGTTCTTAGGGGAAGAATTTGTGGAAGACTGGTCTTCTTTGTTCGTTTTTTAGTAATCCATTAAACATTATTAAAAAAAAACAACCCTATTAAATTGCCTATGTTAAAAGGGTGAATTTTACAATATGTGAAGGGATTGATAAGAGTTTGTAATCCCTGAAAGGGCCTTGCTATTTCTCACTTACCAGTTTTCCTAGGGTGCAGCACTTCAGATTTCACCAAGTTACCCCTGCTAAGGCAAGCCTTTAACTCCAATCTCTGCCTCCCTACTAAATGAAGCCACTTAAAAACCTGTTCGTCTTATCAATCATTGGCCCCTCTGGAATTAGCATATACTCTATTTGCAGCCCCAAATTCCAGGCTCACATTCTTAGACTTTTATCTTCCTCTAGATCTTATACTGGTAATCCTTAGGAGCTTGTTAGTTCTTTACTGGCTTCACGCGGATTTTCAAAAAGTTATTTTGTCCAGCTTTTGTAGTTGCCCTTAGGGGGAATATAGGTCTGAGTTACCTGGTTCACCATTACTGGTAGTTTGAATCATCAATTTTTTAAGGTTATAAAACAATTCCTTCTAAAAAAAACACTGTAAGAAATTACTCTTGAGCGCAAATGTTTGACTTTTGCAATCTCACCTGATTTTCTACCATGGCAGTCTATATCTTCTGATTCAGATATTGAAACATATTTCAGCATTTGATGTCCACAACTTATAGAAAGAAAATAGATAAATATATATGACAAATGAGGTAAATTTTTTTAACCTAACCATAGAAAATCTGCTTAATTTTAAATCAAGATCACAAGTGCAACATATCCTAATATTTCAGTATCTGTAAAATTACAAGTTTTTATCCTAGAAAGTATCTATGTATCATGAAGGAAATAAAATGTTTTTGAAAGTCAACACTGGGGTCTGAAGTAAACCCTTAAAACTATCAAAGCAGAAAGGCAATTAAGCACCTTAAGGAAATGGTATTATAAATAGGCACTAAAATAGTATATGCTAAAATAGTTCTCTCGGCATTTCCTAATATCTTCTGATGAGTAGAATACCATTATATTTCACTTCAGAAGGAGAACATTTAATTCGAAAATTACTGATAGCACTGAAATGAGAAAAGGCTTACTTGTAATAAAAACTAACTAGATAATGAGGAGGATATAACCTTAATTCATCATCTAAGTTATCATACAGAACTAAAAACTGGTAATACCTTATTAAAAATACAGTATGTTCTCTCAATGTCCTTGAGAGGTTCTTGAAAATTGAGACTTTAAGCAAAACCTTTCCAGCAGGTCCCAAATAATATCATTTCATTAAAATGTTGATGAGAAAAAAATTTTGTTTCATGGTAGGTCATTTAGCTTAAAGTTGCAGGGTCCAAGAACCTATCAATGATGTTGAAAGGACTTACTTTAACTTCTGTTTTGAAACAGAAATAATAAATGGTTGAGCAACTTACCTGTTACACAGACTACTATCAGAATTTCTAAGTTGCTGAAAAAAATCTGGTGTATTGGGTGCATTGCCCAGAGATCTGTGTAAAACAATGCTTGGCTTATTTAAAAAATCAGCAGTATTAGGAAATTCTATGGGTGATCGATTAGTTAGAGAGCCAGCAGACACTACTCCGTGACTGGAAGAATTCACAGGATTCAGGCTGGATAAAGCACCTTAAAAAATTAAGAGAGGAGGAAGTTAAATAAATATACACGTATGTGTTTATTATATTAATATATGTCTGTGTTTTTATAAAGAGCATTTTCCTTCTTTAAAGAAAGCATTTACAATTAAATGATATAATAAAGTTCTACATGGGGCTTTAAGACATGCTAGAAATATTTGTCTTATTTGTCAACCTCAATGACTATTGAGTAAATACTTTCTGGCAGAAAATAGTCACATAATAGGTAAATATTAAGAGTATGACTATAACGTACACACTGCATAGCACAAACCGTCCTAACTCATATTGTTTTTAACTTTCACATTTTATGTTCCTACCAGTTTGATTATCCATATGACCCAAGCATCTCTACCAAATTTTACTGAATTTTTTTAGTTCAATAAAATTCAATTTTATTGAAAAAGTTAAGTTCTTAACAGCATTATGTTAAGAGGATATGCTAAAATTATATGCTAACACAATGGCGGGTCCCTTTAAAAACTGCATCCCAATATTTCCATCTCATTCATTTGTTCAATATTTAAAGCCTAGTATGTGCTGGAAATGTGCTGGGTTTCCCAATGGAGTAAAAGATAGTATTCCTGTGACTCAGTGAACCTAGAGTATAGTGGGAAATACAAACAATTGCTAAGTGCTAAAATAAGGATATTTCATATAAATAGATTAATACAATTTGTGCTCTAAGTTTTTGTGTGGACCTATGGTTTAATCTCTCTTGGGTATATATACTTAGAAGGAGAAATGCTAGGTTATATGTTAACTCTATGTTTAATATTTTGAGGAACTGCTAAATTGTTTTCCAAAGTGGCAACAGTGTTTCACTTTCTCACTAGCAATATATGAGTGTTCCAACTTCTGAATGTTTTTTACCAAAATGTGTTATTGTCTGTTTTTATAATTACAGACATCTTAGTGGATGTGAAGTGGTAGTTCATGGTGGTTTTGATTTGAAACTCCTTAATAAATTATTATTTCCTTAATAAGTAAAGATAGTGAGCATCTTTTCATTTGGTTATGGGCTATTTGTACATCTTCTCAGGAAAAATATCTTTTCAGACCTTTTTTCTATTTTTTAATTGGGTCTTTTTTATTATTGAGCCATAAAAGTATTTTTAATTATTCTGGATGAAAGTCTATTGTCAAAGTACGATTTGCAAACATTTTCTCTCATTCTATGTATCGTCTTTCACTTTCTTGATGATATCTGTTGAAGTACACACGCTTGAATTTTGATGAATTTCAATTTATCAAAATTTTTCATTCATAGACTGTGCTTTGGTATCATATTTACTCAAAAGAAAACCTGTTTTCTTCAACAAGTTTAAGGTGTTAACTTCCCCCCCGTAAAATCCTTTATTTGGCTTACAGTTCATGTTTCTAGTACAAAGGATGAAATGGAAGACTTTCTCATAACAGGCACTATTATTTTTAATTACTGTACTATCTTATATATATTTAATGTGTAGAACATGATGTTTTGCTATACATATACACAGAAAGATGCTTACTATAGTCAAGCAAATTAATATATTCATCATCTCATTACTCTGTGTGTGTGTGTGGTAAGAGCACCTAAAATCTATTCTCTTAGCAAATTTCCAGTACACAAAAAGTCTTATGGACTATGGTTCTCATGCTGTACACTAGACTTCTATACTTAGGCATCCTGCATATCTACAACTTCGTATCCTTTGACCTACACCTACTCATTTTCACCAACCCTATCTCATCCCCTGGGAGCCACCATTCTACTCTCTGTTACTATGTATTCAACTTTCTTTTATAGAGTCCACATGTAAAATTGAGCTCCTGTAGTATTTTTCTTTCTGTGTCTGACTTATTTCACTTAGCATTATGTCTACTAGGTCCAGCCATTCTATCATGAACAACAAGATGTTCATATTCATTAAGGTTGAATAGTATTCCATTTTGCATAATACCACATTTTCTTTATCCATTTATCCACTAATGAACAAGCAGATTGCTTACATAGTTTGACTATTGTGAGCAATGCTTCAGTGAACATGGGAACAGCTATCTCTATGAAGTGTTGATTTCATTTCCTTTGGGTATATACCCAGAGGAGAAATGGCTGGAATATATGGCAATTCTATCTTTAATTTTTTGATAAATCTCCATACTGCTTTCCATAATGGCTGCACCAATTTATATTCCCAATAGCATCCAAGGATTATCTTTTCTCCACACCCTTGCCAACATTTGTTATCTCTTATGGCTTTAACATTTATATTTGAATTTATGATGCATTTTGAATTAATTTTTGAATATAGTGAGCATATATTCATTCTTTTGCTAAGACAAGTACATATGTACTTGTCTAAGCACTATTTGTTGAAAATACTATTAATTCCTTATTGATTATATTGGCATCCTTGTTGAAAATCGTTTTACTGTAAATGTAAAGTTCTGTTTCTGGACTTACAATTCTATTCCATTAATTAAAATATCCTTATGCTAGTAACACACACGGTCTTGATTACTGCAGCTTTGTAGTAAGTTTTAAAACTTGGAAGTACAAATGCCCAGATTTTTTTTCTTCTCTTTTATTAAAGAACTGTTTTGGTTATTCTGGGGTCTTTGCATGTCTATCTGAACTGTAGCATTAGATTGTCAATTTCTGCAAAGAACTAGGTCAAATTTTGGTAAGGATTATGCTGAATCTAAAACACTTTGGAGACTATTGCTATCTTAACAATATTAAGTCTTCTAATCCGTGAACATGGACCATCTTCACAGTTATTTAGATCTTCATTTCTTTCAACAAATTTTTATATTTTCATTGCAAAGATTTTGTATTTTGTTACATTTATTTCAAAGTATTCTCTGATGCTAATTCTAAATTCTTTTCTTAATTCAGTTTTGGATTGCTAGTGTATAGAAATAACATGAGATTTTTGTATATCCTGCCATACTGATGAACTTATTTAGTGATTGTAATAGATTTCAGTGAATTTTTTCAGCGATTTTATAACTGTATATGAGATCATGCCATCTGCAAACACAGTTTTATTCCTTTTATTCCTTTTTACTTAGTTGCTCTAGGTAGAATCTACAATCCAAAATTGAATAGAAGTGGCAATTATGTTTATTAAAAGAATAATAGAACTTTATAGTATAATTTCTAATTATATATACATGGTATATATATTTTCTTTGGTGAAACACTATTGCCATACTCTTCTTAAATATTTCAGGTACGGTTTCCCATAGATCTTTAAACATATTTATAATGGTACATTTATAGTCATTGTCTAGTAAGTCCAAAATCTAAGCACTTCAAATACATTTTCTCTTGGCTACGTTATTCCCTTGTGTATAAGGCAAAAATTTCTTGTAACTTTGCACATTTCATAAATTTTTGTTGAAAACTGAACATTTTAGATAAAATGTTATCACATCTGAGGTATCAGATCCCTCCCATATCCCAGGTTTGTTGCTGGTTTTGTGTTTTTTCTTCCTTCTTTCTGATGATTTGTTCAGTGACTTTCCTGGACTAATTATGTCGATTCTGTTTTCCCTGCAATATGCAGCCACTTAGTTCTCAGTCTTTTTGTTTTGTTTTTGTTTTTTTTTCAATTCTTAATTTTATTTTTAAGCTTGGCTTTCTAAGAGTCATCCCTGGGTCAGTATAATTTAGAGGTTAGCCAATGATCAATCAGAAGATTTATTTAAATGTTTTGCTTAGAGGTCATCTAACCTTTGTAAAGGGAATCTGTACAAAAAGATACACCTTCAAACTTCAGGCAGTTTGCAATACAGTCTTAGCTTTCATTTCCTGCTTATACAAGCCTGGAGGTCAGCCATGGGTGAGTGAATGGGGCCTTCTAATTTCCAACGTCTTTCCTGGATATGAGCACAGCCTTTATACAAGTAGGTAGCCCACCAGTTCCATAGGAATATGTCAGTGCTTTCCAGAGTTTGCCATGGTCACCCAGTTATAGAATTTTCCTTAAATTTTCAGTCAGCTCGTTTCCCACAACTGAAATCAGCCTAGAGAGTCATGCTGGACCCAGGGGACTGCTATTATTTTGGTAATTCATGAGGAGGTGGGGTTTTTATTGATTTGATTTGATTTGACTGAGCTCTGAGTCAAATCAAATAGTCATAATGACTGCAGAATAGAGATTTTCCAGGGAGCTGTAAGACTGGACAAAATATTATACAGTATCCTAGAGATTGTGTTTTCACAGGAGATTCTGACAGTTGGAAAACTGCTAGGTTTTGATTACTATACCACTGAGCTGGGGAAAGATGGAGGATCAAAATAACCACAAATTAAAATGTCATTGAATCTACTGTCTTATCAAGATTCATCAGTTTTCTTGGATAGACAACTTATTTTTTGGCTTTGGTAATTTCCAGAGTTTTAAAATAACTGATTTTGTTATACTCCTATTTTTGTTGTTTTACCAGGAGAGTAAGATCCTCCCTCTGCAATTCCAGAAGTTGAGCTCTATATATTATTTTAATCCTTAAAACTGAGACTTGCTATAGTCAAGCAAATGGTATGCTGTAATAAAATTTCAGTCCTTGGAAAACATAAGCGTCCTGTAAACGGCTGAGTGTAGTATTTTATCGTCAGTTAATTCAAGTCAGTTGATGATGTTCAAATCTTTCATGTATCTACACTATTTGGATCTGCTTATTCTACTAGTTAATGAGAGTGGAGAGTTAAAATCTCCAAATACGTATATGGGTATGTCTATTTCTCACTAAGCTCTGTGAATTTGTACTTCATGTATTTAATAGCTATGAGATCGGATTTACCTCTGTTCTTATATTAAAAGTATGCCTCGTAGAAAGAGGCATACTTTAGTGTAATATTTTTAATTCAGTCTGACAATCTTTGTATTTTAATTGGAATTTCTAGTCTAATTTTTTGATGAAAACTGACATTTCATATAATATATGTAACAACTCTGGTCAGATATCTCCCTCTGCCCCTAGGTTGCACATTTAATGTAATATAGCATGTTTAATCTACAATTGTTGCTATTATTTTTTATTTGAGTTTCCGATTTTTGATTCTTTTTCTTTTTTTGGATTTGAGTTTTTTTTTTAATCATGCCATCTTATCTCCTTTATTAGCATTTTTAGTTATAGCATTTTCTATTATCCTTTTAAATGTCTCTCTAGATGTTATAATGAACATCTTAAAATATCAATCTCTCTTAAATTAGAACTTTTTGTTACTTTTATTTTTTTTTTAAATCAGAGCTGTATACATGAATGCAATAATGGGGTACAATGTGCTGGTTTATACACAATTTGAAATATTTTCATCAAACTGGTTAACACAGCCTTCACTGCATTTTCTTAGTTATTGTGTTAAGACGTTTATATTCTACACTTAGTAGATTTAACATGTAAAATGCACCATAGATGCGGTCCCACCAATTACCCTCCCTCTAGCCATCCTCCCCTCTTTTACTACTTTTCAATCATTGCTAGTAACTTACAGCAAGTTTAAGTCCATTTACCCCTTCTTTACCCTTCAGCTTATTGTTATCATATATTCAACTTCTACATATTTTAAAAATGCTACAAAAATGTTATTATTGTTGCTTTTTCTCATCAGTATTTTCTTCTAATCACTCACCTATTTAGGATTACCAGTGCCTTTCATTTGTTCCTATAGTTCTGTGGTTCAATCTGGATCATTTTCCTACCTAAGAAATTTCCTTTATGAATCTTGGTAGTGTAGGCCTGCCAGCAACAAAATTTTTCAGCTTGTTTGTTTTTAAAATGTTGTTTTTTCCCTATAACTTCTTATCTGATTTAGTGAAAAGATTTTTGACAGCTTTACTGAGATAAATTGATAACAAAAAATTAGAATATTCAAAATGTAGAATAAGATACCTTAATGTGCACATACACTGTGAAATGATTACCACAGTCACATTAGTTAACATATCTATCACCATACTTAGTTGCCACTTTGTGCATGGGAGTAGTAGGACATTTCAGAGGAAAAAGGTTTTATTTCACTTTAATTTTTCAAGAATATTTCACTGGATAATGAATTCAATGTTAACAAGTTTTCTTCTTTTCAACACTTTAAATATGCCAATCCATTGTCTTTGGTGTCCATGTTGCTGTTAAGAAATCATAATCAGTTTTATATTGCTCCTTGGAAAATAATCTGTCTTCTGGTTACTTGTGAAATTTGTTTCTTTCTTTTTATATTAAAGGGCTTGACTAATATACCTCACTGTGATTTTCTTTATTTATCCTGCTTGTGCTTCACTAAGTTTTACAAATTATTGCTTGGTTTCTTTCATTAGTTTTGGGAAATTATTTTGTCCTTCTGTCCCTTTCCTTTGTTTCTGGGAGTTCATTCACATATTTTAGAACTTCTGACTACAACTCATGTTGCTTACACTTTGTTCTATTATTATGTATTTTTCCCTTCCTGTGCTTCAGTTTTGGTATTTTCTATATCTCTGTCTTCAAGTTCACGGTTTTTGTATTCTGTTGTGTCTAATCTACTCTTGAACCATCAAGCAGGATGGAGATATTAAAAATATCTGGAGATATTTTTCCAGTGTTTGCTTTTCTTGATTATCGTAACATTTTCCTACCTCTTCATATTTTATAGTTTATTATATACAAAAGAATTCTGTGTTTGTATACTCCATCTAATATCAGCCATAATGTATTTTAAAAGCAGAATATCAGTACTGCTCTATTATTATGCTGTATTTATAAAATATATTTCAGCCAAGAAGTTTTGAAGCATTCCATAATCTCTGAATTTCAACAAAATTTCTATTAGAAGGACTTGCCAGGATATATGCAGGGTTTGTCCTATTCTCATAATAAGTTTTTTTCTGCACACCTTCCATTCTACAAATGAAATACTCTTTTTGCTGAAGATTTTTCCCTGTTCTGGATCTATAAATATTCAGGTTAAATGGCTCTGTATTTTATCTCTGAATCCCTAGTCCCTAACAAAGTGTCTGATACATAGTAGACATTCAAAAAGTGTTTACTAAAAGAATTAGAAAATGGTTAACTATTACCCAACCCAAATTTCTTAGTCATGTTAATTTACAACAGATAAAATTGTTAACAAAATTAGCTATTATATATAATAAAAAGAATTTACACTATCATGTGTTTTGGAATCTTCCATATTTAAATCATAAAAAATGATTTCTTACCAGCTCTTCTCAGACCTGTATGGTGAGTCAGTGATACAGAAGACGACCTTTGCTTTGGGATTGTCAGTAGATTTGAACTTAAAGGCCCATTTAGATACCATCCTTGACTAAAAGGGAAAGATAACAGGTTAGGAATTTTAAAACCATGAAAAACATCCTTCTTTGTGGTCTTCAATGCAATTAAAATATATATCCTTATAAATTCAGGGTTTGGCCTCTGTCTAATGCCTAAGGCCTAAAGCAGAAGAGAGTAAACTTCCTTCTGTAAAGAATCAGATAGTAAATACTTTTGACTTTGTACACAACTCTGCCATTGTAGCACAAAAGAATTCATAAACAAAAGTAAATGAATTGGTATAGCTATGTTTCAAATAAATTTTTTTATAAAAATAGGTTATAAATGAGATTAGGTCCATAGGGTATAGTCTGCTGATCCCTAGACTAAAAACAGATTATCATTATAACCTGAAAATTTCTTTCTTTTTAATTTTTTCAGAGACAGGGTCTCTCTCTGTCACACATACTGGGGTATAGTGATGCAATCATAGCTCACTATATCCTCGAACTCCTCAGCTCAAGCAATCCTCCTGCCTTGCTTCCCAAGCACCTTGGACTACACCCAGCTAATTTTTTTTTTTTTTTGGTAGAGATATGGTCTCATTATGTTGCCTAACTGGTCTTAAGTCTTTGACTCAAGTGATCCTCTGCCTCAGCCTCTCAAAGTGCTGAGATTATAGGCATGAGCTACTGTACACAGCCTGAAAGGCTTCTTAAGAACACATAGTGCTTGTCCCATCCCCAACATTTCAGTAGGTCTGAGGTAGAGCCAGGGAATTTCCATTTCCAACAAGTTCTTAGATAATTCTGGTGTTGCTTGTCTAGGGACCTCACTGACAGTCACTGGCCTAAAGTATGGTTTTTATTTATTTTCTGTCCCATTCTTCACAAATATTGACTACCATTAACTAAGTCATTTCCCATAACTGAAATATTCACTATAAGTTTAGGGCCTTTGTGAAGAAATTAAGTATCAAATGGCAATTATAGTATATCGGTGTGACAAGTATGTTATATCTATTACAAATAAAATAAGGTAGTAACTATATGAATGATTTGGGCCCAATGCCATACATATATGAAATGTACCATAAATGATACCTTTCTTTCTTTAGATATTCACTGGCTTGTTTTCTTCTATTTGTGAATTCCTGATTTTGCCAGAAGCTCAAGGACAAATTGAGATCTTCTATCTAGTTTCATTTAATTTTTACTAGAGCAAGCTAAATTCTCAATAAGCTCCTCCCCAGCTGTTTCCACCTTTCCTACACTTTCATACTCCATTTGCTCAAGGAAAATCTGGTTTTCTGTGACCCAAGAGGATTTTGTACACATCTCTAATATAACATCCATATTGTGGGTAGAGACAAGATGGCTGACTGAAGCTAGCTTTCCACGGAGGCTCCCATCCAGAAAGAGAGTTAAAGGACAAAAATTTAGCAAGTAACCTGGTGGATTTGAGCTACACCAAGAGAGAAGGTTGAAGAATGCACATCAACCCCGCTGAGGTGAGCTGTGACCACAAGGATACAAACAAAAGGTACAAAATCCATCACCAAGCGGACGGGAGTCCCCTCCCCCATGAGAATGGCTCAGAGTGCCCCACAAACAAACGGGCAGAGTTCAAAGTTCCTACCATTACACTCCACAGGAGAGACCCTCTAAAAACTGGACCTACCTCCCCTACTAGGGTGCCACGTCGTTCTCTGGCCAGGCATAAAACTGTATAAAACTGTATATATTCTCAACCTGCAAATCTGAGCTCCCAGCACTCCCCTCCGCTCTCACTCTGAGGTCTGGAAGCCTGTCCCACAGGAGTCCAGATTCTTGGCTGATTTTTCAAGGGGTGCGGACAGTGCCTAAACTGCAGCTAGTCAGTGCTGACTCTGGGGAGCAGGAGTGAGGAGAGGATGGTAGGCTAAGAGGGAACCACACCAGAGCAGCAATTTCCTGAGGCTCGGAGCAGCAGCCGTCTTTTAGCAGCAATACAGCTCACTCTCAGATATTCTGAAGCCACACCCCCTGTCTCCCTGGGCAACCAGCCGAGGCCAGCAACAACCCGTGAGTAAAGGATTTGCCTGAAGTGGTACCGACTCACAGACCGGGGAAGCTCCCAGGGCAGGGCTGACCCAGAGGACCGCTTTACTAAGCCTAAGATGCACCTGGCCCTCAGGGGATCGTCAGCCTATAGACAAAGGAAGGCAGCAGGATAGAACTGACAGGTAACCTAATACAAAACCTGCAGGAGCAAAGACAGGGCTTTGAAACTCAAAACAGCTTCTCTTCTGCAGGGGAATTTAGCAGTTCTGTTCAGTTCTGTCAGTAACATTAATCAGGGGTGGGGCTAGACCTGAGTGAACACCCCCCAACCTTCACCAAGTGCCCAAGGCTGTCAGTCCTCACTTCCTCCTGCTAGAGAGAGGCAGAGCGCAGAGGCCTTGCAGCTTTCCTTGTGATTCAGACAGGTGCAAACCCCTGGAGTATCTATTCACTACAGGCAACTGAGTCAGCCAACTGCAGGGCTATCAGTGACTGGGTGTGACAGAGGTGCAAGGTGGGGAAGGAGACATCAACCTTCCCAGACTGATCTATTGGCTGAGGGGCTCCTCCTGACTCCACGCAGCCCTGGAGCAAGCCATATCAGAGTAGTCACCAGACCCCTGATCCAGTTCCCAGAGACCTCTTAAACTCTCCCACCCAAGACAGGTGCTGACTGAGACAATTGATTTGGACCTTTTGAACTGAGCCAATCGCCTGAGGACTATTCAGGTGGTGCTCTGGGTGTGTGGTTTTCCAATTGTTGCCTGTGGTGGGTGGGGTGACTTAATTGCTGGAATTGCTCCACAGCTGAGACTTCAACCCAGAGTAACTGTTTCACTAGGGTCGAACAGAAACCAGCTGAAAAAAAGACAGAACCACTTAGCCCCACCACACCAAACAGGGCCCCAGTTTCTCAGGCCACAGCACTGTACGGGTCCTCCACAAAGCCCAGGGGAAAAAATAAAAGGGAGTAAAACAATCATGGGGCGGAATCAGCGGAAAAACTCTGGTAACATGAATAACCAGAATAGATCAACCCCCCCAAGGAAAGATATGGCAGATGTAACTGAAGATCCCATTCATAAACAGCTGGCCGAGATGTCAGAAATAAAATTCAGAATTTGGATTGCAAACAAGATTAATAGAATGGAGAAAAATTTGGAATTAGAACTTCGAGCAGCAATTCAAAAGTCGGAATTACAAATTTGAGGAGAAATTCAAAAATTGTCTCAATAATTTAACGAATTTAAAGACAAAACCACCAAACACTTAGACATGCTGAAGCAAGAATTTACAGCCCTCAAAGATCTGAAAAATACAGTAGAATCCCTCAGTAACAGAGGGGAGCAAGCAGAAGAAAGCATTTCTGACATTGAATACAAAGCTTTTGAACGCTCCCAAACTCCCATAGAGGAAGAGAAATGGAAAGCAAAAACGGATCATTCACTCAGAGAGCTATGGGGTAATTCGAAGAAGGCTAATATCTGCCACATTGGAATCCCTGAAAGTGATGAACTGGCCTCGCAAGGCACAGAGGCCATCTCCATGAAATTATGAAAGAGAATTTTCAAGACATGCCAAGAGATTCTGAAATTCAGATAGCAGGCAGTTTCAGAACCCCAGCATGATTCAATCCGAATAAGACATCCCTCAGGCATATCATAATTAACTTCACTAAATTTAATGAAGGAGAAAATTCTGAAAGCAACCAGATGTAAGAAATCCGTTACCTACAAAGGGAAGAATATTAGAATGACAGCACATCTCCCTGCTGAAACTTTTCAAGCCAGAAGAGAGTGGTCATCAACTTTTAATCTTCTAAAACAAAATAACTTTCAACCTCGGATCCTGTATCCACCTAAACTGAGTTTCATTTATGATGGAAAAATAAATACTTTAATGACTTTCATATGTTGAAGAAATTTGCCATAACCAAACCAGCTCCTCAGGATATTCTCAGACCTATTCTCCATAATGACGAGCCCAATCTTCTACCACAAAAGTAAACTCACTCAGAAACTTTTGATCATACTCCAACTTCCACAGTGGTGAAAGGATTAAAAATGTCCACTGGACTTTCTAAAAACTCAATACCCAAAATTTGACCAGACTTATCAATATTCTCCATTAATGTGAATGGCTTAAACTGTCCTCTAAAGAGGCATAAATTAACTGACTGAATACAAAAACTCAGGCCAGATATTTGTTGCATAAAAGAGTCACATCTTACCTTACAAGACAAATATAGACTCAGGATAAAAGGATGGTCATCTATATTTCAGGCAAATGGTAATCAGAAAAAAGCAGGTGTTGCAATTTTATTTGCAGATACAATAGGCTTTAAACCAACAAAACTAAGGAAGGATAAGAATGGTCACTTCATATTTGTTAAGGGTAATACTCAATTATGATGAGATTTCAATTATTAATATCTATGCACCCAAGCAGAATGCACCTCAATTTATAAGAGAAACTCTAACAGACATGAGCAACTTGATTTCCTCAAACTCCATAATAGTCGGAGATTTCACCACTCCTTTGGCAGTGTTGGATCGATCCTCCAATACGAAGCTGAGCAAAGAAATTTTAGATTTAAACCTAACCATCCAACATTTGGATTTAGCAGACATCTACAGAACATTTCATCCCAACAAAACTGAATACACATACTTCTCATCAGCCCACTGAACTTACTCCAAAATCGATTTTATCTTAGGTCACAAGTCTAACCTCAGTAAATTTAAAGGAATAGAAATTATTCCTTGCATTTTCTCCGACCACCATGGAATAAAAGTTGAGCTGAGTAACAACAGGAATCTACATACTCATACAAAAATATGGAAGTTATATAACCTTATGCAGAATGATAGCTGGGTCAGAGATGAGATTAAGAAGGAAATTGCCAAATTTTTGGAACAAAACAACAATGAAGACACAAATTATCAGAACCTCTGGGATACCGCAAAGGCAGTCCAAAGAGGGAAATTTATAGCACTGCAAGCCTTCCTCAAGAGAATGGAAAGAGAGGAAGTTTACAACTTAATGGGACATCTCAAGCAACTGGAAAAAGAAGATCATTCCAACCCCAAACCCAGTAGAAGAAAAGAAAGTACCAAAATTAGAGCAGAATTAAATGAAATTGAAAACAAAAGAATTATACAACAGATCAATAAATCAAAAAGTTGGTTTTTTGAAAAGGTCAATAAAATAGATAAACCTTTGGCCAACCTAATCAGGAAAAAAAAAGAGTAAAATCTCTAATTTCATCAATCAGAAACGACAAAGACGAAACAACAACAGACTCCTCAGAAATTGAAAAAATCCTTAATGAATATTACAAGAAACTTTATTCTCAGAAATATGAAAATGTGAAGGAAATTGACCAATACTTGGAAGCACGTCACCTTCCAAGACTTAGCCAGAATCAAGTGGAAATGTTGAACAGGCCCATATCAAGTTCGGAAATAGCATCAACCATATAAAACCTCCCTAAAAAGAAAAGCCTGGGAGCAGATGGCTTCACGTCAGATTTCTACCAAACCTTTAACAAGGATTTAGTATCTATATTACTCAACCTGTTCCAAAATGTAGAAAAAGAAGGAAGACTACGCAATGCATTCTATGAAGCAAACATCACCCTGATCCCCAAACCAGGAAAAGACCCAACAAGAAAAGAAAATTATAGACCGATATCACTAATGAATATAGATGCAAAAATATTCAACAAGATCCTAACAAACAGAATCCAGCAACACATCAAACAAATTATACATCATGACCAAGTCGGTTTTATCCCAGGGTCAATATACGTAAATCTATAAGTATAATTCAGCACATAAACAAATTAAAAAACAAAGACCATATGATTCTCCCAATCAATACAGAAAAAGCTTTTGATAATATCCAGCATCTCTTCATGATGAGAACACTTAAGAAAATTCGTATAGAAGGGACATTTCTTAAACTGATGGAGGCCATCTACAGCAAACCCACAGCCAATATCATATTGAATGGAGTTAAAATGAAATCATTTCCACTCAGATCAGGAACCAGACAAGGCTGCCCATTATCTCCACTGCTCTTTATCATTGTAATGGAAGTTTTAGCCACCTCAATTAGGGAAGAAAAGGCAATCAAGGGTATCCATATAGGGTCAGAAGAGATCATACTTTCACTCTTCACAGATGATATGATTGTATATCTGGAAAACACTAGGGATTCTACTCAAAAACTCTTAGAAGTGATCAAGGAATACAGCAGCGTCTCAGGTTACAAAATCAACATTCATAAATCCATAGACTTTATATATACCAACAATAGTCAAGCTGAAAAAACAGTTAAGGACTCTATTCCATTCACAGTAGTGCCAAAGAAGATGAAATATTTGGGAGTTTATCTAACAAAGGACGTGAAAGATCTCTATATAGAGAACTATGAAACTCTAAGAAAAGAAATAGCTGAAAATGTTAACAAATAGAAAAACATAACATGCTCATGGCTGGGAAGAATCAACATCATTAAAATGTCCATACTACCCAAAGCAATATATAATTTTAATGCAATCCCTATTAAAGCTCCACTGTCATACTTTAAAGATCTTGAAAAAACAATACTTTGTTTTATATGGAATCAGAAAAAACTTCAAATAGCCAAGACATTACTCAGAAATAAAAACAAAGCAGGAGGAATCATGCTATCAGACCTCAGACTATACTACAAATAGATGGTGATCAAAACAGCATGGTACTGGCACAAAAACAGAGAAGTAGATGTCTGGAACAGAATAGAGAACCAAGAGATGAATCCAGCTACTTACCGTTATTTAATTTTTGACAAGCCAATTAAGAACATTCAGTGGGGAAAAGATTCCCTATTTAACAAATGGTGCTGGGTGAACTGGCTGGCAACCTGCAGAAGACTGTAACTGGACCCACACCTTTCACCATTAAATAAGATAGACTCTCACTGGATTAAAGATTTAAACTTAAGACATGAAACTATAAAAATACTTGGGCAGCGCCTGTGGCTCAAGGAGTAGGGCACCCGTCCCATATGCCGGAGGTGGCGGGTTCAAACCCAGCCCTGGCCAAAAACCACAAAAAAAAAAAAAAAAGAAAAGAAACTATAAAAATACTAGAAGAGAGTGCAGGGAAAACCCTTGAAGAAATGGGCCTGGGCGAGTATTTTATGAGAAGGACCCCCTGGGCAATTGAAGCAGCTTCAAAAATACACTACTGGGACCTGATCAAACTAAAAAGCTTCTACACAGCCAAGAACACAGTAAGTAAAGCAAGCAAACAGCCCTCAGAATGGGAGAAGGTATTTGCAGGTTACGTCTCCAACAAAGGTTTGATAACCAGAATCCACAGAGAACTCAAACGTATAAGCAAGAAAAGAGCAAGTGATCCCACTGCAGGCTGGGAAACTTCTCTGAAGAAGACAGGCATGTGGCCTACAGACATATGAAAAAATGCTCATCATCTTTAATCATCAGAGAAATGCAAATCAAAACTACTTTGAGATATCATCTAACTCCAGTGAGACTAGCCTATATCACAAAATCCCAAGACCAGAGATGTTGGCGTGGATGTGGAGAAAAGGGAACACTTATACACTGCTGGTGGGAATGCAAATTAATACATTCCTTTTGGAAAGATGTATGGAGAACACTTAGAGATCTAAAAATAGATCTGCCATTCAATCCTATAATTCCTCTACTAGGCATATATCCAGAAGACCAAAAATCACATCACAACAAAGATATTTGTACCAGAATGTTTATTGCAGCCCTATTCATAATTGCTAATTCATGGAAAAAGCCCAAGTGTCCATCGATCCATGAATGGATTAATAAATTGTGGTATATGTACACCATGGAATATTATGCAGCCTTAAAGAAAGATGGAGACTACCTCTTTCATGTTTATATGGATGGAACTGGAACATATTCTTCTTAGTAAAGTATCCCAAGAATGGAAGAAAAAGTATCCAATGTACTCAGCCCTACTATGAAACTAATTTATGGCTTTCACATGAAAGCTATAACCCAGTTACATCCTAAGAACAGGGGGAAGGGGGAAAGGGAGGGGAGGGAGGGGAGGGGGAAGAGGGAGGGGGATTGGTGGGATTACACCTGCGGTGCATCTTACAATGGTATATGTGAAACTTAGTAAATGTGGATGTAAATGTCTTAGCACAACAACTAAGAAAATGCCAGGAAGGCTATGTTAACCAGTATGATGAAAATGTGTCAAACGGTCTATGAAGCTAGTGTATGGTGCCCCATGATCACATTAATGTACACAGCTATGATTTAATTAAAAAAATAGCATCCATATTGTATCATAATTTTAATGTTTACAAATTGTTTTTCCTCACTGACTTGTGAGTTCCTTTAGATGCTATGTCTTATTCATCTCTACCTTCACAATGCACATAGCACAGTGCCTGAGAGAGATGTTCAACATGTATTTGTGGAGAAAATGAATGACAGTCTCTTTAGGATCCTATTCTGAAGTTACTAGAGAATAGATTTTTTTCTACTCACCAATTTCAAGCAAATGGACTCTTTCTTTTCTTATTATCTAATCTCTTTTTGTACGGCTTTTATTGGGCTCTTTAATAAAAATGTACTTTGTTCTATTGACAGTGCCATGTTTTTCAGTACTCCATTTTGAAATTTTTCTGCCCATTTCTTGGTTTTTTGTTTTGTTTTTTTTTTTTTTTTGAGACAGTTTCACTATTTAACCCCTAGTAGAGTGCTGTGGCCTCACAGCTCACAGCAACCTCAAAGTCTTGGCTCAATTCTCTTGCCTCAGCCTCCCACGTAGTTGGGACTACAGGCGCCCACCACAACACCCGGCTATGTTTTTGTTGTTGCGGTTGTCATTGTTTAGCTGGCCCGGGCAGGGTTTGAACCTGCCAGCCTCAGTGCATGTGGCTACCCATTGTGTTATGGCTCTGAGCTTCTTGCTATGTTCTTAATGAGGGAATATTGACCTTTATCCTCCTTCTTCCCATGATGCACTTTCTTCCACAAGTTTCTCATATTTAATTATGTGCTTGTTATAGAAGTTCCAACGACTGAGTCTTACAAGAATCTAGAACCCCACCAAGAGGTTACCTCCAGACTGGCCAGTTACAGATAAACAGCCTTGGTGGCAGAATAAAAATGACCCTACACTCAAAAAGTATCAAATGTTTCTTGAACTGCAAATGTTTTACTCCTACATCAGTGTGAAATACTAAAAATCAGAATAAGTTTCATCTTTTCTTTTAAAACCCAACAATATTCTCAAGGTAATTTTTCTCATAATTAAGAGAGAAGCATTATCTTACATATTACATTTTCAGTTCCTGACATCATTCGCTTCCCTATATCCTGCTTCCAATACAAAAATAAAAAGACTACCACATTCTGGCTTTCTGCAAACTTTGAACCAATGCTCATTTCCCTGTACTGTACTCTTCATTCTTCAATCCCCTCCTGTTTTATATATGATTTTACTCTATTTTTCTTTTGTAAGAAAGGAATTTACTTACTTGAATGTAGAATAGAAGATTCAAATTAATAAACCACAAAATGAATCTGGAAAACTCTGAGTTACATTTCACATGTTAATGTTAAAGTGTAACACATAAATAGCTATGATCCAATCCTGCCATCTACTATTTCAAAATATGAAACCACACAGCTCAAATTGTAAGCACAGCACATGCTCAATAAAAACAGAGTGTTTTAACATGGAATTAACACTAATTCCAATTTTATAAACATAGATAGATAACTGACTAGAAAGAAGCTTATAACAAACCCATACAAAAGATCAATATCCTTCCTGGCTTTTAAAAGACAAAGTATTATATTAAACCTTTGTTATCAGATTAAATGTATATATTTATATTCAGAAGATTTTAGCTCCTGAATTTTTTTTCAGCCTCATTTACTTGTAGTTACTAATGGCTTTCATTTATAGGATTAGCACTTTTAGTTCCAAGTAAAGCCGCAATAAAATACAGAATATATTAGTACTCTCAGTATCTAGCAAGAACAGGGTTTGAAAGGAGACTTGTTACCTTAAATCTAACAACAGTGATAAGCTCTGGAAATGTGCTCCCTCTTTCACAAATCAGTAATTCTGCTGATGTACCTTTGGATACCATACACTAGATTAGTGACCACCCCTGTTAACACTGTTTATACAGATTTAAAAGCTTTCCTAGTATCCTGTCCCAAACTGATTCTAGTTTCCCTAAACCATCTCACTGACTCATGTTCTTTTTTTTTTTTTTTTCTAAGAGACAGTCTCATTTTGTCACCCTGGGTAGAGTACATGGCGTCACAGCTCACAGCAACCTCAAATTCTTGGGCTCAAGTGATCCTCTTGCCTTAGCCTCCCAAGTAGCTGAGACTACAGGTGCCCACCACAACACCTGGCCATTTTTAGAGATGGGGTCTTGCTCTTGCTCAGGCTGGTCTTGAACTCCTGAACTAAGGTAATCCATCAGGCAGGATTCTAGCATCCTCCCAGCATGCTAGAATTACAGGCATGAGTCACCACGCCCAGCCTTGGCTCATGTTCTTAAGGCTTCAGCATGTTTTAACTCAATCTAAAGAAGGCATGTTTGCGTCTTCTTAAGAATCAATTTCTGTATTATACCATATTATTACCACCCACATTGTCCTATACCATTCCTTATACCTTCCCTTTCTGCCTTTAGAACTATTTCGGATTTATTCACAGAAACAGGTAGATACCTTAAGATTCAGGGTTTTTGTTTTGCGGGAGTGGTTCTTATTTTGTTTTGTTTTTAACCAAGGCTCTAGAGATTTTTACCTTGAAACGCCAAATTCTTGGTGAGGCCTTTTGGTATTATTGCGTTCCCACCTTACAGACTGCTCAACAGGTAGCAATCCTGAAGTTCCTGAGCTCCTCCTCAGCTGTGGAGTTGGTAAACTATTCCTACTATTTAGTCCCTGTTGAATAATTTAAAAATGGTTAAAATTATTACTCTTTAACATGCCATATATGTAATATTAATTACAGTATACAAAAACATCAATGCAAAGTATATTTTTAATATGTACAGGATAAACAGAACATTTTATTCAGAAAAGTTATTAATTTACTCCAAATTTTACATTCTATGCTGCTGTTCTGTTTATCTTTCTACTACTAAAACATATTTTTGAACTCTCTACAATATAAACTATATTTTTTCTTCTGCAAATTTAACTCACAGTTTCCTGAGGGCAAAAAACTTGGCAATTTAAACGCAGATATGCAAGATTTACCCTGAAAATTAACTTCAGAGGACAAGCTTAGAATAAAGGGATGATCAGGACTACATCCCAATTATTTTTTCAGAACACTACTATCTAATGCACCTAGCAGTTAGTTAATCTGGACAAACTGCAGAATTCTAAGTTTCCTTGTGAATTAATAATTAAATATAGAACACCTTTAGCTTTAATATTTTACCCTAATTTTTTGAAAATACCTCAATTCAAATGTTCAATTATTGAGAATATTCCATTTTGACCACTGTGAGAAAGTGTTTTACATAGTTTCTGCTTTTTATGAACTTCCTCCATCAGTAAGACACTGCAACAATCTCAGAGAAATAAGTACTTATGTTATATTTAAGTTTTGCCAAGGATGCATATTTTGTAAAGGTTTATGGTAATTAGACCTACAGTGAAAAAGTGCCTTGTGCAACACAATCCTTGTTGACTATAATTTGGGTTCATACAATTTTTCTTAGTTCTTAATATATATATAATACTTATATTATCTATTCCTATTCCCTTTTACCTACTGTTGTTTTTTTTTTTAATAAATGCTATTGCTTTTCTCTCCTCTATGCTTTTCCAAAAGCAGAGATAAATTGGATATGAAATTCTAATAAAGAGTTTAAAGAATACCAAGAAAAGGAATTAAAAGTTATTTCCTGGTTCTTAAACTCAACTCAAAAGTTACTTCCTGGTTCTTAAATATGATAAATTCCCATACCCTAAATAACCATAATTAACTGCAGTGCTCAAGAAATGAGGTGTTTAGGCATCCTGTTTTATTAACATTATGTCTAAAATGTTCCTAAAATGTACCAGCACACTTTTCTACACAAGCAAATGTAATAGCAAACGTAATACTGATATCAATATGATTTTTATAAATTATGATTTTTAAGAACTATTACTTTTAAAAATTACTATCCTGAGCTCCAAATGTCACTGAAGGGAGAGAAAAATAACTAATTAAAATCAAAAATTAATTCAAGCATATATTAGAATTATTTCATTGATTATTTCTCTCCCTTTTGGATGCTTGCGACTAGTCTCTTTCTTACAAGGTAGAGTGCTTTAAAAAAGTTCTAAACTACTATTGTTAATTGGGTTTTGACTAATGCAGGTACTGCTATATAAACTTTGAAAAAATAAAAATATCGTATAACTACTTATGATCCAGATGGTCATCAATAATTTTCAAATCCTTTTGCACTAATTGGGTTTACCTGATTATTCAACATTTCTAAACCCTAATGCTGAGAAGTGACAAAATAAGATGGATCTCCAAAATCCTCTGAAAATTGTATTTACCCTTTTCTAAATTCTAAATGCACTATTACAATTAATAAGTTTTAACTGATCTAAATTTCACCTTCTCTTGGTTCGTTTCCTCCAATGGAATAAAGTAGTTGAACTAGAATAGAATAATCCCTAAAATATTTCTAGTTTTATGAACTTCCTCTATTTGCAGACACTGCAATAATATTTTAGCTATTGGTGAAACAGTCAAATAAAACAAGTAACAGCACTCTGAACAACCGTAATGTATACCTATTTAGAACAGTATTTACTATTTTCTAAAGGAAATCCTATTTTGAAATATTAATATTTAAAGATAAATTAATCCCTTATGTAACAGTGGAAAAATCAACACCTATTGGCTATGGTAATAGCCTATTGGTAAGAGAGGGGAAAAAAGTGTTCAAAAAAATGTAAAATTCATTTTTAAATAATGCTATGTATCTCATAAAAAGATTATTATAATGATTTCTTCTTAGCTCAGTAAGAATTCCTAAACTCTAAAGAATAAGACAGATTAATTAATAACATAATCTTTCTACTAGTTTGTCATTCAAGCTTGGAACTAAATTTGTTCTTCACTTCATAATAATAATATTAACAATGATAATAAATAATTGCTACATTTAAATTATAACTGTTAATTACAGCAATGCTATTTAAAATAGAAACTAAATTCTAATCTATAATTATCTGAAGTTATAAATGCCTCTAAAGTCCCAACATTTCTTTTAAACACATACGTAATGTCTGGTCCCTGAAAGGAAAATTGCTTCTTATATAAGACATAAGAAAAGCAGTTTTGATTTAAAACATAAATATGATAAATAGCGCTGGCTGATTGACTGTATTTTGACCTTGTGAAGTTTTCGATCCCCCTTCTCAGCTGGATCCTCTATTTCAGAGCAGGGGTAAAATCCAGGAAATGGTGTGAAAGGATTAATCTTTGGCCTACAGGAACCTGAGAAAGCACCCATCAAGCTACTGATACTCCGCAGTGAAGAAATGACTTGTGGGGGAAGGCTCGGATCAATCAGAAGATCTGACACCATATTGCGAGCCTCATTTAGCACTGAGAGATCAACTCCATTCCCACTTCCAGAATTCTAGAAAAGAAAAAGAGTAGAATTTTTTAACATTTAAGAAAAACTCATTTGTAAAAACAAAAATGACAAACCCACTCTACTTTAAATCAATAATATCTAAGTAATTTACTCATTTTAAACTATAAGCTTTGATTCATTTGGACATGGCCTAAATGATACAACAAATGGTATAATCCTAACTTTAAGTTTATATATTTAAATTTAACAGTATCTTCTACATATATATTAGTTTTTTAATTTTTCCTTTACTTTTCATTACCTTATTTCATTATACTTAAAAGTATTTATTACTGACTTTATAACTGGTATAAAAACTAATCTGCATTTACTTTAGTAATACAGTTTACAAATCTGTAATTTGAACATTCCATTAATTTATTGATGATTTCCTCTTCTTTATGTCAACATTTCTTTTAAACACATACAGCATTTCTTATGTTATATCAGTTATACCTCTTAAGTCACTCACTTAAGAGGCAGTCTAGCATAGTGACAAGGCTTTCTTACAAAGACATCTGATTTGAAATCTAAACTTTAAACTTAACTGACCTCAAGCAAGTTACTTAACATCTGCATGTTTTAGTGTCTTCAATGTAAAATAAGGATAATAATACCTATATCTTTAAGAATTGATGTGAGAATTAAATTTGATAATACATGTAAAGCACTTAAAACAATATATAGTGAATGTATTCAAGATAAAATACATAGTATTATTACTACTAATATTATGAAAAATGAGATAAAAATGAGATAATGATAATGATCATTATTGATAAAATTGATAATGATAATAATGATCAATAATGATAAAAATGATAATAATGAGAAAAATCATATCAGAGTTCAACAGAAACAGTGGTAACTTAGAAATGAATGGTTAAAAAAATCTTCATGGATATTGTAACATCAGGCTAAATTCTCAAAAATTGGTAGGAAGAAAATACATATTTTCAGTGGTAATAGACAAATGATATGATTTTTAGTTTTTGAAAATACCTATATATGATGTTCAACTTGATTACCCATAGAAATAAATGAACTAATAATCATAACAGTAAATGAAATGTTATTTTTGTTTATTTCATTGTACCTTAAACTCACATTTGGGTCATTCTGAAATTCACAATTATTCAAATTATTTAATGAGTTCACCACAAAACTGTTTAGTACATATCCTCAATACATTTTAGAATTCAGAAGTGTTATGAAAGTTAAGCCAAGATGCTAAATAATGTCTACTCATTGTGGAATTCTTTCTTTTTTTTTCCTTGAGAAGTGTTAATTTGTATTAGTTTTGATTTTAAAACATTCCTTATTATCAGGGAATAGCCCAACTATTTCTAATCCTTATCCACTATAAATAAAATTAAAATAAACACATCTCTATATATGTTACTGTGAACAAATAAGCATACTTATACAGATTGCCATAATTTGAATTACTGAGCTAAAGCAAATGAACATATTAAAATTTGACCATTACCCTAAAACTGCCTTATAATATGTTGATCAAATCTATACTTCAACTAATTGTATATAATAGTACCTATTTTTCCATACTTCATTATAACTGGATATTATGAATTTACTTAATCCCCACCTACCTGACAGTATCTAACAGGCAAAAAAAAAAAAAAGTCTCATTGCTGCTTCACCCTGAATTCTCTGATTATTATGATTCTGATTGTTTCCTGTCATATTTATATAATTTATAATCCTTTTTTTGTAAACTCTGTCTATTTACAGTCTCATTTAACCACTACAAATGAGTGTATAGAAGTAATTTTTGTTTGGAAGTAAACTTTCGATATTATCTAAAAATTATATAAATTAGGAAGGAAGAAATCACAAATTTACCAAGACAGTAATATAATTTGGATTTTCACTTTGAGTGCTGCTATGTACCAGGCACATATTATTGTTTTAATTGCTATTATTCCCAAATTATAGATGAGGAAATAGGTTCAGAGGGACTTAAGAAGCTTGCCTAATTTTCCAGCTAAGAGAGAATAGTTTGTATCAGACCTACCCTTCTGCTTAGAACAACTAGAAAAGCTGAAAATAGAATACAAATAACATACATTTCAAGGCATCAGAACACAACCAAGCAGCCAAGGCTTAAAAAAGATAAAAACCTAGAGCTAAGAGAAAGGACCAAATGAAGCGACATTCTGGGCTCTTTTTTTTTTTTTCTCTCAAGGAATTTGTTGATGATTCATAACTGGCTTAGGGGAGAGAGGATATGGAGCACAGCAGTTAAGAGACTAGGAAACAGAGCACAGATCTGTAGTCTCACTGGGCTGGGAGACCAAAATTGAAGTTCAGGGCTGTGAAGGTAGGGAGAGCCAAGCAAGATCCCAGAACAATGAGAAGAACAAGTTTAAATTCAGGGTTGCTTTTACTCTCAAGGCATTTGCCAATTTATAAACAATGGCCAAGAGGAGAAATAAGTAGAAATCCTCAAAAAGATTTCTACTTTGAAAATAAAACAGAGCTTTCAACCGTCTCACAAAGCTGAAACTAAAAAAAAAAAAAGGAAAAAGGGTTCCTAGAAAAACACAACTAACAAATGGTATAAGAAGAGACCAAAAATAGTCAAAAAACTATAAAGAAATTGAATTCGTAACTTAAAACTTGTCCACAAAAATATACTACAAGCTTACATAGAGCATTTTTTCCAAACATTAAAGGAGGAAACAATACCAAACTTCAATCTTACCCAAACTATATAATAAAAAGAGAGCTTAATTAATATCCTACCATATTTTATTTTGGTATCAGGGTTTTGGTAATTTTGATACCAAAATATGCCAAAAACAATATAAAAATAATAATTAGAAGACAACACTCTCTTATAGCACAGATTCAAAACTTCTAAACAAAATGTTAGCAAATAGAATTCAGTAACATATTTAAAAAAAATACATCTTGATCAAATTCACTTTATTCTGTAAACGTAAGGATGTTTTAACAAACAATTCAATTCACCATATTAATGGAATAACTGGAAAAAATGCAGGAATCATCTCAATAGATGAAGGAAAATCATCTGACAAAATTCTATACCCATTCATGACTTAAAAGAGAAAAAAAGTCTTTACTCGCTAAGGTTGGAATGAAACTTCCTTAATCTGACAAAGCCTATCTACAGAAAATATTAGTGGTGACATGTTGAGCATTTCTCCATAAATTCATGAACAAAATGAGGCTGCCCACTTTTACCACTTCTATTCAACACTGCGTTGGACATCAAAATGATACTGTAATATGAGAAAAAGAAACAAAAGACACAGGATTGGAGGGGAAAGATCAATTTGTCTCTACTTGGAGATAGCATTATTGTACACTTAAAAGACTCAATGAATCTTCAAAGAAGCTATTAAAATTATTAATTATTATTAATAATAAATTTAGCAAGGTCTCTGGATTGAATATATAAAAATCAAGTGAATTTCTGTGAATCAATATAAACTATTAAGAAGAAAATTTTTAAAAATTGATACCTTTTATAATACCTTTGCAATATTAAAAATTAAATACCTAGGAATAAATTTAACAAAATATGTTTGCAAGACCTCCACACTAAAAACATTATTAAGATAAACTAAATATGACTCAAATTAAGTGAAGAGATGTCATTTTCATAGATTGAAGATTTTAACATTGAAAGATGCAAATTCTCCCTATGTTGATTTATAGAGTCAATAAAGTCTCAATCTAAATTCTAGTAGGAATTTTTTAAGCATGGAAACTGTCAAGGTGATTCTAAATTTTATACTAAAATACAGAGAACCAAAATGGCCAGGATAGTTCTGAAGAACAAAGCTGGAAAACTTACACTATCAAATACCAAAACTTCTTATTAAGCTATAATAATTAAAGTAGTGAATATGGGATTTGTATTTAAGGACAGGCAAACTAACCGATGGACTAGAACATTAATTCCTGAAATAAATGCACATACATATGGATTTACAACAAAAGTGACAATATAGAACACAGAAGAAAGAATTTTTTTCAATATTTTTTCAAAATTGGAACTGGGCCAATTGGATACCCAGATGGGGGTAAAAATATGTCTTGAGCTATATATGCCACTGTAGAGAAAAATAAATTCCAGATGCATTATAGACCTAAAAATAGAAAGTAAAACAATATAACTTTAGGGGATAACATGGAAGAATATCTTCATGACCTTGGAGATAGACAAAATACTTAAATAAGACACACGAAAATCACTAATCAAAGGACATGATTAATAAATTGGCATTACATTAAGATATGAAGTATTTTTATCAAACAATACTATAATAAGCCACTCACTGGAAGAAATGTTTTTTACTAAGCATTAGATTATATATAATACATATATATTTATGTATATGAATACATATTTTCATGTCCAGAATACACAAACAACTACTTCCCACTAAGTAAAAGACAGAAAAATGGAAAGAAGACCCAACCAGAGGATATCTGGGTTACCAATTAACATATATAAAGGCCCACAACCTGATGAGACATCTTATCAGTGAAATACAAATACAGTTACGCGTTGATGGGGATAAATTCTTAGAAAAATCTCATTAGGTGGGTTTGCCACTGTGCAAACATTACAGAGTATTTTTACATTAACATACATATATTTTTATATAGAAAACTAAATGTCCCATCATCATTACTGAATATCAATCATTTACCCTCCTTGATCTGTAGTCCTAATATCAAGTGCCATATATCATGTTTCTATATTTGCTCCACCATAATTTTATGGAACCAGTATCATATATATGGTCTATTATTGACCAAAACATTATTATGTAGCACATGACTACTCAATCCACAAGATATTGTTACATAGCTACTGGAATGACTTAAAAGAGATACTACCAAGTGTTTGTAAGGATGTGTAACAACTGCAACCCTCATATGCCACTGATGGTTGGATAAAAGTTAATAAAAGCTCTTTGAAAAATCATCTGGTGCTATCTACTTCAAGTGAATATATGCATGCAAACACTAGCAATCCACTCCAAGACATATAAGCAACAAAAGGCATCAAGATTGTTCTAGCAACATTATTTGCAATAACAAAAAAAAACTGAAAATAAAACAAATTTCCATCTACTATAGAGCAAATAAATAAATGGTGGCATATTCATTCAATGGAATACTAACTAGAATGAAACAAGTAGATTACTGCTATATGCAATATTAATTAATCTTACAGATGAAAATTTGAAATAAAGATGAAAAACAAAATACATATGATGGATCTAATTTATATCAAATTCAGACAGGAAAAACTAAGTTGTAATGTCAAAAATAAGCATTGAGATAATGCTTTAGAGAAGTTCATGTCTAGAAGAGGAGCGTAAGACGGGATTGGGGGTGCTAAATTCCATATCTGAATGATGGTCATATGATTGTATTCAGTTTGAAAAAAATCAAGTTGTACATCTATGAGTTGTGCACTTTTATATACAAAAGTTATCTTTCAGTTTTTTAAAAAAGGTTATTGGAAAGGGAGAGAGAGAATAAAGGACAGATGTACCTAATTATCTTTCACTGGTCTGTCTGACTTTGAGTCCATGCTCTTAGCTATTATTGCTGTTTATTTTTAGATTTTACCAGTAATTTAGACACTCTTTTAATTGGAAACTGAGGATCTTAGTGAATATGAATGATGATAAAACCCACCATATAGGTCAAGGAACCATCTCCTTTTAGATAAGATGTGGCCTTCTCCTTGATTTCATCTGATCATAGTAATTGTATTACTTTTGCTCACTAACGTCCAGAGAATAGTTTATTCTTATGCATTCTTGTGGCTGTTCTAGTCACAGCTTAAAAATAAAAATCAGCTATGCAAAGGGATATTAATTTTTCAAAAATTGGTATCAAGTAACCATTATTGTAACAAAACATCAAGTTTCAAAATAGCATATGATGCATAATGGGAAAAGATCAATAAAAATATACATAAAAAGTTAACCCAGATAACACAGTTATTCCTTGAAGTTTCTGAATGGTTTTTCTTTTTTTCTCCTTATATGTCTATTTTCATTTTATCGGATAAGTTGGAAAATTAATCTTTAAAAGGACATATTATATTATTCCATTCGTATATACAATGTTAAAAAATAAGCAAAACTGATTACTAGAAGTCAGGATAGGGGTTATCTTTGGGGTATAGGTAATGACTGAAATGGAGCATAAAGGAGTGTTCTGAGATTCTGCTAATATTTCTATAATTTCTTCATATGGGAACTAGTTACATGGGACATTTAGTTTGTAAAAAATTCATTGAGTTGTATACTTTTGCTTATGTATGTTATAATTCAATAAAAACTTTACCAAAAAGTGAAAGTTTGGTTCTTTAACTTCCCAAATATAATATTTTGCCAATTGTTTTGCTTTGTCTCATGTGTGGCCTTCACTCTACCTTTTCCTCCCATAGGTCAGTGGTCTACATCAGAAAAGGAAAAAACTTTCATCCTTACTATAGAAATATTAGTTTATTCTGAGCACAGATTGTATTAGCAACATTTTAAAAATAACTATTTATATAAATTTCATTTTTCATCTTTTCCCTTATAATTTAAATTTGTTTTTAATCTACCTCAACGAAAGTTCAGGTTAACTTAGTTCCATTAGAAAAAATCTATGGCACAGAAAGCTGTAAATGTAACTTTAAATGTCAAAAGTTTCACCACAGATATTAGTTACTAGTGATTATCACTTATATTTACCTGATAATGAGGTTTATACCACTGCTTTAAGTCCCAATCCCAAAGAATCATCTGGAAAAAAAAAATCACTCAGTTACAAACAAAAAATAAATATATATGAAAAGACAAAAATGTAGTATTTTCAATTACAATTACCTAAAATAGATTGAATTTTGAAAGAGAAATTGGGAAGGTAAGAATAAAAATAGGGTATTTCATTAATTAATACAATCTATAATTGAGAAATCAAAAGAATAAAGAATTACCAGAATAAAGTCACTAACACAAATTATACTGATCTTCATGTATTTATTACCATAAAAAGGAAAATATAAATCCCAAATCACATCAAGTTACTAAAAATACATGAAAAATCATTATCACTCTCCCTCTCTTATCATCTCCAAAGGTTTAAGATCATCTTAAATCAATGTCAATGGGTAGTGCTATTTCCTTACCAATAAGCCACTTCTGTCAAAATTAAAAAGCTTATTGTCCTTGGGGTTAGATTAAGGATAAAGGAATGAAATAATAAAAAAACAACACATATCCCTTTAAATATGCTGATAATTAGTTAGTGTCACCTATATACGCAATCAATGGTAACTTCTTATGTCAGACTAGTTTTTGTCTGCCCTTCTTTCCAGCAGGTTTTTGCTGCGTCCCTATCCCATATAATAGTCATTATACTCAAAAAAATGAAATTAACTTTAATTCAGCAAACTTTAACTGCCACCCACCATTAATTTTAGATTTTTTGAAGTTTACTAAGTTAACAAATAGATCTTCACCTTTTACTTAATTGATTATGATTACTATTTTTTACATAGCTCTGAACCCTGGTCTTGAACATAAGCTAATTTGTATTGAATATATAGGTAATTTGTAATATAATTATATAATTTCTATATACTGAACTACTTCTTGTCCTTAGTCTTAAGTCTTCTGGTTGCAAAAGATCCCAAAGTGTTATTTATTCCATCACTAGTCCAATATTTTATAAGGGGTTAGCAAACCTTTTCTGGAAAGGGACAGAGAGTAATTTAGGATTTGCAAGCTATACAGAGATATAAGTTCTCTATGGCAAATCCTTTCCTTTTTGTTTTTCTTTTACAACCCTTTAAAATGCAAAAACAATCTTAGCTCAAAAGTCATACAAAAACAGACCGCTGGCAAGATTTCTTTAGTAAGCTATAGTGTGTTGACCCCTATTTGAGATAATAACATTCACACTTTATCACTCAAAAAATTGTCATTTGTCACTATCACCATCTCCTTGTCAACACCTTTGAAGAAGGTAATCTCTTTCTTGCCAGTGAAAACTATTCCTTCCCAAAGAAAATCCAGACATCCTACAACCACTTAGAAAATCCAGGTACAGTGCCCACAGAATGGCTCTGGTATAGTTAGTTACATGTAAAGTATGTCATAAATATTAACTTATTATAATAAACATATTTATGGAGTACTTTATATGGCCCTAACTGTGGTCCTGATATAATTATTTCAGGTTGTGGTTTAATCAGCACATACAATCTAGATTTTAATTAATGCAGCTTAGGCTATTAATAACTTCCTAAAATGGTCATTAATATTAACATAATCTAAAATCTCTAAATTTCTTTCTACTTAATATTTCTATGATCCAGTTTCTCCATGCTGTTCTTGTACAATTACCTTTTTAGACTCAACTGCAATACTTTACTTCTGCCCTTATTTTAGCCTGTCAGTTTCTTGGAGACTGAGGGTATCAACCAGCCTATTCACCATTTTTCCCATCATCCTAAAATCTATAAATCTGCTGTTTTCTTAAGTTCTCTAATAAATGTCTAGAATATACAGGAGTAAAAATAGAGCCACATGATGTGACAGGCACCAATTCGCTAATTTGCATGCTCAATCTACAAACTTGCCTAACTATAATATCATTTGATCCATACATCTGTATTTCTTCCATAAGGACACTATCAGAGACAAATGCCTATACATCTTTACCTCACTTCCCTGATTCACTGCTCTAAGTCTAAGACTATTTTTTAATAACTCAAGTATACCTGCCTTAGGATGGTTCCTTAACAATGAGTGGTCTTCTTCCCCCAATCCCCAAATTCACTGACCCACATGATCAAGGAAATGTTACCTTTTTAAATATTTGCATTCTAATACCAAGAGCTATATTTGTATTCATATCATATAGACTCAACAAGAGTGCTATCATTCCCAAGCAGGGATAAACAGTTCTGGAAGGCACAAATATATATATATATATATAAAATTTAAATGGTTGCTGCCCTCAAAAGTCTACAGTATATAAACAGATACGCTGTGTATCTGTGATGCTAAAATGTCATGAAGGGGGAAGGATGATTAGGGGAGGCGTTATAATAAAAATAAAGTTGAGAAACACTGTATAAAGTGGTCGTGGTCCTGCTGCTTGCTTATAGGAGCAATCCCGTATTAGCTTTCATTCTGAGAAAGTACCCTATTAACACTTAGACAATTCTAAGGATACCTCTTAGAAGCTGTTGCTAAACATGAGAATGTACACCCTATTTTAACTGTACTCTTAGAAGTCTTTAAAAACCTTACTATATACAAGAATGTCTTTTTCTCTGTGCTTACTCTTTTTAGATCTCTCTACTATAGCATTTTGTATTACAGATCACCTCCTCAATAAAGTCACTACTCCTGGTCCTTTATTCCATTACTGTGGTTTCCTTTCACTTGTACTTGGTAGGTTGGCTTTGAATCAACTCTTAAGCAGTAGCTCACCATTATTTGCAGCCACTTTCTCTAGTATCAAAATTACATTACCAAAAAGCAGTAGGTCTTACTCTGAAATCCCCTACATATTAGGAATTGAAAGCAGATCCAGCGAAAGCCACAAAGAGCTGGCAGACTGCCTTCTGTGTAATTTGAACTAGAATATTAGTGATTTTGAGAAAACAATTTTCTGCCTAAGTAAAAGATGAATGACTCAGGAATTCCAAAAGTGTGGCCCTAACAAGATAAATACAGAAGTTAAGAATAAAGATTTAGAAATTTTTATAGCAACTTGATATTGGCAAAACATTTTTAGTGTGTTTTACAAAGGCACAAATCCATAAGAGACTGGGGAAAAAACCCCGAAATCTTGATCCTTTGCTACAGGTTAATATCAGGAAATAAGAACATAGCTGTGCAGTTTTGGGTTGCAAAAAACTAGATATAATCCAAACATCCACCAATAATAAAATAGAAAATATTGGTATATTCATACGGTGGAATTCAGCAGTGAAAATGAAGCATCACTACATACAATTTAGATGAATCCCAGAAACATAAGATTGAATGAGAAAAACAAATCACAGAGGGATGCACACAGTATAATTTCACTCATGTATAAGGAAATATATATTGAGATATTTAAACCACCTTTTATAAATCAATAAAGGGGTGCAGGGAAAGAACTGGGATATGGGCCTAAAACTCTGGGAAGGCTCCCATGTAGATAAAAATAATGATAATAATCAGCCACTGTCAAGGAGCTGATGTCTCACAACTGCAGGAACCAAATTCTACCAACAACCTGAATGATCTTGGGAAGAACATCCTGAACAAAAAATGAGACCCAATCCCCAGCCAACACCTTAATTTCAGTCTGGTGAGACCTTGAGCAGAGGACCCAGCTAACTCATAATCTGAGTCCTGACCTGAAAAAACAGTTGCTCGGTGACCTGCTGCGGAAGCACAAAGTGCTTATAGGTCCGTCACCTGCTTCCTTGAGTCCCCAGTTTGCAAAGGGCCTCTTAGAGTACTTCTCAGCCTCCATAATCAAGACTCTTTTCTGCACTGGCTGACACAGAGGAACAACTCATGCTAAGTGTCAACAGCATGTCAGGACAGGCTGGGTTCTCAGGAAGCTGCCCACTATTCTTTTCTACTTTTCTTCTGTGACAAGTCCATTCTTGATGCCATTGAGGAAGAAGAAGCACTACCCTGCTGGAGCTTAAGTATTTCCATTGACTGTCCTGAACATTTTTTTGTTGTTGTTCTTGTTCTGCCTCCTGTGGCCCCTGCCTGCCCAGAGAGGCCTGCCTGCTGGGGAAAGGGAGTGTCCTGGGCTCCTAACAGCTCAGTTTCAGTTAAGACTTCACCAGAGTAACTGATCCACTGGGAATGGACAAGAACCAGTTGAATACAAGACTGAGCCACCTAACCCCACCACACCAAGCGGGTTTCCGCAGCCTCAGACTGTAATACTGTACAGGTCCTCTGCAAAGCTAAAGGGAAAAAAGCTGCAGTCATTAGTCCCAGATCCTTAACAAAAGGCTGGTTAACCACAACCCCAGGAAACCCCAATCCAATCTCACCTTACCAGACCACCTAGCCAACAGTGAAAAACAATCATGAGGCAGAATCAGCAGAAAAACTCTGGCAACATGAACAATCAGAGTAGATCAACTTCCCCAAGAAATGATAAAAACAGATATAGCACAAGATCCTATTCCCAAACAAATGGCTGATATGACAGAATTGAGTTCAGAATTTGGATAGCAAATAGGATCAACAAAATGGAGGAAATGATGAAATTAGAATTTAAAGCAGAAATTCAAAAGATGTCTCAAGAATTTAACAAATTTAAAGACAAAATGACCAAAGATTTTGACACATTAAAGCAAGAATTTGCAGCCCTCAAAGATCTAAAAAATACAGTAGAATCCCTCAGTAACAGAATGGAGCAGGCAGAAGAAAGAATCTCCGATATTGAAGACAAAGCTTTTGAACGCTCCCAAACACTCAAAGAGGAAAAAAAGTGGAGAACAAAAATGGATCATTCTCTCAGAGAGCTCTGGGATAATTCAAAGAGGTATAATATTCACCTTATAGGAATACCTGAAAGTGATGAGGTTGCTGCAAAGAATACAGATGCTTTGCTTCATGAACTAATTAAAGAGAATTTTCCATACACGCCCAGAGATTCTGAAATTTAGATAACAAACAGTTTCAGAACACTGGCACGACGCAACCCAAACAAAAATTCTCATAGACATATTATAATTAATTTTGCTAAAGTTAATATGAAGGAGAAAATTCTGAAAGCTGTAAGAAGAAAACCATTACATATAAGGGGAAGAGCATTAGAATGACTGCGGATCTCTCCACTGAAACCTTTCAAGGTAGAAGAGGGTGGTCATTGACCTTTAATCCCCTTGAACAAAATAACTTTCAACCCAGGATCCTGTATCCAGCTAAACAGAGTTTCATCTATGGAGAAACTAAATACTTTAATGACATTCACATGTTGAAGAAATTTGCCATAACTAAACCAGCTCTTCAGGAAATTCTCAGACCTATCCTCCATAATGAACAACACAATCTTCCACCACCAAAGTAAAATCACTCAGAAACTTTTGATCAAATTCTAACTTCCATAGTGGCAAAAGGATTAAAAATGTCCACTGGACTTTTGAAAAACTCGATACCCAAAACTCTATCGGGTTTATTATTCCTCTCAATTAATGTGAATGGCTTAAATTGCCCTCTAAAGAGACCCAGTGTGGCTGACTGGATACAGAAACTCAGGCCAGATATCTAGGGCATTCAAGAATCTCACCTTACCTTAAAAGATAAACATAGACTCAGAGTGAAGGGATGGTCATCTATAATTCAGGCAAATGGAAATCAGAAAAAAGCAGGTGTTGCAATTTTATTTGCAAATACAATAGGCTTTAAACCAATCAAAGTAAGAAAAGACAGTGACGGTCGCTTCTTATTTGTTAAGGGCAACACTCAACATGATGAGATTTCAATTATCAACATCTATGCACCCAACCAGAATGCACCTCAATTTATAAGAGAAACTCTAACTGACATGAGCAATTTGATTTCCCCCAGCACCATAACTGTTGGAGACTTTAACACTCCTCTGGCAGTGTTGGATAGATCCTCAAAAAAGAAGCTAAGCAAAGAAATTTTGTAATTAAACTTAACCATTCAACATTTGCATCTAATAGACATCTATAGAACATTTCGTCCTAACAAAACCAAATACACATTCTTCTCATCAGCCCATGGATCATCCTCCAAATTTAAAAGAATAGAAATACACATTCCTTGTATTTTCTAGGACCACCATGGAATAAAAGTTGAACTCAGTAACAATAGGAATCTCCACACGCATGCAAAAACATGGAAACTAAATAACCTCATGCTGAATGATAGCTGGGTCAAAGACAAGATAAAGAAGGAAATTACCAAATTTTTGGAACAAAACAATAATGAAGAAACGAACTATCAGAACCTCTGGGATACAGCAAAGGCAGTCCTAAGAGAAAAATTTATAGCATTACAAGCTTTCCTCAAGAGAATGGAAAGAGAAGAAGTCAATAACTTAATGGGTCACCTCAAGCAACTGGAAAAGGAAGAACTTTCCAACCCTAAACCCAGCAGAAGAAAAGAAATAACTAAAATTAGAAAAGAACTTAATGAAATTGAAAACAAAAGAATCATACAACAGATCAACCAAAGAGTTGGTTTTTTTGAAAAGGTCAATAAAATAGATAAACTGTTAGTTAACCTAACCAGAAGTAGAAGAGTAAAATCCCTAATTTCATCAATCAGAAATGATAATGGCCAAATAACAACAGACTCCTGAGAAATTCAGCAAATCTTTAATGAATACTACATAAAACTCTACTCTCAGAAGTATGAAAATCTGAAGGAAATAGATCAATACTTGGAAACATGTCACTTTCCCAGACATAGCAGAAAGAAGTGGAAATGTTGAACAAACCTATAACAAGCTCTGAAATAGCATCAACTATAAAAATTCTCCCCCAAAAGAAAAGCCCGGGACCAGATGGCTTCACATCAGAAATCTACCAAACCTTTAAAGAGGAACTAGTACCTATATTACTTAATCTTTTCCAAAACATAGAAGAAGAAGGAATACTTCCCAACTCATTCTATGAAGCAAATATCACCCTGATACCCAAACCAGGAAAAGACCCAACAAGAAAAGAAAATTATAGACCAATATCTCTAATGAATATTGATGCAAAAATATTTAAGAAGATCCTAGCAAACAGAATCCAACAACACATCAAACAAATTATACACCACGACCAGGTGGGTTTCATCCCAGGGTCCCAAGGATGGTTCAATATACGTAAATCCATAAATATAATACATCACATAAACAAATTAAAAAACAAAGACCATATGATTCTCTCAATTGATGCAGAAAAAGCTTTTGACAATATCCAGCATCCTTTCTTGATCAGAACGCTTAAGAAAATAGGTATAGAAGGAACATTTCTTAAACTGATAGAGGCCATCTACAGAAAACCCACAGCCAATATCATAGTGAATGGAGTAAAATTGAAATCATTTCCACTCAGATCAGAAACGAGGCAAGGATGCCCACTGTCTCCACTGCTTTTTAACATTGTAATGGAAGTCTTAGCCACTGCAATCAGGCAAGAGAAGGCAATCAAGGGGATCCAAATAGGACCAGAGGAGATCAAATTGTCACTCTTCACAGATGATACAATTATATATCTGGAAAACCCCAGGGAATCAACTACAAAACTCCTAGAAGTGATCAAGGAATATAGTAACATCTCAGGATACAAAATTAATACTCATAAATCTGTTGCCTTTATATACACCAACAATAGTCAAGGGGAAAAACAATCAAAGATTCTATTCCATTTACAATAGTGCCAAAGAAGATGAAATATCTGGAAGTGTATCTAACTAAGGACGTGAAAGATCTCTATAAAGAGAACTATGAAACTCTGAGAAAAGAAATAGCTGAAGATGTTAACAAGTGGAAAAATATACCATGCTCATGGCTGGGAAGAATCAACATTGTTAAAATGTCTATACCACCTAAAGCAATTTTCAGATTTAACACGATCCCTATTAAAGCACCTCTCTCATATTTTAAAGACCTGGAAAAATTAGTACTTCGTTTTATATGGAAACAAAAAAAACCTCGAATATCCAAGACATTACTCAGAAATAAAAACAAATAGGGAGGAATCATGCTTTCAGACTTCAGACTTTATTATAAATCGATAGTGATCAAAACAGCATGGTACTGGCATAAAAATAGAAAGGTAGATGTATGGAACAGAATTGAACACCAAGAGGTGAACCCAGATACTTATTGTCATTTGATTTTCAATAAGCCTATTTAAAATATAAATTGGGAGAAAGATTCCGTATTCAATAAATGGTGCTGGATAAATTGGCTGGCAACTTGTAAAAGACTGAAACTGGACCCACACCTTTCTCCTCTAACAAAAATTGACTCTCACTGGTTAATGGACTTAAACTTAAGACATGAAACTATAAATATTCTTAGAGAGAGTGGAGGGAAACACTTGAGAAAATTGGCCTGGGAGAATACTTCATGAGGAAGACACCCCGGGCAATTGAAGCAACATCAAAAATACATTACTGGGATCTGATCAAATTAAAAAGCTTCTGCACTGCCAAAAACACACTAAGTAAAGCAAACAGACAGCCCTCAGAATGGGAGAGGATTTTTGCAAGTTATACTACCGACAAAGGTCTAATAACCAGAATCCACAGAGAACTCAAACTTATTACTAAGCAAAAAACAAGTGATCCCATTTCATTGTGGGCAAGAGACATGAACAGAAGCTTCTCTGAAGAAGACAGGTGCATGGCCTACAAACACATGAAAAAATGCTCATCATCTTTAATCATCAGAGAAATGCAAACCAAAACTACTCTGAGATACCATCTAACTCTAGTAAGAGTAGCCCACATCACTAAATCCCAAAACAACAGATATTGGCGTGGATGTGGAGAAAAGGGAATATTTCTGCACTGCTGGTGGGAATGCAAGCTAGTATGTTCCTTTTGGAAGGAAGTTTGAAGAACTCTCAGGGATCTAAATGTAGACCTCCCATTTGATCCTACAATTCCTCTACTAGGTGTATACCCAAAGGACCAAAAATCATTTGGCAATAAAGATATTTGCATCAGATTGTTTATTGCAGCTCAATTCATAATTGCCAAGTCATGGAAGAAGCCCAAGTGCCCATCGACACATGAATGGATTAATAAATTGTGGTATATGTATACCATGGAATATTATGAAGCAGTAAAAGAAAATGGAGACTTTACCTCCTTTATGTTTACATGGATGGAGCTGGAAAATATTCTTCTTAGCAAAATATCTCAGAAATGGAGAAAAAAAGTATCCAATGTACTCAGTACTACTGTGAAACCAATTTATAATAACTCATACTTGCATATGAAAAATGAAACACAACTTTAGGCTATGATGAAGGAGGGAAGGGGAGGGCGAGGGCTGGAGAGGGGGTGGGAGGGATAGAGGGGATAGTATGGGGACCACAACTATGGAGCACATTGCAAGTATAAGTTGGTTCTATCATGTGTAGAACACAAATGTCCTAATCCTATAATTGGGTAAATGAGATGAAAGCTATGCTGATTAGTATGACATAAGCACTCCAATTTGTACAAATAATTAACACACTGAAATGGGCATAAATGTATTTATGATCTATGTACAAAAGACTTAAAAAATAAAATAAATCATAAAAAAGAAATATAACTTTGATAAATGCAAAGAAATAAATCTAATATCCAATGAAAAATAAAAAATAAAAAAATAATTAGCCACTGTCTCCTTGTTTGCCTCTCTGTAATTGCAACTCTGGAGTATAACGGCTGGTGGTCCTAAAGATTCTTATCTTTCTCCATAGATAACATCACCTTTTGCAACCTAAAGGTAGTTTCTGAAAGATATTCCAGGCCCCACATTCCAGTGGATTTGCTGAACCATCCATACCAGCGGCCCATACCAAGAAACAACTCAACTAGAATTGTGACCCCAGCCCAGGAAGTGAAGCAACATAAGGCTATTTCTACACCCCTAAATAATTTTCCCCCAAACTTAGTCAATTAGAAAATTCAGTTGCCCAATCTTTTGCCCACCAAATATCCTTAAAAACCTTGTCTCCCTATTCTTGGGGAGGTGTACTTGAGAAATTCCTCCTGTCTCTCCAGTCAGTGGAATTAAACCCTCTCTCCTTTGTAATCCTGACTGTCTCACTATATTGGCTCTTGTCTGTGCAGTGGGCAATAAAACCCAGTTGGGTGGCAACAATGTACTTTTTAGCAACATACGTATATAGAAAACTATAGAGAAATTCAGGATGATTATCTCTAAAGGAGACAAGAAGAGAAGTGGTTCTAGGAATGGCACACAGAGAATTTCAACATTAATGGTAATGTTCACAATTAATAGAAATGTTCAAAGTTAATAGTAAAGGCCAGTAAATGGTGTTTGTTTCTTTAGTCGCTATACTTTATGCAGATTTTATAAATATTTATTCAGCTTTATTTAAGATAAATTTAGGAAGGTAAAGAAGTAGAGATAGTGGATGACCAGAGAAAAGTTTGTTTGTCTTTTAATTTATCAATATTTTCCTTAAGGATTTGATCATTTTGGTATCTCTCACTTTATTCTGTCATTAGTTCCCCCACTGTGTATTGAAGCTACCACGATAAAAATAAAAATAAAAATGTATTATCCCTACCATTCTTTTCTAACTATTGTTTCATTTCATTCTGGTCTTCATAGTACAATTTTTCAAAACACTTTTCTCTGTAGGAGGGTAATTGGTGGACCACAATTATATATATACACATATATACACACATTTATAATATTAGATAAAAATTTAAACTAGGAAACAGTGTATTAACCATTATTTACCAAATTATGATCGGCAAATCCCTAGTTATTCTTCAGTGGCCTGAAATATTTAAATATATAATTTAGTTTACATATTTTTATAATTGTGAAATTTGAGATTAAATCTGATTTCCACAGAAATCTCATCATTATCATCTTAGTAACCATTATATTCTTAAAAGGTGGGTAGGTGTCCTAAGACCTGCATTATTCTATAACAGTACAAATCATCTTAGGTAAAGTATTTTCATGTCACTTGAATATTATTTATATTTTTTAAATTTTTATTTTTATTGTTTAAACTTGCATTTTTATTGTACAGCATTATATTTCCCAATTTAAAAAAAATGAATAAATGGCCCAGAATTGCCTTTCTAAACCCTAAGGTACTGATAAACAAACAGCAACATAAATAACTCGTCATAAATGTTAAGACTAAATCAAGTACAGGACTCTAACACAAGCAGAATATAAATCTGTGAGATGATGATACCACAAAACAGCATTAAAAAAGTCACACAACAGCAACTATCTAAAATCTGGATTTTTTTTGAAATGACAATTAATTTACCTTATATTCTTCTGCATATTGACTAATTTGAAACTTTGGTAAATAATGACAGGTATCCATAGAAACTTTTCAAACAAAACATAAAAACCTCTTTAGTAAAAGAACAGGATTTTTTTAGAAGAGCAAAGACTGCTTTCATACATGAAACTAAAGATTTTTGTTTCTCCAAAAGAAGAAACAAAATCTATAGAGACACCATGTAGACTCTGTGCTCCTCATAATAAAAGCATTTTTAAAAAAATAAATTATTGCAGAGAGATTTACAAAACTAGCTATACAGGCGATAAACATTATGCTGAAAGAGAGAACAGATCAAATAATTTCGAAAATGTATTTACTATATGACACCTTGGGACATCACAGAATAGAAAAGGCATACAATATAAAGAGTAATTACTGTTACATTTGTACACAACAGATATTTTACTTTACTGCATAACAGCATTAATTTGCAAAGTCCAAATCAGCTCTTGGTATATGTGCAATGCACATGAGGAAGGAATAGCAGACAGCTTTTTATGTTTTGTCACACTACAAAAGATTATTTTTTTCCAATTTAATGGAGTTAGTTTGTAAATTATGATAGAGACTAGGAAACGTGTGTGGAAATCAATTCTAAGAAAGAAATCAGTTGTCTATACAGCAAGGAAGAGCTTTGCTAGGCAATGAGAACACTAACTGCAAATCTATATCCTGCCTTTATTCACAAAAAAGATGTGGTTAAAACACATATGCTGAGCATGATTCAATGTTAAAGCAATAGCATAAATGTAAATGCACTCAATTTTTGGCCACATAGTATACATCTTTTCAGTGTACTGTGGAAAAGTGAAGCAAATATAAGATTATTGAAAAGCAAAATATAAAGAGCAAATATAAGACATTTTTAAATATAAAATGAAAAGAACTTCTATTTCTCTGTTAAGTATGATAATGTCCAACAATTTAAAGCCCTTAAAGTAGTCTTCAGTGAGCAATCTCTTAATTCCAGAGTACATGAGTAATCTGAGTATTCAGAACAAACAACCAACAAATATTTGCTCTTTCCTCATAATTGTAATTTTGTTATATTTTTCCAATTTAAGAGAAATACAGAAGAGAAAAGTATATTATGGATATAGAATAAATATACAACATACAACTTACTCATTATTGAACTGAATAAACATACCTTTAATGTAAAAAATTTATACTTATATAAAAATATTGTAATTTTTTAGTTTTTAAAAATTATGATGAATTGTTTTTATACATTTACCTAAAATTTGTGGGTGGCTACCATGCATACTGAATTTACAGTGGGTGACACATGCATATTAAAAGTTTTAAGAAATATTGGCCCAAGCATTCATTCCTCCTGTATAATAAAATGCGTATGTCTTTTGAAATCTTCCAAGTAAATAGTGAATGCTCTGTATATACATCATTTCCAGCAAAGTCGGCAAAATTTTAGACATCTAAATTTCAATCCCCATACCAAAGTAGATCCTGTCAAAATGTAAACATAAGAATAAACAAATGAAACAAAATTTTGAATTACAGTAGAAAAAGAAGTTATAGTGACTTTGATATGTTTTCAAAATATGACTATCAAACCATGAGACATCATTTAATGAAAGCATGAAAGTTTAAGAGTTTCTATTATGATATTTATCCATTTCCCTGTAGGTTCAAATATAGTATAGTATCATAAAATATTTTATCTTTTCACACACGATAGCTATTTATTTAAAAGTAATTTAAGAACAGTATTTTCTCTAATATATGAAGGTACATGCTATTAAACTGTTTTAGTTGATTAGATAAAGTGCACCTAAGACTGTGCCTTTATTTAAATTCATCTTTTCTTTGTGGTTAAAAAGTTGAATCCTGATAAAAATTTGTTTGAATGTGTTTATAAATCTAACATACTTTACAAAGCTCTACGAAACCACCAAAACCACAGTGAAACATCAGCAGTACAACCAGGAGATGTTATCAGGTTCAATTACGTCAATGAGGTTTTATTTCATTGTTCTCCATGTAGCCAAAAAATAAAAAAACACATGTGCTCTCAAATCAAACTTGCAGAATGGTTATATTTATGTGAAATGTAAAAGAATACGTATTACTTTAGAACTCAGAACTGACTGTTACAACATCCTGTATTCTATTTCTTGAATTTCCTGATGACATTTTACTTGAGCATCTAATGAAATTGATTGAATTTCAGTATTTCCAACTTTTTCTCTACCTTCCAACTTAGGCACAGTAAATGTGACCACTTAACTCTTTGTGCGTACTGAACATAAATAAAAATAGATAATAAAAAAACATAAAATAACTAGACAAAAAGTTTAATTAACTAAAGCTGTACTTTCTAATAGTTTTAAGTGCAAAGATAGTAACCTTGACCTCTATGTGACAAGGAAGTCTCTCTCGACTTCCCATTCAGAAAAACTGGGAAGCAGGATAAAAAGTCACATGGGGAGGCGGGACAAGTATTTATTACTAGGAAACGAATCTCATTTATTATGCTTTGCAGTCCAATAATATGGTGATAGTTATGTTGACTTAGACCACATGCTATGTACCAGTTCTACATTAGGCACTTAATATATATTGTCTCCTTTAATCTTAACTAGAATTTTCTGTGGTAAGCCTTACTTCTCCCCTTTAGAGATAACAAAACAGAGACGTCACAAAGTCACATGACTAGGAAGTGGCAGAGACAGAATTTAAATCTAGATCTGCCTAATCTAGAACATGAAGGATTATTAACCATACCATTATCAAGTGTTAACCATTATTAACACTTACCATTTACTAAACACTGCTATGTGCTAGTAATGTGCCAAATGTTTGGCAACACGTGTAAAACCATGGCAACTTTGCAAGGAGCCCCATTTTATACAGGGAGAAATCTTTTACTCTGCATTTGCCTCCCAGATGCATTCTTTGCCCTCCTCCAGATCTTGGGGAGGGTTAACCCCATATTTTGCAACACTTGAGCTGCCTTGCAGCTGATTCTGCTTAGGGAGCCAACAGCAGAAAACTAGAGTTTGTGGGTAGAGATAGATCAAGGTTGTTCCTTCTCTGCTGGGGGTGGTGTCTCACACCTATAATCCCAGCACTGTGGGAGCCTGAGGAGGGAGAATTGCTTAAGCTCAGGAGTTCAAGACTTACCAGAGCGAGAGTGAGACCCCCTACTCCTAAAAAACAAATGAAAAACCCAGCCAGGCACCACAGCGAGTGCCTGTAATCCCAACGGCTTCTGGAGGCTGAGGCAGCGAGATGCCCACAACCCAAGTCTGAGGTTGCAATGAGCTATGATGATACCATTGCACTCTGCTCAGGGCATAGGGTAGAACACTGTCTCAAAAAAAAAAAAAGGTTGTTCCTTCTCTGCTGCCTTCCTGCCTATGTAGCATTGTCTCTGGCAAAGGCTGTGTTCCTTCCTGACTACAGCTCTTACCAGGTGGTCCTTCCTTTAAAGTTTCTATGATCACTAACTCTGGAAATACCATTTCCAGCCTCGTTCCTTCAGCCTCAGGTGGGGTAACAGCTTTCCATAGTTTCAAGTCTCTAGTCTCTTGTCTTAGAGTCTTTTGCCCTTCCATTAAACCTAATCATTCTCTCAAAGTAGACAGTTCATCATGAAAATGTTTTTATTTCTTACAGGGCTCCTAAATAATACGTGGATGTTGTAACTACATTCTGCTATATATCAGCTAGTAAATGGCAGAGCTAAAATGTGAACTCAGGTTTATATCCCTCCAATTTCATTCCCTTCTACTATGTCAAAAGGGTAATAATTAATGCATTCAATCCATAAGACTTTTCTTTCCAAAAATGAAAAGAATCTACCTGGACTTTGCATTTACTTATAAATTCATCAAATTACCCTCCAATATCTGTAAAATATGCCCTGTGCTTCATTTCATTACTACCGGTGAACTGTCTGAGCCCCAGTCTACAGCAGATCCAATTACTTCTTCTCTACTTGAGGATATTTCACTAGCAAATCTTTCTCTCCTTCATCATTTTTTCTCTCTCGACTAAATCATTCCAATTAGATTACAAATATTCTGCAATTTCTCACATCTGATACATATATATGATCATACTCCCACCCAGCCACCATTCCTTTTCTCTGCTTATCTTTACGGAAAAAATCCCCAGAAGAGTTGCCATTTTCAGTTATTTCCAACTCTTCTCTTGTTCTCTCTTAAACTGACTCTAATTAGGTTTTTGGCCCTTTCTCTTCAAATCTAATGTTTTAAAACCTTATCAATGGTCAAAATATCATATTTTTTGATCACCATTTGATACAAATTAACACTCTTTTCTCCCTGAAATCACTTTTCTCATTTGGCTTCCAGAATATTATACTCTCCATATTTCTTTCTAACTCACCAGTCACTGTTTCTCAGTCTTCTCTCTGGGTTTTGGTCAGCATATTTTGACATTTTAATATTACTGTGTCCCAGAGCTCTGGCCTTGGACCTCTTCTCTTTTTTTATCTCACCTAGCCTTCTGGCTGTACATCAGTATCTTCAATAAACTAATGACTCACAACTACACATATCTTCTCCCCAGTATAAAGAATTGTATATCCAATTACTTACCTAACATTACCAGCTGGCTGTCTAAAAGGCATTTCAAACTCAACATGTGCAAAACTGAACTAAGCCTTCCCCCCAAAGCATTCTACCTTACTTCTCTCATCTTAGTTAATAGTAATCTCATTGTTACTGCACCAAAAATGTAACTTCCCTCTCTCTCACACCCCACATTGGTAAATCTTATCTCTACTTTCAAAACATGTATATAATATGAATAATTCTCATATCTACATTGCTCCCACTCTACCCTATGCTACCATGATCTCTTACCTGGATATTACCATAGCCTCCTGAAAAATCCTTGCTGCTTCTCTTGTATATTCTCTTTTTAAAATAATTATCTAAGTATTTTATTTGCTAGATCTTTACTTTATAAAGCAAATAACTTCTTTCCCTGAGAGTTCATATTCTCAATAAAGCAAAGTGATCCCCCTCAAGCTTAAGTCACATCATGTCACTTCCCCGCTCAACAATCTCCAATGACTTCCCATCTCAACCTGAGCAAAAGCCTAAGGTTTTCACCATGGCCTACAACGCTCCTCCACTCCCCTCTAGTTATACTGGATTGTACACTGTTCTTTGAACATACCAGGCCATAAAGACTCATTTCCTTCTTCCTTTGTCTGAAAAAAATACATAAAGCTTTAATCCGTATAAGTACCGATTACTTAAACGTCTATTGTCTACTGATGAAGTAACAAGCATTTTGAATTTTTGTACATTAGCTCTTAGGAAACTATTTTATTTATTCTATTTTATTTATTTTTCAATGTCCTGAAATTGAATAAAATACCTATTGACTATTTTTGACCTTAACATTTTCAGAACAAATATAAATTTATAAATTAGCCTATATACCATGATCTAATTCATGTGCTAAGAGAATTTAAACACAGAGAACTATTTTCTAGGTATAATACTAAATAAATCTCTATTTTACCAGTATTCTTATCTTTTATTCTCTCTCTAGGTGTTTTCAAGTTCTTCTCTACCAGTCTCTCTAGATTTCCTATGTCTTTCTGGATATGTATTTCTTTGCCTCAACTAGCTTCTCTAACCTATGAATAAACAACTTTTATCTCCACCCTGACTCTACATTACACTAAGATATATATATGTGTGTGTATTATATATATTACACTAGGATATTACATTATACTAAGATATACACATGTATTGTATGTGTTGTATATATACATATATATATATATACACACATACATATTGTATATATGTTTGGGAGAAAGTATGTCAAAAATAAGCAAATAAACCTTTAAAGAATATGAAATCCACTTTCATTTTAACCTTTAGTAAATCTGATTTAAGGGAAATAAAATTTCCAGCGTAATTTTTTTTTATTAAATCATAACTGTGTACATTGATATATTCATGGGGCATCATTCACTAGCTTCACAGACCGTTTACCAAGTTTCACATATACCCTTGTAAGATGCACCGCTGGTGTAATCCCACCAATCCCCTTCCCTCTACCCACCTCTCTCCTCCCTCCCCTCCCTTTCCCCCTTCCCCCTATTCTTAGGTTGTAACTGGGTTATAGCTTTCATGTGAAAACCCTAAATTACTTTCATAGTAGGGCTGAGTACATGGGGTACTTTTTCTTCCATTCTTGAGATACTTTACTAAGAAGAATATGTTCCAGCTCCATCCATGTAAACATGAAAGAGGTAAAGTCTCCATCTTTCTTTAAGGCTGCATAATATTCCATGGTGTACATATACCACAATTTATTAATCCATTCGTGGATCGATGGGCACTTGGGCTTCTTCCATGACTTAGCAATTATGAATTGGGCTGCAATAAACATTCTGGTACATATATCTTTGTTATGATGTGATTTTTGGTCTTCTGGGTATATGCCCAGTAGAGGGATTACAGGATTGAATGGCAGATCTATTTTTAGATCTCTAAGTGTTCTCCAAACATCTTTCCAAAAGGAATGTATTAATTTGCATTCCCACCAGCAGTGTAGAAGTGTTCCCTTTTCTCCACATCCGCACCAACATCTCTGGTCTTGGGATTTTGTGATATAGGCTAGTCTCACTGGAGTCCAGCGTAATTTTTAATGAGTAAGACATTAGATTTCTAACAGCTTTTATTTAAAATATTTACTATGTTATATTAAAAAGACCTTACTAAAACATTTAAATAATCCAGGATTGCATGAACAATATCCTAAGAAATATTCTAAAATTTCAAGTATGGTTTATGAACAAAACCAAAAGGGAAAAAAAAATGCTCTCCACTTCAACAACAGGAATATTCTATAAATTTGCCTCCAAGTCTGGAAAGAAAACTTTAAAAGGAGATCAAAGTCAATTTCCTTTTAAAGAGTTCTGAGATCAACCTAAATTGGTAGTTTTATGAACAAATCTAGAGATACCCTCCTCCATCTACGCATACTATGACTCATGTATTTGATGCCAGAGCCCAGGCTCTCAAACCGTGTACTATACTATCCTCCACTGAGTTACAGCACAGAGAAGGCTGTGTTCTTTTTTTCTCCCAACTCTAACCAGCTAACACAACTAAAAGATCCACAAAATACAATGACATTCAAGTGGAACTAGTTAGTCTTTAGATGAGAATACCTATGTGTGCTGTGAAAATTATTAAAGATTATTTTTGGAAGAAGTTCAAAGCACAGTAAGTATATTATTTACTTTTACTCTTTTTCTGATCAACACAATGTAAGTGTGCCACAGAAGTTTAACTATAGGTTCAAGTGTGCTGTGAGATTTAAAAAACAGGTTGAAAAACAGTGGTTTAGACAAACACTGACTTTTGATTTCCCAAACAATATAATGGAGAATACTAATGCTATTTCACCATGGACAGAGATTATATTTTATCATTAATCTGTAATCTCTGCTCCAAGAGCGGTATTCTAAAGAGGGCTAGAATTATCTTCTAGGAAAAGCTTAGAAATTTTTTACAAGGGCTCAGCCACAGACTGATACCTCTCTGCAGTCTGCCCACCCTACCTGACCTTTGATCATTAGACTTATCAGTGCCAGTCATGAGCCCAACACCGAATTTGTTCAAGTTTCTCATTTTTTGAACAAAAGGTTGAAAGCACTGTAGGTTATATCTAAATGTTGTTCGGGTCATGCATTTGACAGAGAATAAATGGTGAGTGAGTACAACCTTTTAATCAGATTCTTTGAGTATCATCAAATTTCTGTCTCACTGCAATTAAACAAAGACCTAACCCAAAGAAGGGAGGCACTCCCAAGTCTAGCAAACCACAGCCACAAAAGAGGATGAAAACTTGTGAGTTTACTATGCTAAGCACTCTGTTGGGAACTTTACTTACATTATTACATTTAACCTTCAAATTCATTCTGTTAGATCAATATTATTATTCTGAAACTTAGACGAATTAAATAACTTATTGAATGAATAAATGACTAATTTTTAAAATTCCTCTCTCCCCATTTCAATCTAATTAGATCTAGATATTTCTGATTCTTTTCTCCCCAACACATTTTACACATTTTTAGATCACATTTAACATCCTCAAATCAGTTTTCCCCTCTTATATTTCTATCCACTTCAATCTTCAAAGCCATTTGCATCATGTTACTCCCCTATTACACATATTCAGAGTATATTTGAGCTGAAGGTAATTCAGAAGTCAACAATTCCAATCTTCTCATATTACAGATAAAGAAAACCAGGACCAGAGTGTTGATTTTCCTTGTCTTTTCTTACCTCTGTGCCTAAACTCACTCAACTCAAAAATCTGCACGTAGGTAAACATTCAAGCGAAGCAAAGGAACTATTTGGTCTTAAGGGAGACAAGCCTTTTACAAAGAAAATAGAAATGTGTAAGTCTACCAATTCATCTTTCAACCAAACTCATATCTGATTATTCCCTCAAAATGGGGGATGTGGGGAAAGTGAAGTCTAGCAACAGAAATCTCCTTACCATTTTCTATCTCTTACTTACTGAGACCTTCCTTTTTTCCTTGGTTTCTACTCTCTACTTCCTATTTCTTCATCCCAGTTAATACTTGACCTCTTAAAATAGAAGAAATAAATATAGGTCACAATAGAAGTATAATAATGCTTTTTAAAAGCAGCAGCTCCAAGTTTACTAAGAAAGTAACAATCAGAAATTAGGTTATTCTATTTGAACAAGTACACTGCCAATATTGCAAAGATACAGGACCATAAAAAAAGATCTCATTGGGCGGTGCCTATGGCTCAAGGAGTAGGGCGCCAGTCCCATATGCCAGAGGTGGTGGGTTCAAACCCAGCCCCGGCCAAAAAAAAAAAAAGATCTCATTGATACTGCTAAATGACTACAACTCCAAAGCAATAAAAGGATTTCATACCAAAAAAAGACCATATAGGAAGGTAGCACATGTATATTTAAGAATGTCTTATCAGGGCAGTGCCTGTGGCTCAAAGGAATAGGACGCAGGCCCCATATGCCAGATGTGGCAGGTTCAAACCAGGCCCTGGCCAAAAACTGCAAAAAAAAAAAAAAAAAAAAAAAAAAATGTCTTATCACTAGTATGGAAATTAAACAGTAACTGTTCATGAATAAAATTTTAAATATTTAAAAGAGATACATTTGCTAGGCCCTTACCTGCCTTTACTTTAGGTAGGTAATTCAAATTAAATTTGAATATTAAATTTAGGCAATACAGACATTAAATAAAATTAACATAAGCATTAAAGCAGATTTCAATTAACCAAAAAAAACTTAAAAATCAATTTATATTAACAAACTAATCTTTTCACACTTAAAATGAAACTTTACCATTTTTTCATTTGATATTTTTATTGGTCAGTTAGAAATTACTTAAGTTACCAGCAGTATCTATTTAACACTGCTAGGCATTAGCTGAGTAAATAAGTTTTGTCATGGTAACTGTGCTTAAAATTAAGCAAACAAAGATACTAGCCCCATAGCAACTTGATTTAAAAATGAAAACTGGGAACCTCTTGTCTATAAAAAACCAAAATTAGATTCCTCAGGGATCATCATGGTATCCTAAAGTTTTAAAACAACATGTACTAGAAGTTTTATGCCTTGCATAGGCATGTAACTTTTTTTCCAATAAATTTTAGACATATGGATAAATTTAACACTACATTTTAAGAAAAAACTTTACAACTTTACAAAGTAGAAGACCACTAAATACTAATTTTCCTTATATAAAATAGCATAAATCAGTAAAAATCTGGAAATTATTTAATACTGAATTGACTGTTATTATTACATAACGTGACATGGATTCGCTAAAGAAACTGACGAATAAAAATCAAGCTTCGAGTGACTTCTAGAGATTCTATCTAAAATGAGAAAAACTACTAACTACTGTTCATTGTGGAATAACTTATTTTCCCAAACACTGAACTTTCTGTTCATGCCACACAAATAAAATTTACTATTTGTAGCTCCAAATGGCACAGTAAAGGAAAGCACGTAGTTGTATTTAGGTCTGTCAATGATCAATGCACAGATTTTTAAAATACTTCTATTTTTAACTCAATAGTCTTTTTTCCTAAGTTAATGGCTGCTCATCTATCAGGAAGCAAATGTACAATAATCTAGTGGTCTGGTGAAATTAGAGAATCTAGTATAATTCTTTTTTTTTTTTTAGACAGAGCCTCAAGTTGTTACCCTGAGTAGAGTGCTGTAGCATTACAGCTCACAGCAACTTCCAAATCCTGGGCTTAAGCAATTCTCTTGCCTCCACCTCCCAAGTAGCTGGGACCACGGTCACCCGCCACAATACCCAGCTATTTTTTGGTTGTAGTTGTCATTGTTGTTTGGCAGGCCTGGGCTGGATTCGAACCTGCCAGCTCTGGTGTATGTGGCTAGGGCCTTAGCCACTTAAGCTATGGGCACCAAGCCAAATTATGCTAATTCTTGACCACAAAACTGTAAAAAATAGGGCAGGGCCTGTGGCACAAAGGAGTGGGACGTCACCCCCATAAGCCGGAGGTGGCAGGTTCAGGTCCAGCCCTGGCCAAAAACTGCAAAAAGAAAAACTATCCTGAAAGGAACAAGTTCTAGTATTTGATAGGACAGCAAGGAAATTATAGTTAATAATAATTTTTATTGTATATTTCAAAATAGCTAAAGAGGAACTGTCATGTTCCCAACGCAAAGGAAAGATAAATGTTTGAGGTGATGGATATCCCAGTTATTCTGATTTGATCATTACCCATTGTATACACAGGTATATCATATGTATCCCTCAAATATGTACAGCTATGATACATCAATTTAAAAAATGGATGCTCAAAAAACATACTGAGAATGGTGGTTACTGTTGTGGGATGAGGTGAGAACTGGGCATTGGGAAGGAGATTTGCCTTTTGAACCACGTAAATAAATTATATACTACATAGAATTAAGAGTACCTTTAAATTTTATTTCGAAGACAAGAACCGTAGTCTTTTTGGTATGCTGAATATTCTCCATTAGTCCCTTCAGATCCACTTTCCAAATGGCAGTTTTCTCTAGGAAGCTAACCTTTCAGACTATACCCAAAGGTTACTGTATGATGCAGCTCCTGGTGGGGTGGGACTATGGGAGGCAGGAGAATGAGGCTGAGAAACATGTGAGTTGGGATATCAGTCAGCTCTTTTCTTGACAGTGCAGGTTGACAGCAGCTGGATTACTGCACTAAAAGCCACAGCCCCTGTAAGATGCCGTCTCCTATAATTACCTCCTTGTCTCTTTAGGTCTCAAGTGGTTAAAAAGGGCTGTATCCCATAACCTCTTCACACTTCTATAAATAGTACTTCATTAAATGATCATCCTCAATTAGTCCATCTGAATGTGTCATTGGTTTCTTGCTGAGAGCCTTCATTATGTAGACACTATTTCTCGTATTTCTTTTTCATCACTCTTTAGCACTCAGCATAAACACATGTGCATAAATACACTAGAAAGAACACTAGACAGAAAGTCAAAGCATCTTATTCTATTTTCACTTCTACCAATGAGTACCATTAAACCCCGAATTCTTAAGCAAAATAAGGAACTTGGATTAAGATGGTGTAAACAGTCATCCAAAGTCCATTCTAGGAATGACGTAGAATTATTTTGGCTCCACTAACACTTGAAACCCTACCAACAAAGACTATTTCACTGTGTTTGATAGGCACAAGCTCACTTAAAAGCATGAATAATTATTTAGCTCAAGGTTGGCAATCTTTTTATATAAAGGGCCAGACTGTAAATATTTTAGGCTTTACAGGCCCTGAGGCAAAATCAAGGTTACTATGTGAGTACTTACATAAGTAAAGACAAATATATTTTCATTAAGTTTTTATTGACAAAATTCAAAATATAGTGAGTACTTTTTTTTTTTTTGAGACAGAGTCTCACTATGTCGCCCTCAGTAGAGTGCCATGGCTTCACAGCCCACAGCAGTCTCAAACTCCTGGGCTTCAGTGATTCTCTTGCCTCAGCCTCCCAAGTAGCTGGGACTACAGGCGCCCGCCACAACGCCTGGCTATTTTGTTGTTGGTGTTGTCATTGTTGTTTAGCAGGCCTCAGCCAGGTTTGAACCTGCCAGCCCTAGTGTATGTGGCCAGCACCCTAACCACTAAGCTACAGATGCTGAGTTGTATTTTTTTTTTTTAATGCAGTTCTACTAATGAGAAGAATGAAATTCTTTTGTGGGGAGAGAATTCGATTTGATTTTTTTAAATTTCAAATTGATATGACAGTACAAATTTTTAGGTTACATTGTTCTTATTTCCAAGGTAAAGTTCAAGTTATAGTTGAGCCTTTCACTCAGTGGGTGTGCTGAACTCCTTCACATTGTGCACATTAGGTGAAATCCCACCAATTTCAAAGGCCTGATAACTAGAATCAACAGAGGACTCAAATTAACAAGAAAAGAGCAAACAACCCCATTTATAAGTGGGCAAGAGACTTAAACGTCTCTGAAGATTACAGACAAATGGCCAACAAACATGTGAAAAAATGCTCTGAGATATTACCTAACTCCAAAAAGGTTAGCCCACATCATAAAGTCCCAAATCTGCAGATGCTGGTGTGAAAGAGACGGGAACACTTCTCCACTACTGGTGAGACTGCAAACTAATACAGCCTTTATGAAAAAAAGTATGGCGGATCCCTCAAGGGACTAAAAGTCAACTTTTCATTTGATGCTGCAATCCCGTTACTAGGTATCTACCCAGAGGAACAAAAATAATTTTACCACAGAATATTTGATTTTAATTTGGGCTCAAAGTTCCCTATCATCAAAATCAATGTTTATCTGTAATAAGATTTTACATATTTCGTCTTTGAAAATGTCTTTTCATGCAGATAGGTACTACTAAATATTGATACCAGTCCACAAGCATATGATTTTAATTGCACATATTCATCACTTGGAAAATATTCACACAATTCTATTAGATTGTTCTCCTGACATTTTTTTAGCAAGTCAGAACACTGCAGGTAATTGCTTCAAACTGAAGGTTACCTGGAAGTTCCTCAATTGAACAGTTAAATGGATTATGAAATGCGCATAATCTTTAATTTACATTGAGGTCTGAAAGAACTGCTGCTAGAACTGTAATTTTATCTAGAAAATGTATCTGTAACAAATTTAAGTGGGAATGGAGACCTAACTTCTTACTTTAACTTTTGACACATGTGAAGTATAGTCGCTTGACATTACTTATGATTCAAATAATATTCATTGTCATCAAAATGACTTTTACCACAGTATAAATTCCATGTTCAAACCTGTTATTTCTTATAATTTTAGGCTGAACTTTAAGAAACATTATCAAGTCTGCCCCAAAAGTTAATTTGCAAGGTCATTCAGCATTCACTAACAGTGGGGTAAGGGTGGTTCCTCTCAGAAAAATTTCAATCTCAGTCTTGAGCTCAAAAAATACAATAGGTAATGAAAGAAATAGTACAAAGATTATCTTTCCAACACTGTGCAACTTCCTGATTTGGAGAGGGCAGGAAGGGGACAGTAAGGAAGGATGCAGGGTCAAAGGAGCCTAGCAATTTCAAGTCTAAGTATATGTCAACGACATTCATAAAAATAATAAATAAAGGATAAATAGATCTAGAAATAGCAAATGTTTTAAAAGAAATGGGGTCTTTCTATGTTTCCCAAGTTAGACTCAAACTCCTGGACTCAAAAATCCTTCCACCTCAACCTCCTGAGTAGCTGGGATTATGGGCACCCAATACCATGCCCTGCTAGAGTTACAAAATTTAACAGGAATATTGCCATAGAAAAATCCACAGGTATATAATATATAATTTGGGGTGGGGGTGGTCACATTAAAAAACTGTTAATTTTTACATAGGATTTACTACAGAGTTCTTTTAAGTAAAGCCATATATAAAATAGTAATAATAAATATACTCAGGTTATTGAGAGATCAAATAATACACATAAAAGCTTACATGTTACTATACAGAATGATCTCAAGAATGTTAGCATGATTTATTAGTACTTACTGATGTAATTATAATGAGTTCTCTTGATTTAAGAGTTTGTTCACAAAGATGTAAGGAACAATAAAAATGAAAGCGTCAAACTGGCTAGTAAAATAAGATTAAATGATCAAAGATTAAATGATCAAGTTAAATGATCAAAGAAAAATTTAATTTTCATAATATCCATGCAACTCAGAAAAGAACATAAGTAATATGTTCATAAATAAGTAATCCAAGCAATTTATGACTACTACTAGTGAGTAATGCTATAAAATACTTTCTAATGTTTTTGCCTACCAAACTGGGTCAAGCTCCATCTCACACCCATTTTACTTTGTCCAAAGTTTTAGTTGTTTGTAAAAGTTGTTTTTTTTTTAAACAAAAAGTGTTGTGTGTTATTTAACATTATCTAAACAAGACAGGAAGTTCTTAAAACACAGCTTCCACATTCCCTCTATCTGTTCAAAAATAAAAATAAATAATCCAATAAGATTTTTTTGGTGGGGCATAAACTATTTTTATAACAAGTCTTGTTTTTCAACTTCCAAAGCAAAACACTATTTAGTCATCTAACATCAAGTGGAGTTCAAAAAATCTCCAGTGTCTGCTTGAGTTTTCTCACAAAAGTAATGAATTTAAGGCTATATGTACATTTTACTTACTAAAGTATTTGTGGAGTACTGAAATTTAACATGGCAGAAAATGTTATTCATTATCTTTCCAAGGAAAACAAACAATACTGAACATAAGAACTTTTAAGATAATTTTATAAACCATTTACATATTTATAAGCTTATTTTTTAATTATGATAAAAAAATTTTAATCAATATGGTAGCTGTGATTACCTAGAAAGTTTCTGCTCGTCTATGATACCCTAAAAAGGATACTTAAAAATTTTTTACTCTCTTCTCAATTAAATTTATCTTACCTCTATAACTTAAACATAGAGGCAGAAAAATAATTCTGACTGACAGAAAATGCTGAAGATATAGCACTGAATGCTTAGCTTAACACTTACCTAAGGATATCAAAGGTACTGGATTCTCAGACAATTCTAATTTTCAGCATAAAGAAATGAGAACTAGCTTTTGAGAATAACATGTCAACTTTATACACCCAATGACTCGATTTATGAACCCAAGAATTATCAGAATACAAAATGTTATTACAGAAGGAATTTTACAAAAATATATCCATCATTTTGAGCATTCAATTTTATTCAGATATTAAAATTCAAGTATCTTAACATCTCCATATCTTTTACTAGACTGATGACAAGGTTCCTGCCTTATCTATTCTAGTGACTAATAAAGTACGTGGTTCACAGAAGGCATTCAAACAGATATGTACTGAATGGATAAATGAGAAAATAAGATAGCTAACAAAGTGAGCCTAAGAAAACTATGACCTGCTGAAATGTTTAGCAGGTCATGTTTAGCAAGAAACATTATCTTCTTGACATAAATTCTTTTCAGACTTTAGAAAAGTCTCCCAGAAATTCCCTAGCACAAATTACTTAATATTAAGAGATCAAGCTGGTTTGGCAATTATTTCACTACTTGATTTAAAAAAAAAAAAAAAAAGAAAGCTGATACACCGCTGAGAAAGTCAAGCAGCACACATTTCACTCCACATGTATGAGGGTAAGGTAAGTGAACAACAAACAAATTACCATCATAGATTTTTTTCCAATAGAGCAAAATTCATGTGCTAATGTTAGTAACCATTCACACTTCAGGTATATACCATGAATATTACATCAATACATAATCATTATATCTATACCACTTTATTATAATTAATTCAATGAGCATTTACTGAAAACTGCTGTATAACATCTATACCAGGAAAAAAAACGTAAACACACACTCTTTCATAGTGGTTTGCTTGAAATCCCAAAATAAATCATGTTCAATCTTGGCCCTCACAAAGACAATTATTAGAACTATTACCCAGGCTGGCTCTCTCTCCCAATCCTTTATTTCAGTTTACCTTTACCAACATAGAATTTATTATTTCATAGTTAATGTGATCCCCTAATACTATTCTCCTATTCTTCCCTAATTTCCTTTCCTTAAATATTTTCCTCTGTGTTATTCTCAATGCCTTCCTTCCTCCTTCTTTCCTTTTCACTTTTCCTTTGCCCATACAAAATGATTTTGAAACACATACTGAAGAAAAATGTACAGACATGTTCAATTTTAAAATCACCTAAGTTGAAACTTTTATATCACTCCTTCCATAGAAGTAAATTTTCATTTATGTTAAGTTAATTTTTCCTATGATCCAATGGCTGGTGAATAGGGGTAGAGAAAGGAAAAAGTAGGCAGTTTATCAGATTAGCTATGGTCACTGAGTAAGAGTTTCAAATCAATAGAATAAATGAGAGCAAAGGGGAGATAGTCTAGAAAGTAAAAGTCAACAGATCATACTAGAATATTAAATAACTTTTAGAGGAAGAGGAAAAGAACAGTGAAGAAAAAAAAAACAAAAATGGAGTAGGTCAAAAATGATAAAATGACAGAATTCTTTGTATTATACAAAGACATTATTATTTAATGAAATTCCAGTGCTAACCAGAACCAAGAAAATGCAAATGGTGACCAAGTCCCCTCATTGTTTATGATGGCCATACATAAAAAGTCTAGACATAGACAAGGTATCCCCCTAAATTTAAGAAAACATTTCAAAGTTTTCACAGAAAAGACAGCGATGACTCTCATAGCATTAAAATCCAAGGAGGGAGAAACTTTAGGGAGCTAAGAAAAGCAATTAAACAAAATGATCAGTGAACTCAAAAAAGGCCACCTGAAGACCCAAGATGAGACCATATTTCAGTTGGAAAATATCCAACCGGCTGAATCTTTCCAGCCATATTTCAGGCTGGAAAAGATCAATGTTGCATGTAGCTCAAGTTGTTAGACAGAAGGAATTCCTCTTACTCATGCTTTTGGTTCTCTTCTTTAATTGATTGTATGAGGCCCACCAACACTAGGGAAGGCAATCTGCTTTATATATTCTACTGGTTCAAATGTTAATCTCATCCAGAAATACCCTTAAAGATACACCAAGAATAATGTTTGGCCAAGTATGTCTGGGTACCCTGTGACCCCATCAAATTAATACATAAAATTTTCATCACAGACATGAAAATTTGTATCATTATATTTACTAACTTCTGAATGTGAACTGACATTTTGAAAAGTTATGATTGTAGAGAACAAAGCACTGTGGCAAAACCTTTGGCTTCAAAGCAATATAAATCACAGGTAATTTCATATCTATTATAGTTGTTGCAGATATTTTGAAATGTTAACACTCAGCTCAATGTGAATCTTACATGTAAGTTCCTAATTATATAAATACATATTTTTAAATCGTGTTTTTTCTTTAATAATATTTAGATACGTAGATGGAATAGAAATTTTGATTAATTGGTTTCCTTCATTTTCTTACATATTGTTCTTATGCTTTTAAGATTATTCTAAAAAGACTCAACACGTTTTGCTAGACTGCAGTCTTTGACAGCTAACCCCCAGAAGTGACTTTGAAGTGTTCATTGCTAGGAACGCAGTGTCTACCAGCATGACACTATGATGAAGCATTCTGTGTATCATACATGGCAGTCTTCTGCCAAAATTCTTGTTCCTTTTCTCTCGAAGTTTGGCATGCAATGGTTCCCTATTAAATATAAAAATAAATAAAGAACACATTCACAGTGTTGGCATTTTCAAAATGATGCCTAAACCCCAACTTCCACTCCTATGGGGAAAAGGGTGGCCTTCAGAGGAAGATGGGAGCAAGGATCTCTGACAACTGAAGAAGTAAGGATCCTAAAAGGAAGAGAAAAATCGAAACATCTCTCTCTCCCTCATCAGGCCGTGGTGAAGCAACAGATTGAAGTACAATCCCTGTTCCAGACTTCTTTTGCCTATAGGAGGGGCATACAAGTGGACGGGGGCAATCATTTCTTCTGCAGCCTCACTGGGGATTTATAGAAATTATGCATATGATGGTGGACAGGCATGGTGGCTTATGCTTGTAATTCTAGCACTTTAGGAGGTGGAGGCAGAAGGTTCACTTGAGGCCAGGAGTTCAAGACCAGTATGACCAACAAGCAAGACCTCCGTCTCTACAAAACATACAAAAGTTAGTCAGGCTTGATGGTGTGCACCTATAGTCCCAGTTATTTAAGAGGCTGATGCGGGAGGATCATTTGAGCCCATTTAAGGCTGCAGTGAGTTACAACTGGGCCCAATGCACTGAGCCCTAAGTGACAGAGCAAGACTTTGTCTTAAAAACAAAAAAGGATATAGCACATAAAGACTTAAAATGAAAATTACAAGATTCCCTTTACCCCTCTGCCCTAGATCAACCACAATTAATAGATTCAGTTTGGGGCATCTTCTACTGTCCTCTATCTAGCAGAAAGAAATCATAGCACTTATGGCTTCCTAGTACCCACTCATTTTTATATGATCCCTAAACCCTAACTTTCAGTCCTATAGGGTAGGGGTGACCTTCAGAGAAAGATGGAGCAGGGATTTTTTCTTTTACAATGTTGAGACTTAAGATATTTGTGTTAGATGTATAAATCTAATTTAAAAAAGAGCAGATTTGTGGGCTAAATTTACCATGTTATGATTATATATCATTCACTGTAGACCCAGAGTGGCTAAATCCATGGAAATGAAGTCCTACATAATTAAGACTTTGCCACTTCAAGTAGGATCTTTCAAATATTGCCATCAACTGGATCCTTACATTCTTTCCAGCCTCTTTTATGTTTTCTGCCACTGCTCCTTTTTTCTAACCCCACGTAATGATTAATATTTTAAGTGACAGCTAAAAGAGTTTAAAAATAGCCTTCAAATATCTCAAAACATGACATCAGTGAAAGAGATTACTTCCTTTGCTATGCAGAAAGTTTTCAGTTTAATTAAGTACCATTTATTTATTTTTGTTATTCCTATATTTGCTTTTAAGGTGTTACTCATGAATTCTTTACTTAGGCAAATGTCTTGAACAGTTTTTCCTACGTTTTCTTATAGAACTTTTGTAGTGCCAGGTCTTACATTTAAGTCTTTAATTCACCTTGAGTTGATTTCTGCAGATGGTGAAACAAAGGGAATCCAGTTTCACTCTTCTCCACATGACTGTCCAGATTTCTCAGCACCATTTATAGTAAGTCATCCTTTCTCCAATGTACATTTTTGTCTGTTTGATCAAAAACCAGTTTGTCAGAGATGTATGGTTTTATTTCTGGGTTCTATACTCTGTTCAATTAGTCCAGGTGTCTACCTTTATAGAAGTACCCTGGTATTTTGGTTACTATAGCCTTGTATAATTTGAAGATTTAAAGTCAGGTAATGCTCCCAGATTTATTCTTTTTGCTTAGGATTGCTTTGGCAATTGGGGCTCTTTTTTGGGTTACTATGAAGTTTAGGATTACTTTTACTATATCCGCAAAAAAGACTTTGGTATTATGATGAGAATTGCACCAAATCTGTGAATCACTTTGGGCAGCATGGACATTTTAACAATGTTGATTCTTTCAATCCATGAGCACGTAATCTATAATTTCTTTCACTGGTGTATTGTATTTCTCCCTGAAGAGATCTTCATTAAGTATATTCCTAGTTATTTTACTGCCTTTGAAGTTATTATAAATGGTACTGAGTTATTGATTTGACTTTAGCTTCAACTTGACTGTTACCAGTATTTACAAATGCTACTGATTGAGAAACCTAAGACTGAATTTATATATCAATTCTAGGAATCTTTTCATGGAGTCTGTAGGGTTTTCTGGATCTAAGACCATACCGTCAGCTAAAAGTGATAGTTGGATCTCTTCTTTTTTTTTTTAATTTTGTCTTTTGACACTTATTTATTTTTTAACTTACTTTTTATTGTTTGGGATTTGTTGAGGGTACAAAGAATAAGGTTACTCTGATTGCATTTGTTAAAGTCTCTCTTACAATTGTGTCCCACCCCCAAGAGGTCTACCATACACCATGACCTCCCATTTGCCTCCCATCTTCCTTCTCCCCACTTGCTCATTTCCCTATCCCTCTTCTTGTATTACCTCATCCACTACCTTCAAATTAAAACTGCATTCACTGGATTCCTGCTTTTTCATTCTTGTGATGCTTTACTAAGAAGAATGTGTTTCAACTCCATCCAAGTTAATATAAAAGATGTAAAGTCTCCATCTTTTTAGTAGTTGAATAGTATTCCATGGTATACATATATCACAGCTTGTTAACCCATTCCTGGGTTGGTGGACATTTAGGCTGTATTTTGGTGATTGTAAATTGAGATGCAATAAACAATCTAGTGCAAATGTCCTTATAATAAGAGGATTCTTTTTCTTCTGGGTAAATGCCTAATAATGGGATTGCAGGATCAAATGGGAAGTCTAATTTGAACTCTTTAAGAACTCTCTATACTTCCTTCCAAAAATGTTGTATTGGTTTGCAGTCCCATCAGCAGTGTAAAAGTGTTTCCTTCTCTCCACATCCACGCCAGCATCTGCAGCTTTGAGACTTAGAGATGTGGGCTATTCTCACAGGGTACTTTTGATTTGCATTTCTCTAATGATTAGAAAGGATGAGCTTTTTCTCATATGTTAGTTAGATATTCATCTGTCTTCTTTAGAGAACGTTCTATTGATGTCTCTTACCCAGTGACATATGGGATTGTTGGGTCTTTTTTTATTGATTGGGTTTTCTACAGAGCCTAGTTATCAAGCTTTTGGCGGATTTATAATATGCAAATATATTTTCCCATTCTGAAGGTTGTCTGTTTGCTTTGGTTGTTGTTTCCTTTGCTGTACAGAAGCTTATCAGTTTAATTAAGTCCCATTTGTTTATTTTTGTTGTTGTTGCAATTACCATGGAAGTATTCTTCATAAAATCTTTCCCTAGGCTGATATCTTCCAGTGTTTTCTCCACACTTTCTTCAATGACTTTTATTGTTCTATGCCTTAGATTTAAATCTTGTATCCACCTTGAATCAATTTTTGTAAGTGATGAGAGGTGTGGGTCCAGTTTCAGTCTTTTACATGTGGTTATCCAGTTCTCCTAGCACCATTTATTGAATAGGGATTCTTTTTCCCAGTGTATGTGCTTGTTCGGTTTATCAAAGATCAGATGGTTGTAAGATGTTAGCTTCATCTCATGGTTTTCTGTTCGATTTCAAATGTCAATGTCTCTATTTTTGTGCCAATACTATGCTGTTTTGACCACTATGGCCTTGTAGTATAGCTGAAGTCTGGCAGGGTGATACCCCTAGCTTTGTTTTTATTACTAAGAATTGCCTTGGCTATACAGGGTTTCTTCTGGTTCCACGCAAAACAAAGAATTATTTTTTCCAAATCTGGAAAACATGAGGATGGTATTTTAATGGGAATTGCATTGAATCTGTAGATTGGGTAGTATAGACATTTTCACAATGTTGATTCTTCCCAGAGATCACCATAGTATGTCCTTCCATTTGTTTATATCTTCTGCTATTTCTTTTCTCAAGTTTTTTTTTTTTTTTTTTTTTTTTGGCCGGGGCTGGGTTTGAACCTGCCACCTCTGGCATGGGACTGGCACCCTACTCCTTTGAGCCACAGGCGCTACCCTTTTCTTAAGGTTTTATAATTTTCTTTGTAGAGATCCTTCGCCTTTATTGTTAGGTATAATGCTAGGTATTTGATTTTTTTTTTTTTTGAAGCTACTGTGAAGGGGATGGTGTTCTTCACTAGCTTTTCAACATTGGCTGTTATTGGCATATACAAAGGCTACTGATTTGTGGATTGATTTTATTCCTGAGACATTAATGTATTTTTTGATGGATTCCAGGAGTCTTGTTGGTTAAGTCTTTGGGTTCTCTAAGTATAAGATCATTTCGTAGGCAAAGAGTGAGAGAGTTTCACCTCCTATGCACCCATTTGGATGCCCTTTATTTCTTTCTCTTGCCTGATTGTATTGGCTAGAATTTCCAGCACTATGTTGAACAGTAGTGGCAATAGAGGACAACCTTGTCTGGTTTCAGTTCTAAGTAGAAAAACTTTCAGTTTTACTCCAGTTAGTGTAATATTAGCTGTGGGGTTGTTGTAGATGACTTCGATCAGTTTAAGAAATGTGCCACCAATGCCTAAATTCTTAAATGTTCTAATTAGAAAAAGATGCTGGATTTTATGAAAAGCTTTTACTACATCTATTGAGAGGATCATATGGTCTTTGTTTTTGATTCTGTTCATATAGTGAATAACGTTTATGGATTTGCATATATTAAACCAGCCTTGCATCCCTGGGATGAAACCTACTTGATGATGATCAATGATTTTTTTAACGTGTAGCTATAATCTACTGGCTAGGATTTTATTGAGAATTTTTTTACATCTATATTCATTAGTGAAACAGGGCTGAAATTCTCCTTTTCAGTTGAGTCTTTCCCTGGCTTGGGTATCAGGGCAATGTTTGCTTCATAGAACATGTTGAGAAAGATTCCTTCCTTCTCAATTTTATGGAATAATTTCTGCAGTATAGGAATAAGCTCTTCTTTGAAGTTTGATAGAATTGTGGTGAAGCCATCTGAACCAAGGCATTTTTTTGTTGGGAGATTGTTTATTGTTTCTTCAATCTCAGTTCTTGAAAGTGGTCTGTTCAAGAGATCTATTTCTTATTGATTAAGTCAAGGAAGAGGGTGTGCATCTAGCTCTTGATCCATATCCTCCACATTGTCAAATTTCTGGGCATAGAGTTTCTTACAGTACTCAGAGATGATCTCTTGAATCTCTGTGGCATCTGTTGTTATTTCCCCTTTATCATTTCTAATTGAGATTATTAGAGATTTTACTTTTCTGTTTCTAATTAATCTGGCTAAAGGTTTATTGATTTTATTTTTGTGGGGGGGAACCAACTTTTTGTTGGGTTAATTTTCTGAATTTTTGTTTGTTTGTTTTCGATTTCATTCATCTCTGATTCAATTTTGGTTATTTCGTTTCTTCTGATGGGTTTAGGATTATATTTTTCTTCTTTTTCCAATTCCATAAGATGAGTTTGTTGATGTGCTTTTTTTCTGTTTTCAAATATTTTTCAAATATAAACATCCAATGCAATAAATTTCCCTCTTAAGACTGCTTTTGCTGTATCTGATAGGTTTTGATAACTTGTGTCTTCACTGGAATCACGTTTAAGAAATTTAATGATTTCCTATTTTATCTCTTCCTGAACCAAATTATCATTCATCATACGGTTGTTTAATTTCCCAGTCTTTGTGTGGGGATGAATATTATTGTTGGAGCTGAGTTCCAACTGTATTACATTGCTGTCTAAGAAGATACAAGGTATAATTTCTATTAATTTTACTGAGGTTTGATTTGCAAACTAGGATGTGTTCAATTTTGGAGTACATACCATGTCCTGACAAGAAAAATGTACATTCCTTAGCTCTGGGATAGTATATTCTGTATATATCTATTAATTCCATTGTTCTAGGATCACATTTAAGTCTTCTGTATCTTGATTTAGTTTCTGTTTAGAGGATCTATCCAGTTCTGTCAGAGGGGAGTTAAAGTCCCCAACTATTACGGTGTTACGGATATCATATTGCTCAGATCAAGGTCTGTTTCATAAATCTGGAAACATTTCAATTAAGTGCAAAAATATTTAAAATTGAAATGTCAGGGGGTGGAGCAAGATGGCAGCCGAGTAACAGCTTCCCTGCAACTGGGCACGGTGAGTCTGGGGAGATAAGACCCCAGGCATCTCTGGCTAGTGGAATCTGCCTATAATCATCTCTTTGAGGATACAGGGAGTCAGCAAGGGACTTCTGGAACCCAAGAGGAGGACAAAAACAGTGGAAAACCGGCAAGTGGCTGCATGTGTTCGATCGACCTAATCCTGCCAGCAACCGTAAGTACAAGCAGCAGTGAGACTGCAAACCGGAAAGGCCTTACCTGTAAACTGTTTCAGTGTTTGGACTTGGCACTCAGTTGAACTGCCTTGGGGAGAGCTTGAGCAGGAGTGCAGAGAACTTTGGGCATTGTCTAGGGCCCCAGACTGAGCCGCTGAGCTGGGCTGCAGGGAGCCATTGTGAGAGAACTGCCCCAGCAAGCTCCGCCCTCAGGGTCCCAGAGCAAGGATCAGACGGGAGCTAGTAACCTAGTGACTGAGCAGCCTAAAGGCAGGGACTGAGCTGCCTTACAGCCTTAACCCTTAGGGGCAAAGTGACACCAGTTTGGCACACTACCTCGGGCTATTGCCCTGGGTAGAGTGCCGTGGCATCACAGCTCATAGCAACCTCAAACTCCTGGGCTTGGTGCCGCCTGGACCTCCATAAGAGCTGTGCTGTGACCCCCGACCCCTGACCCGCACCCGCCGGGCCTCCACGTGCCCTGACCAGGAACTGCGGGAGCCGCGCAACCCCGCAACCTCCCTCCTGTATCCTCCCTGCCTCCACACTGGCCCGCTCGTCTGGCCAGGTATACAGATAGCTGTGTGCCCTCTGGAGCCTTCCCTGCCTCTGCACAGAGCCCTTCTACTGGCCAGAGACTGCTGGAGCCTTGGGCTCTCTGTGCCAAAGTCACTGGGTGCCAGGCACTCCCAGAACCGTGCGCACCACCTCCCGCCCTGTTGCTGGATCCGGGCGTGTCACACCCCGGAGCTGCTTCCAGAACCAGAACTCCCTATCTGGGGCAGCCCCAGAGGAACTACACAGGGTCACTCCCTACAAAGATCCAGCTAGGGTCTAATCTTGGAGAGACACCTCCCGAACTTTGAGGACGGCCAGAGTGAAAAACAATCATGAGGCGAAATCAACAGAAAAACTCTGGCAATATGAATAATCAGAGTAGATCAACTCCCCCAAAGTTCAATGGGGCAGACGTTAGCACAAGATCCCATGCACAAACAAATAGCTGAGATGTCAGAAATCGAATTCAGAATCTGGATAGCAAATAAGATTGAATTAGAATTCCGAGCAGTAACCCAAAAGATATCTCAAGAATTCAACGAATTCAAAGACCAAATGACCAAAGATTTTGACACACTGAGACAAGAAGTTGCAGCCCTCAAAGATCTCAGTAACAGAATGGAGCAAGCAGAAGAAAGGATTTCTGACATTTCTGAACACTCCCAAACTCTCAAAGAGGAAGAGAAACGGAGGGCAAAAACAGATCACTCTCTCAGAGAGCTCTGGGATAATTCGAAGAAAACCAATATTTGTCTTATAGGGATCCCTGAAAACGAAGTGGCTTCATGGTCAGTGTTGAGAATAGGTGTATTTTCTGTAGAACTGCTCTTGTTGTGGTGAATTTCCTCAGTGTTTGTATATCCACAAAAGGTTTGATTTCTCCATCAATTGTAAAACTTATATTAGCAAGACACAGAATTCTGGGTTGAAAATTGTTTTGTTTAAGAATGTTGAAGGTGGGAGGTGGAGGCAAGATGGCCAACTGGAGCCAGCTTTCCACAGAGGCTCCCATCCAGAAGGAGAGTTAAAGGACAGAAATTTAGCAAGTAAGCCGATGGTTTGGAGCTGAGCCAAAACAGAAGGTTGAAGAATGCACATCAATCCTGCTGCGGCGGGCTGTGACCCCAAGGAAACAAACAATAGGTACAAAATCCATCACCAAGCTGACAGGAGTCCTCTACCCCATGAGAACGGCTCTGAGTATACACTATAAAAAACAAGTGAGCAGAGTTCAGATCTCCTCCTATTTTATCCAATGGGAAAGACCCTCTAAAAACCGGAACTGCTACTCTTCAGAGGAATTACGAATGTGCCATGGCACTCTCCCACCAGGCATAAAACTATGTACAATTGTATATATTCTCTACCTGCAATTCTGAACTCCCAGCACTGCCCTCCACTCTCATCCCGAGATCTGGAAGCCTATCCCCCATGGAGTCCAGATTCTTGTGCATTTTCTGGAGAGGAGTGGACAGGGCATTGGCAGTTGCTGGTCTGTGTTGATTCTGCAGCACGTGAGTAAGGAGAAGATGGTCAACTGAGAGGGAACCATACAGGAGAGGAACAGGAGGTGCCCCGAGGCACTGAGAAGCAGCAGCAGGAAGAACAATTGGGTTAACACCCCTGGAGATATTTTGGAGAGACACTCCCTGTCTCTCTGGGTAACCAGAGGAAGCCGGGCATCTTCTCCGGTGGCAGCCACTGGCAGAACAGATCTGGGATGGAAATGCACACCCCATGAGTAAAGGGTATGCCTGAGGTGGTCCTGCCTGGGCAGGGCACAAGAACAAGAAAAAGTGCATGCAGACACAGCATAATCCTAGGGTAAGGCTTAACCAGAAGGACTGCTTTAGTGAGCCTAACACACACCCAGCTCTCAATGAATCATAGCTGAGACAAAGGCAGGTGGGAAGAAACAGAAACTAAAAGCTGAGTGTGAGCTCTAGCTGCCCCCATCCCAACACAGACTGCAGCCGAGACAGACACGGCAGCTCTGGGCAGTGGCACAGACCAAGGCTGAGTCACAGTTTCTGTGAACTCAAACAGTGTATGATCCACAGGGAAATATAGCTGGAACAGAAACAAATTCTGTGAAGTTGTTCTGTTCTGTCAGCAACATCAATCAGGGGCAGGGCTGCAACTGAGTGAACCACCCCAGCCTCCATTAAACACCCGAGGTTGTCAGGCCTCAGCTCCCCCTGCCAGATAGCGGCCTGGCCGAGGAAATACAGGTCTCCCTGTGACTCATGCAGGCGCAAACCTCTGGAGCATCTGCTCATTGAAGGGAACTGGATCATAGCCCTGCGGGGTTACCAGTAACTGGGTGTGACAGAGGTGCAAGGTGGGGAAGGAGTAATCAACCATCTCAGACTAATTCATTTGCTGGGTGGGTCCTTCTGACTTCACAGAGCACCAGAGCTAGTCATACTTGAGCTTCTAGCAGACCTCTGCTATCTACTTGCTGGAGACCTTTTCAACTCTCCCACCTGAGCCTGATGCTGAATGGGCCAATCACCCGAAGACTATCCAAAGGGGTACCTTGGGTGTGTGGTTGTGGGAAGGTTTGATTTTCCTTTTCCAGTTGTTGCCCGTGAGAGGTTGGGTGATTTAATTCCTGGTATTTCTCTACTGCTGAGACTTCAACCCAGAGTAACTGATTCACTAGGCAGGACAGAGACCAGCTGATTCAACAAGACAGCACCAATAGCCCCAAAACACCAAGGAGGTCCCCAGTTTCTCAGGCCATTGCACTGTATAGGTCCTTGGCAAAGCTCAAGGAGAAAAGGTACAGACACCAGTCCCAGCTCTTGGGCAAAGGGCTGGTTAATCACTACTCCTGGAGCCCCCAACCCAATTTCACATTATCTGCTCTTATAGCCCAACAGTGTAAAAAAATCATGGAGCGGAATCAGCGTAAAATCTCCAGTGACATGAATAATCAGAATAGATCAAACCCCACCCCAAGGAACAATATGGTGGACACAACTGAAGATCTCATTCATAAACAGTTGGCTTAGATGTCAGAAATCTAATTCAGAATTTAGATTGCAAATAAGAATAATAGAATGGAGGTGAAGTTGGAATTAGAAATTCAAGGAGCAGTTCAAAAGTTGTCTTAAGAATTCAATGACTGCAACGACAAAACCACCAAAGATTTTGACACATTGAGTCAAAGAATTTGCAGTCCTCGAAGATTTGAGAAATCCAGTACAATTGCGCAATAACACAAAGGAGCAGGGAGAAAAAAAGGATTTCTAATATTGAAGACAAAGCTTTTGAACACTCCCAAATGCTGGAAGAGGAAGAGTAGTGGAGAGCAAAAATGGATCATGCTCTCAGAGAGCTCTGTAATAATTTGAACAAAACTAATATTCGCTTTATAGGAATTCCCAAAAGCAACGAGGTGGCTTCAAAAGCACAGAGGCTCTTCTTCATGAGATAATGAAGGAGAACTTTCCAGACATGCCATGAGATTCTGAAATTCAGACAGCAGTTTCGGAACCCCAGCATCACTCAACCCAAGTAAGACTTCTCCTAGACACATTATAATTAACTTCGCCAAAGTTAAAATGAAGGAGAAAATTCTGCAAACAGCCAGATGTAAGAAAACCATAACCCACAAGGAGAAGAATATTAGAATGACTGCAGACCTCTCTGCTGAAACCTTTCAAGCTAGAAGAGGGTGGTTATCGACTTTTATTTCCTAAAACAAAATAACTTTCAAGCCAGGATCCTGTATTCAGTGAAACTGAGTATCACTTATAATGGAGAAATTAAATACTTTAATGACATTCACATGTTGAAGAAATTTGCCATAACTAAACCAGCTCTCCAACATATTTATAGACCTTCCACCATGATGACCAGCACAATCATCCACCACAAAAGTAAACTCATTCAGAAACTTTTGATCAAATTCCAACTTCCACGGTGGCAAAAGGATTAAAAATGTTCACTAGACCTTCAAAATTCTACCAGGCTTACCAATACTTACAATTAATGAGAATGGCTTAAATTGCTCTCTAAAGAGGCACAGGTTGGCTGACTGCATACAAAAACTCAGGCCAGATATCTGCTGCATATAAGAATCTCATCTCACCTTAAAAGATAAATATAGTCTCAGGGTGAAGGGATGGTCATCTATATTTCAGGGAAATGAAAATCAGAAAAAAGCAATTTTATCTGCAGATACAATAGACTTTAAACCAATAAAAGTAATGAAAGATAAGGATGGTCACTTCATATTTGTTAAGGGTAACACTCAACATGATGAGATTTCAATTAAAACATTTATGCACCCAATCAGAATTCTCCTCACTTTGTAAGAGAAACTCTAACAGACATGAGCAACTTGATTTCCTCCAGCACCATAATAGTCGGAGATATTAACACTCCTTTGACAGTGTTGGGTAAATCCTCCAAAAAGAAGCTAAGCAAAGAAATTTTAGACTTCAACTTAACCATTCAACAATTAGATTTTACAAACAACTAGAAAACATCTCATCCTAACTAAACTGAATACACGTTCTTTTCATCAGCCCATGGAACATACTCCAAAATTGATCACATCTTAGGTGACAAGTCCAACCTCAGCAAATTTGAAAGAATAGAAATTATTCCTTCCACCTTCTCAGACCATCATGGAATAAAAGTTGAACTCAATAACAACAGGAATGTGCATACTCATATAAAAACATAGAAGCTAAATAACTTTTTGCTGAATGATAGCTGGGTCAGAGACAAAATTAAGAAGGAAATTACCAAATTTTTGAAACAAAACGACAACAAAGACATGAATTATCAGAACCTCTGGGATACCGCAAAGGCAGTCCTAAGAGGAAAATTTTTAGCATTGCAAGCCTTCCTCAAGAGAACGGAAAGAGGGGAAGTTAACAACTTAATGGGACAGCTCAAGCAACTGGAAAAGGAAGAACATTCCAACACCAAACCCAGCAGAAGAAAAGAAATAAACAAAATTAGAGCAGAATTAAATGGAATTGAAAGCAAAAGGATTATACAACACATCAATAAATCAAAAAGTTGGTTTTTTGAAAAGGTCAATAAAATAGATAAACCTTTGATTAACCTAACCAGGAAAAAAAAAAAGAGTAAAATCTCTAATTTCATCAATCAGAAATGGTAAAGAGGAAATAACAACAGACTCCTCAGAAATTAAAAAATCCTTAATGAATACTACAAGAAATTCTCAAAAATACAAAACTCTGAAGGAAATAGGTCAATACTTGGAAGCACGCCACCTCCCTACACTTAGCGAGAATGAAGTGGAAATGTTGAACAGGACTATATCAAGTTCTGAAATAGCATCAACTATACAAAATCTCCCTAAAAGAAAAGCCCGGGACCAGATGGCTTCACATCAGTATTCTACCAAACCTTTAAAGAGGAACTAGTACCTATATTACTCAACCTTTTCCAAAATATAGAAAGTGAAGGAATACTACCCAACACATTCTATGAAGCAAACATCACCCTGATCCCCAAACCAGGAAAAGACCCAACAAGAAAAGAAAATTATAGACCAATATCACTAATGAATATTGATAGAAAAATATTCAACAAGATGCTAGCAAACAGAATCCAGCAGCACATCAAACAAATTATACACCATGACCAAGAGGGTTTTATCCCAGGGTCTCAAGGCTGGTTCAATATAAATATAAATTTAGATTTATAAATATATAAATATAATTCATCACATAAACAAATTAAAAAACAAAGACCATATGATTCTCTCAATTAATACAGAAAAAGCTTTTGATATTATCCAGCATCCTTTCATGATCAGAATACTGAAGAAAATGGGTATAGAAGGGACATTTCTTAAACTAATAGAGGCCATCTATAGCAAACCCACAGCCAATATCGTATTGAATGTAGTTAAATTGAAATCATTTCCACTCAGATCAGGAACCAGGCCAGGGTGCCCATTGTCTCCACTGCTTTTTAACATTGTAATGGAAGTCTTAGCCATCGCAATTAGGCAAGAAAATGTGATGAAAGGGCCAGAAGAGATCAAACTTTCACTCTTCGCAGATGATATCATTATATATCTGGAAAACACCATAGATTCTACTACAAAACTCTTAGAAGTGATCAAGAAATACAGCAGTGTCTCAGGTTTCAAAATTAACACCCATAAATCTGTAGCCTTTATATATACCAAGAATAGTCATGCTGAAGAAAAGTCAAGGACTCTATTCCGTTCACAGTAGTGTCAAAGAAGATGAAATATTTGGGAGTTTACCTAACAAAGGATATGAAAGACCTCTATAAAGAAATAGTTGAAGATGTTAACAAATGAAAAACATACCATGCTCATGGCTGGGATGTGTCAACATTGTTAAAATGTCCATACTACCCAAAGCAATATACAATTTTAATTCAATCCCTATTAAAGCTCCACTGTCATACTTTAAAAGATCTCAAAAAAATACTTCATTTTATATGGAATCAGAAAAACCTCAAATAGCCAAGACATTTCTCAGAAATAAAACCAAAGCAGGAAAAATCACACTATCAGACCTCAGACTATACTATAAATCAATAGTGATCAAAACAGCATGATACGGCCACAAAAACAGAGAGGTATATGTATGGAACAGAACAGAGAACCCAGAGATGAACCCAACTACTTACCGTTATTTGATCTTTGACAAGCCAATTAAAAACATTCAGTGGGGAAAAGATTCCCTATTTAACAAATGGTGCTGGATGAACTGGCTGGTGAGCTGTAGAAGACTGAAATTGGACTCACACCTTTCACCATTAACAAAGATAGACTCTCACTGGATTAAAGATTTAAACTTAAGGCATCAAACTATAAAAATACTACAAGAAAGTGCAGGGAAAACACCTGAAGAAATCGGTCTGGGCAAATATTTTATGAAGAGGACCCCCGGGGCAATTGAAGCAGCTTCAAAAATACACTACTGGGACCTGATCAAACTAAAAAGCTTCTGCACAGCCAAGAACAAAGTAAAGCCAGCAGACAGCCCTCAGAATGGGAGAAAATATTTGCAGGTTATGTCTCTGACAAAGGTTTAATAACCAGAATCCACAGAGAACTCAAATGTATAAGGAAGCAAAGAACAAGTGATCCCATCTCAGGCTGGCAAGGGACTTGAAGAGAAACTTCTCTGACGAAGACAGGTGCACGGCCTACAGACACATGAAAAAATGCTCATCATCCTTAATCATCAGAGAAATGCAAATCAAAACTACTTTGAGATTACCATCTAACTCCAGTAAGATTAGCCCACATCACGAAATCCCAAAACCAGAGACATCAGCATGGATGTGGAGAAAAGGGAACACTTCTACACTGCTGGTGGGAATGCAAACTAATACGTTCCTTTTGGAAAGATGTGTAGAGAACACTTAGAGATCTAAAAATAGACCTGCCATTCAATACTACAATTCCTCTACTAGGTATATATCCAGAAGACCAAAAATCACATTATAACAAAGATATTTGTACCAGAATGTTTATTGTAGCCCAATTCATAATTGCTAAGTCATGGAAGAAGCCCAAGTGCCCACTGATCCATGAATGGATTAATAAATTGGGGTATATGTACACCATGGAATATTATGCAGCCTTAAAAGAAAGATGGAGACTTTACCACTTTCATGTTTACATGTATGGAGCTGGGACATACTCTTCTTAGCAAAGTATCTCCAGAATGGAAGAAAATGTATCCAATGTACTCAGCCCTACTATGAAATCAACTTGTAGTTTTCATATGAAAGCTATAACCCAATTATAGCCCAAGAATATGGGGAAAAGGGAGAGGAAGGGGAGGGGAGGGGAAAGGATGTGTGGAGGGAGGGTAACTGGTGGGACCACATCTATGGTACATCTTACAAGGGTACATGTGCAATTTACTAAATGTAGAATATAAATGTCTTAACACAATAACTAGGAGGGTGCAGTGAAGGCTATGTTAACCAGTTTGATGAAAATATTTCAGATTGTATATAAAACCAGCACATTGTACCCCATGAATGCATTAATGTACACAACTATGATTTAATTTAAATAAAAGAAGAAGAATGTTGAAGATGGATGACCATGCTATTCTGGCTTGGAAAGTTTCAGTTAAAAAGTCTGCTGTCATCCTAAGGGCTGTGCCTCTGTATGTCAGTTGGCGCTTACTCCTAGCTGCTTGCAGAATTTTTTCTTTCATCTTGACTTTGGCCAGGTTCATTACAATGTGTCTTGGAGAGGCTCTGTTTGAGTTGAGATGACTGGGGTTCGATTTCCATCCGAAAGAAGTGTTTCAGCGTCTTCAGTAAAACTTGGGAAGTTATCACTTATCATAGTCTCCAGTAGGGCATAGTGTCCAGTTGGGACAATCTTCTTTCCCTTCAGGAATCCCTATTATTCAGATGTTTGAACACTTCGTGGAGTCTCACAGTTCTCTAAGCACCTGTTCTGTTTTCTCTCTCTTCTTTTCTGCCTCTTTAACTACCCGGGTTAATTTGAAAACTTTACCCTCTAGTTCTGAGGTTCTTTCTTCTCCATGGTCTAACCTATTTTTGATACTTTCTTCTGTATCTTTACATACCCTGATTGCCTCCTTCGTATCCGTAAGCTCTGCCACATCCTTTCTATAGTCTACATATCTCTCTTCCAACTTTGGTTGTCTTTCCATTTTCTTGTCCACTCTTTTTATTGTCTTTATCATCCATATTTTAAATTTCCTTTCTGTCAAGTCCATTAATTCTTTATTGGTGGAGTCTTCTGCAGTAACTGTCTCATGGTTTCTTGGGGGAGTTGCTCTGTTTTGGTTTTTCATGTTGCCTGAATTCTTCTGTTGTTTCCTCCTCATGTTTCTTCTTGTTCACCTCCTTGTCCTCTTTTTTCCTTCTCACTGCCTCCTTTGCTTCAAATTACCTTGTCTCAGAGCTTAGGTCTTAAAGTGGCCTCAGTCTGAGCAAAGCAAAACTCTTCCTGGAGGCCAAATAAACAGAAGTCCTTATTCTTGATGAAAGTATGTTGCAATATATCGCCGGGATACCACGTGGTGCTGTGGTTTTTTTAGCAGACAGTAAGCACAGCCAGCAACGTCTATGATCCTTATTCCAAACTTAGGTGCCTTTGGTTATCACCTGATTGTTTCCTCAGCATTCAAACCCTGCTGGGTTGAGATTTTAAAGCTCACAAGAATACTTCAGGGGCAGGCCTCACAGTGCCCCCTGACTCCGGTTCCCATGGCGTGTGGGAGTCCCTCAGCCTTTCCCAAGAGTGGAGTTCTGATCCCAGCAGGTTAAGATAGTCATGCTTTAGGCCCCTGCTAAGACCTTCTCATGACCTTCCCACAATGGCAGCCCCCTGGCCCCCAAGACCTACTTAATGTGGCTACCAGGCAAGCTACCAAACCTATGGTAAATCCACTCCAACCAGCATTCAAATCTGGTTGCTGACTACTGTTCAAGTCTACCCAGTCCTCCAAGCTTTCCACTCAATGTGCAGCTTCCTCCAACAACTGAAAACTCTAGAAAGGCTTCCTCCCATCCCGGACCTCCGTGGTGGGCCAGCCAATTCTGGCTGGTCACAATTACTTGCCTAATTCATTAGCGTTCCATAGCTCCAGATCATACACTGTATCCAGCTCACCACCTCCTTGCTCTGCTCTCTGAGCTACAACTCTGGGTGAGGTTCCCACAGCAAGTATGGCTGGCTTCTTTCTTTTTCCTCCGTTGTTCCAGGAGAACTCCCCTGAATGATCCTTCTGATCTGCCATCTTGCTCCACCCTCAATTTGACCTCCTCTTCCTGGATTTTGATGCCCTTTCTTTCTCTTCTTGCCTGATTACTCTAGTGAGGACTCCAAGTACCATGCTTAAAATAAATGAAAAACAAGGGGCATACTTGTCTTATTCCACTAGTTAGGGCCTATGCTTTCAGCTTTTCCCCATTTAGTATTTTAGCTGTGGGTTTGTCATGTGTGGCTTTTATTTTGAGGTATGACCCTTCTATGCCTAGTTTCTTGAGAGTTTTTATCATGAAGCGATGCTAGATTTTATCAAATGCTTTTGCTACATCTATGGAGATGATCCTATGGTCTTTGTTTTTCTTTTTGTCTATGTAGTGAATTGCATTTATTGATTTGCATTACATCTCTATATGAAATCTACTTGAAATCTTTTGGATGAGCTGTTGGATTTACTAATATTCTGTTGAAGATTTCTGCATCTATATTTGTAACAAATATACTGGTCTATAATTTTCTTTACTTGTTATTGTTGTTGTGCTCTTTCTTGGTTTTAGTATCAGGGTGATACTAGAACGACTTTGTAAAATGAATTAGGGAGGATTCCCTCCTTCCCAATGTTATGGAACAGTTTTAGTAGGATAGACACCATTCTTCTTTGTATGTCTGAAAGAATTCAGCTGTGAATATGCCTGGTCTGGGGTTTTTGTTGTTCTTGAAAGATTTTTTTATCAGTGTTTCAACCTTGCTATTCATTACTGGTCTGTTCAAGATTTATTTCAGGATTTTATTTATTTATTTATTTTCCTGTTGAGACAAAAAAAAAAAAAAAACAGCTACAGTGCAATGGCACAATCATAGCTCACTATAACCTCAAACTCTTTGGCTCAAGCAATACTCCTGCTTCAGTCTCCCAAGTACCTTCCTGTAGGGACAAGGTCTCACTCTTTCTCAAGCTGGTCTTGAACACCTCAGCTCAAGTGATCCTCTTGCTTTAGTCTCCCAAATTGCTAGGATTGCAGGTATGAACCACCACACCTGGCCATAATAAATGCTAATATCTACATTACTTATCAAAGGATAAAACTAAAATTTTAGAAAAATAACAAGGGTTTCCTAATAAATATATTATATGTACTCTCCTTTAAAATTTCTTCTTCAAAATTAGATTAATGGGAACAAAAAGATATCCTCAGGTACAGTTACAAAAGTCAGTATTTTTCATCCTAGGCAATAAAATACATTCATTTGGTTGCTGTTAGTAGTTTTTTTTTCCTGGATGAATTCCTATAAACTTCCTAAAAGACAAAGTTATGACAAACACGTGTTTCAAGAAAACAAAAATGCCACAAGTTAAGGAAGGTCAGATATATTACATCAGAAATGAACTTTATTCAACAATGGCACATTTGAAGCATGAACACAATATTTCAGAAAACAATAGATTTTAGGCATATTTGTTATGTCATTTTTCACAGCAGGAGGCTAGAACAAATTATGACTTAGTTTCCACAACTTTCAGAACTTTCAACCAAGTATACTCTCAAACAGCACAGAAAACTTTTCTTGGTGATGCACCACCAAATATTTTTTCACTCCTGTTATTCTTTCTTTCCGTATTTCTTTCTCAGTTTTTACTACTGTCTATTAGTTTGTAGTAACCCTGCCTATTCCACAGACCTCCCAGTCTTATTCACAGGTATTGCTTTATTCAATCAGTATATTGAAAACCAAACATATTTTTAATTTCTTCTCTGTGGTAATAATTCCCCTAAATTATACTTAAATTTTTTCTTGCCATAATAACCAGGAATTTAACTTCAACCACAATGAAAGGAGACAAAAGAGAATTTATAAATACTTTCTTCCTATCTTCCTCATTCTCCTGTAATCAGATTATTATAATATTATAATTTTTAACAAATACATATAACACATTAAGTGCTTGGCAAACTTTGTAAGGGTCAAGATAGTAATATTTTGGACTTTCTGTATGTGTATTATCTTTCTTTTTAAACAATCCTTTTAAAATGAAAAAAAAAAATCTTACTCACAAGCAGTACAGAAACAGGTCATATGCTGGATTTGACTCCCAAGTTGCAGTTTGCCAAATTCCATGTTACTATTTGTCTGATAGACTATGATTCTAATTGTCTATATATATATATAAACTCATTCTAAGGATTAGTAAACTCTCACCTAATGGGCACAGTGTAAGGGTACTATGGCATACCTCCTGATTGAAGGGCTCAACTACAAGTTCCTTTGTACCCTCATATTAATCTGAAAATAACAAAACTCATTCCAGCAATCCTAAGAGGTAGGTGCTAATATAACCATCATTCCCATTTTTAATGCTAGAAAAATTAAGGCACAAGGCTTGGCTCCCATAGCTCAGTAGTTAGGGTGCCGGCCACATGTACCAGGGCTGGTGTGTTCGAACCCGGCCTGGGCCTGCTAAACAACAATGACAACAACAAATATCTGGGCATTGTAGTGGGCACCTATAGTCCCAGCTAGAGTTTGATGCTGCTGTGAGCTGTGATGCCACAGCTCTCTACTGAGGGTGACACAGTGAGACTCTGTCAAAAAAAAAAAAATAGGGCACAAAAGCAGTAAATAACTTGTTCAAGGTCAAGTAGATAGTGGAGTTGGGATTCAATCTGGGCAATTTGGCTCCAGAATCTGTGCTCTTAACTAATACTCCATGTTACCCACCTTATTATGAAGGATATAAAAGAATACCAAATGTAAAGGAATAAGTGCTCTTTCAGAAACCCTTTATCAACAAAGAAGAAGATAATTGTGGGTACTGACTATCCTTTATAATTTGAGAGATAAAAACATGTCACCTATCAAGAATTAGAATGGCATTCAATTTCCAGCAATACTAGAGGAGAAAAGCTAACAGAGCCTTTACATTTCTGATAAAGATCTTGAAACTATACATAAATCATATAATCTAGTCTGAGGGTAAATAACATCATGTTGAGGTATGCAAGAACTCAGAAAGGATACTTTCCACATATTCTTTCTTTCAAGGTTACTTGATGATCTACTATAGCAAAATGAGTAAGTACACTAAGCAAGAGAAAACTAAATCTTAAATTACTATGGAAGTTCAAAGGAAAAAGAGTCTATTTCTGATAGAGCCAGAGGAAGAAAAGTAGAAGTGATCTGACTATTTTAATTAAAATGGAAGGAGGAAAGGTGTGCTGTCCCCTAGCCGGCGTAATGTAAGGGTATATATTACACCTCCTGAGTGAGGGACACAGCTACAAGTTGGATTCTACATAACAAACGCAAACAATGTAACCTAACCATATATAGCCTCATATTAAGCTGAAATTAAAAAAAAATAGAAGGGGGAGAGAGATGTTAGACTAATGAGAGCATCATCATTTGTTCAATTCAGACAAAGAAAACAGCATAAGCAGAAATCATCTTTTAGCTATGCCTGGATATTGCTCTTTATTTTAAAAAATACCAAAACTAGCTCCTAAACAAAGTTATTCTCGTATTGCAGTTCAAAGAATACTGATTTTTGGTAGTATCTTCTAGGTGGATTCTTAAGTTTTCATTACTTAAACACAGCATGTTTACTCTGATATATGAAATGTATGGCCAAACTTGGTGGCTCATGCCTGTAATTCTAGCTCTTTGAGAGGCTGAAGAGGGAAGATTTCTTGAGACCAGGTGTTTGAGACTATCCTGGGAAACACAGCCAAGATTCTATCTCTACAAAAATAAAGAAAATAAAATTAGCCAGGCATGGTGGCACACGTCTGTAGGACTAGCTACTTGGGAGGCTGAGACAGGAAGATTGCTTGAGACAAGGAGTTCAAGGCTAAAGTGAGCTATGATCATGCCACTGCACTCCAGCCCAGGCAACAGAGTAAGAGCCTATCTCAAATAAAGACAGAAAAAAAAAAAAAGAAATGTATTAAGCTAACCAATTTTTGTTAACAGCTATAACTTCAGCAGAATCATGAGAGGTAGCACATTCTTTGCATTAATTCTAGATGAATAATATTTTAAAAAATTATCAGGGGGCCAAGAAATCAATGAAGTCCTTTGAAGGCAAATTACTTAGTCATTTTATAACTTAGGTTCCTCATCTATAGAACAGAGTTGTACACATAATAGTAGGAGCATTACCATCTTCCCAAACACAGTTGATTTCAAATCGAAGCTCTGCTACTTAATAGCTGCATGATGCTGGCCAAGTTTTACCTTTGTCTTCTATCCATAAAAGTAGAGTTAATAATTATACCTGCCTAAAAAGACTAGATATTAACCAATAATTTTCATCTTTCAAGAAACTGTTCTCCTTCTGAAATAGTTTTTAATGCAGCAAGAACACTTTCTGAAACAGAATCCCTTTTTCTCCATCTTGAAGAGTAACAGTGGCTATGTTAATGGCTAAATTCAAACTCATAAAAAAATGACAGCCCACTCTTTGATGTCTCTCAAACTTATATATATATTATATGTCTCTCAGATTTTCTTCTAACTTGCTGCATCCTTCCAGTCTGGCTTATAAATGGAAAAGTGGCCCAAAGCTTGAAACTGGAGCCCATTTTCTGGTCCAGCTATACATTATCCCTTGGTAAATCTCATCCACTCCTATGGTTTTAAATACCATCTAGATACATATGCTACTTATTACTGAATTTACATTTCAGCACTGAAATCTCCTCTGAAATCCAAACGTATATATTCATTTGTTCATTTCACAAATATTCACTGAACACAAGCATGCTCTAGGATATTGGGATTCAAATCTGCCATCAATTTAGCTTATACATGTCCTGTATGAGTTAAATTTTTAACAACCATGCTCAGCACTGTACTCCCATCTTTGCAATAAATGTAAAATTCAATTTTTGGCATTAAAAATGGCACAAAATCCTAAAAGATGATAATGAAAATAATTCGCACTTTTTTCATAACCAGTATTTTCTGTTCATCAGTAGAATTTACCTGTTAATTGTTTTTTGTGCATGCAGTAACTAGAATATGAAAGGAAAAATATTCTAACATTGCTGAGGAGCCTATAAACTGTCCCAACTATTTAGAAATACAAATTAGCAATAGCCTTAAAATTCTTAAAAGCAAGGAGGACAGGTGCGGTGGCTCACCCTTGTAATTCTAGCACTCTGGGAGGCTGAGGCGGGTGAATCACTTGAACTCAGGAGTTCGAGATCAACCTAAGCCAGAGGGAGACCCTGTCTCTAGTAAAAATGGAAAAACTAGCCAGGCGTTATAGCAGGTGCCTATAGTCCCAGCTACTTGGGAAGCTGAGACAAGATGATCTCTTGAGCCCACAAGTTTGAGGTTGCTGTGAGCCATGATGCCACAGTACTCTATCCAGGGCATAGCGTAGGACCTTGCCTCAAAAACAACAACAACAACCAAAAAAAACTCCTCAAGGCACTTGCCTGTGGATAAATTCATATAAGACACAAGTTAACTATTACACAAAAACAACCTAAATCCTTTTCAATAGAAACTAGGTCAATAAATTATGTTTTATTCAAACAATGGGCTACTATACACATATTAGAAAAAACAAGATGACTCTATAAAATATACAGTACATGTGCACACATATATATCAACCTCTATATATATAAACATGCACATATGCACAAAAATTTAATTCTATAACAAATGATATCACAGATTATCACTTTTACAAATCCTGTAAGAGCTGACCAGAGTTACCTCTCCTTTGAATTTTTTAAACTTTTATGTAAATACAATATATTCATTGTAAAAAAAAATTTTTAAAGATTTTTTAAAAGAAAGACAAAATTTTAAAATCATCACAGTCAATAAATAGCCACTTAGAAAAATACTATTCATATCTTGGCATACATGTAAGTATAAACAGATAGCAGTATTTATTTTAAACAAAAATAAGACTACACTTTACCTATATTTTATAATATGCTTCTTTAAATTACATGTCAGTAAGACCTTTCCATATGTATATACACAACACACATGACATCTACTTCATTATTTTAGTGAAAATGCTCTGACAATCCTTCCCAAAAGATAAAAATAATTATTCTCCCTCAGTTAAATTTGAGCAAATAAAAGTATTCTGAGAAAGTTGTTCTTAAATCCCAAAATAATTCTTTCTAATAGCTATTTAGTAATTACTTATTACCCTGAGATTTACTGTTTTCCCAAAGCCATCAGGATTAAAAAGCACTAAAATTATTGTTTTACACTTAGTAACTTTTTATTGGCATAACTTTTCAACGCTGAATATTCCCATTTACAAATATCAAGCTGTTACAAAAGTTTCATACTGTTACATACTATTCTCTGAAAACTATTAAATCCACGTAGGACAGCAAAATTCCATAATAATAAAAATATCTAACTTATCAAAACAAATAACTGTGCCAGAAGATATAATGAGTTTTCAAAAAGACATGAAATTCAAATTTGTGAAGTTTAGAAACAGATTAAAAACAGCTAATATCGTTAAGCACCCCCAAGGTAACAAACACTGTCCTAAAGGCTTTAAATGTTTTAACTTACATAATCTTCACAACGATCTCATAAGGCAGGGACTATTTTTATCTCCAAATCATAGATGAAGAAACAAAGACTAAACTTTACTTGCCCAACTTCACTAAATACATCCAGGATTCCAAGACAGGCAGTCTGGCTCCCACAGAAGCACATCAAGATAAAGATATCAGACATCAAACCATAAGCAAGGTGAAGATTTTTTTACTGGTACCAACTACATGGTTTTAAAAAAATCTGAGAAAGGCTTGGTGCCTGTAGCTCAGCAGCTAGGGCACTGGCCACATACACCAGGGCTGACAGGTTTGAACCCAGCCCAGGCCTGCCAAACACCAATGACTAAAACAACAGCAAAAATAGCTGGGCATTGTGGCGGGCACCTGTAATCCCAGCTACTCGGGAGGCTGAGGCAAGAGACTCTCTTAAGCCCAAGAGTTTGAGGCTGCTGTGAGCTGTGATGCCACAATACTCTACTTAGGGCAACAGGGTGAGAATCTGTCTCAAAAATAAATTAATTAGGCTTGGCACCTGTAGCTCAGTGAGTAGGGAGCTGGCCACATACACCGAAGGTGGTGGGTTTGAGCTCAGCCTGGGCCTGCTAAACAACAATGACTGCAACCAAAAAATAGCTAAGCATTGTGGTGGGCGCCTGTAGTCCCAGCTACTCAGGAGGCTTAGGCAAGAGAATCACTGAAGCCCAAGAGTTTGAGGTTGCTGTGAGCTGTGATGCCAAGGCACCCTACTCAGGGTGACATAGTGAGACTCTGTCTCAAAATAATAATAATAATAATTAATTAATTAAAATACTTTCAGATATTTAGAAATTAAACAACAAACTTCTAAATAATCCATAGGTCAAAAGAAGAAATCAAAATTAAAGAAAATATTTTGAATTGAATGACAACGAAGATACAAAATATTAAAAGCTTTGGGATGTAGCTATTATGCCTTCATGGTAGATAATGAGGCCATCTATCACATTAGTCATAGAAACCTTGACATTGAGTGCCCAACTTATGAGTTGATAGGTCAGACTGTGTCCTGCATCAATGCCTCTCCCTTAGATTTGTTGAAGGCTCAAATGTTGATCTAATAGAATTTCAGATCAACCTGATGACCTACCCCACATCCACTTCCCCCTGGCCACATTATGCCCCTGCCCGTGATCTCTGCTGAGAAAGCCTACTGCAAACAGCCACTGCTTGCTTTGAGACAACTAATAAGATGATGAAATGAGACCCTTGCCATGTTAAACACATAGTTTGCTGACTGTTGTACCATGATGCTGTAGTTCCCAAAGACGTCAGTGCTGCCAATGCCATCATCAAGACCAAGAATACCAGGCAATCTGTGGAGTGATGCCCTATTGGCTTCAACGCTGGCATTCAATTATCAGCCTCCCACTGTGGTAACAAAGTACAGTGAGCTTTGTGCATGTTGAGCAATACCACAGCCATTATTGCTGGGATCTAGGACAGCCTGGAACACAAGTTTGACATGTGTACACAAAGTGTACCTTTGTTTACTTGTGTGAGGGGATGGAGGAAGGAAAGTTTTCTGAGACCAAAGAGGACAGGGCTGCCATTGTGAATAATTCTGAGGGTGTTGGTATGGATCATATTTTCCACATTTCTCTCTGCTTATAGCATCAAGCTTCACAGACTCAGTAAGAAATGGTTCCCAAGGCTATATATGAAAGATGTCCCTGCCTATCTTTCTACCCTTCTCACCTTTATTACTCTTCCACCCAATCACCACCCTCTAGCAATACTCATCTTTTTAAGTATTCAAATATGCCAGGATCTCTTATGGAAATTGACACAAAATTGTCAGTGAAATATAAGTAAACTAAACACACCATAGCACAAGAAAAAAGACAATACAACCCCAGCAGCCTTGATATTAATGGAGTGGTGAAAAGTCTAAAATTTAATTTAAAAAAAATCAGAGTCTAGTTGGTTTTATCCCAAACATTACAAGAACTACAACAAGTACAGGGTGGGAATGAAGTTCGTGTGCAATTTAAAGTTACGACTATTTTAAACTGCACACAAACTTTATGTCCACCCTGTATATTTTCTTGTATACTTTTCCACACGTTTAAAACACCATGTATCACAATTTTTCTTAAGCGACAGAGGGCTGGCAATTTTATCATTGGAGAAAACTGAAACCAAAATGCCTGCAGGAGAGGCATTTACTTCCTCAGACTGACAGAAGACCAGAATTTGGGTCACTGAAAAAAGGAACTAGAGAAATTCTGCATTTTATCATTTGGTACCCAGGAGAAAATAAGGGGAAGGGAGTATAATGACACAGCCCCAGTGTGGAGCAGACCAGAAGTGACAGGGACATAACACATCTCCAGGAGCAACTAATAAGGGACAGATGTTGGTAGATAAATATCTCAGCTTTCCTTCACCTCGGTGGTACAATGCTAATGTATGTTTTAAACCAGGATGAAATGTTCTATATCTACACTGTCCAATACAGTAGCTACTAGCCACATGTGGCTATTAAGCACTTGAAAAGTGGCCAATGTGACTGGAAACTACATTTCTAATTTCATTTAATTTAATTAATTTAAATTTAAATAACCACATATAGCTAGTGATTAACACTGGACAACGTAAATCTATACAGTCTCAGTAAGGAACTTCAGCAATATTAAGCCCTAGCTGCCCAAAACAATAACCCGCTCAATCAATATACCCTTTATTAGCTCTTTTCTTTTCCCAATCCCACTTCTTTATGCTCTCACCATAATTCCTAGAATCACCTTACAAATAACCAAAGATAGAGTATCTTAGAGTCTGCTTTTGCAAAATCTAAGACTCTAAAAATCTGATGAAAGCTTCCAAAACGCAAAATGAGCCAAAAAGAAGTTAGAAACTGAGAGGAAGAAGAGAAGACAATAGCAATAAACTGTTAATAATCTCAGAAAGATAAGAATAAATGGTCTAACAATGAATCAAAAGCACAATATTAAAATGGAAACAGAGAATAAGAAAACCCTCCAAAAAATTAAAACTAGCATAACAAAAATTTTATAATTCAGGGCAGCGCCTGTGGCTCAAAGGGGTAGGGCGCCAGCCCCATAAACCAGAGGTGGCAGGTTCAAACCCAGCCCCGCCCGGCCAAAAGATGTAAAAAAAAAACAAAAAAAATTTATAATTCAATAGAAAGAGAGGAAGATGAAGTGAAGGACAATTAGAAAAATAAGACAAAAACCCTAAGAGATGGACTATGAAAGAAATTAGGCTAGACAACAACCAAAGCAAACAGACAACCATCTGACTGGGAAAAGATATTTGCATACTATGACAGACAAAAGCTTGATAACTAGTATCTACAGAGAACTCAAATTAACCAAAAAAAACAAAAAAAAGCCAAGAATTTCATATATAACTGGGCAAGAGACATGAATAAAGAAGACAGATGAATGGCTAACAAACATATGAAAAATGCTCATCACCCCTAATTATCAGAGATAATGCAAATCAAAACTACCCTGAGATAATTGCCTAACCGCAATGAGAATGGCCCACATCACAAAATCTCAAAGCTGCAGATGCTGGCATGGATGTGGAGACAAGGGAACACTTTTACACTGCTGGTGGGACTGCAAACTAATACAACCTTTTTGGAAGGAAGTATGGAGAATCCTCAAAGAACTCAAACTTGACCTACCATTTGATCCTGCAATCCCATTACTGGGCATCTACCTAGAAGAAAAAAAATCATTTTATCATAAGGACATTTGCACTAGACTGTTTATCACAACTCAATTTACAATTGTCAAATTGTGGAAACAATCTAAATGCCCACCAACCCAGAAATGGATTAACAAGCTGTGGTATATGTACACCATGGAATACTCTTCAGTCATTAAAAGAAACAGACTTTACATCTTTTGTATTAACCTGAATGGAGGTGAAATGCATTCCTCTTAGTAAAGCATCACAAGAATAGAGAAGCAAGAATTCAATATACCCAATTCTGATATGAGGACAATTGATGACCTAGTCCATCATGGGGGATAGGTGAGTGGAGAGAGGGAAGGAGTGATGGGGGTGAGTGGGTCACAGTCTATAACACACCTCTTGGGGGCAGGACACAATTATAAGAGGGAATTTACCTAACAAATGCAATCAGTGTAACCTGGTTCTTTGTGTGAATCAATGAATCCTCAATAATAAAAAAAATAAAATAAAATAAAAATTAGGCTAAATTAATCTAGGAAATAGAATGTAAAGACAGGAATTTACTAAAAAACAGGAAAGATCCCCAAAATTAAAAGATAGGAATCTCCTAAATAAAAAGATCCACAAAATACAGCACAAAGATTGAAAAAAGACAATATCAAGGTGTAACTTCACAAAATTAGTGAGCACCAGAATTAAAGGAAATCCCATAAGTTTCCAAAGAAAAATCAAAATGGCATTTGACTTTTTTTGACACTTGATGCTAAGAAAAAAAAAGTGTACTGCACAACTGACATGAAAACATTATTTCACAAACAAAGAATATAAATATCAAAGACATATTTTAAAATTGTGACATAACTATGGCAAGAGAATAGAAAAAGATCGGAGGGAAGGATACTAAGGGAGCTAACTCAATTATCATAACAGAATTACTTAAGCCAAAAAATTAGTAAATGAGCCATACTAATTTACATTATGTAAGTAGATAAGAAACAAAAGAATTAGAAATGATTTCCTTTGGTGAGGAGGACTAGAGAGTAGAGAGAACTAGAAAGAGGACTACTATTTCTCACATTGTCTTTTAGTTACTTTGTTGACAATATGCATGTATTACTTTGGAAGAAATAAAAACAAATTATAAAACTTGAACAGCAATTTTATGTTAAAAATATTCATACTTTGAAGAGACTTTTGATTATCAGTTGTAAAATGATACAAGTAACTGAAATCCGAACATAATCACAAAAATATTTACTACAAAAATATTTACTACTCACTTTAGCCATCTCATTCAATAAAACTTATGGAAACCCCAATAGGAAGAATAGTTAAGCTGATTCATTCATACAAATGGAAAAGGAGTTACAAATCCATATATTTTTGCCATATGATGCACATAATTAAATTTGTATGGAAGATTAAGCTCCATATATGCAAAGAATAAGCTCTTTATGTTTCACAAAAATAATACTAATATTGATTATTATCACTTGAGCACACTCAACAAACTGCACTCAGATCTATTAACTAAATGATCAAAATCAATAACACAGACAGGGCACACAAATAACAAGAAAAAGTCAGTACAAACTGAAAATTGACCATAGATAATATACAAGTAGTAATTGATAGCTGACTAATAAACTTCTAACCACTTTTAGTTTCAGTTTCATCACTTTCTCTTCCAACTAATCTTTTGCCCTTTCACTCTCTCAGGTTCCTATAAAATAACTAAATCATGATAATATACAAAAAAGCAAAGCAATAATAACCAGAACATGTAGGAGAACAAACTCTTAGGAGATCTTGCTGGCAACAGTTTCCCACACCTAGTGTCATTAAACGTTAGAAGTAACAATTCCAAAATAAAAAAGGGAAAAATTCAGTTGGAGGGAAAACTGAAATTTAGTAATCTTTCATTTAATTCATCAAATGATTTTAGAAATAATGCCCTAAATGTGGGGGAAACAAGAAACTGTTTTCTATGCTAGTTTTTACAGCATTATACTTTGCTTAAGATTTTAATCTTAAGCTAAGAATTAAAGTTGCCAGCTCATCAGTAATGTAACATTCAAATATTCCTTTCTAAATACTTATCTGGCAGCTTATCATGATTTTTAAAATTTTTCTTATTTTTGCAGCATTATTATAATAAAATTAATCAACTTCCTCTTTTTCTATCTCAGAATTTTAAAACAACTTCTATACCAAGTATCTCTCTACAATTACATTTTATAACTATACTGAGCCTCTAAATGTCATTTCATTATTTGGCATAAATAATTAACTACCAAGTCTATTTATACCTTGTTTTATATAAAAACCCAAATGAAACTCTTAATTCTTATACTGATAATTAACCTTAGTGAATATGAGTCCACATACTAACCAATTAGCGTTACAAAACAGCAAATAAATATCTACTATTACTAGAAGAACTAAACAGAAGGGGAAAAAAGTCAGCAGGCCAATACTTTAATATTTAAGGTGTTCATTGCTGAAAATACTATCTATTCTATACCTTTCTCAAATCTCCATTGTTGGAGCTACACATAATTACTAAAGGATTTTTAAAAGTGTTAAGTACAATATTTGTCATGAAAATAATCCCACTGAGATAGCAATATCACAAATACTAGTGAGGATTAAATGATTTTTTTTTTTTTTAGACAGAGTCGGACTATGTCACCCTCAGTATGGTGCCGTGGCTTCACAGCAACCTCAAATTCCTGGGCTTAAGCAATTCTCTTGCCTCAGCCTCTGAAGTAGCTGGGACTAGAGGCGCCCACCACCACACCCAGCTATTTTTGTTGTTGCTGTTGCAGTTGTCATTGTTGTTTAGCTGGCCCGGGCCAGGTTCGAACTCACCAGCCTGGATGTATGTGGCCAGCCCCCTACCCACTGAGCTACAGGCACCGCCCATTAAATGATCTTCTGAAAATGTTTCAAGCTCTAAAATCCTGAGATTTTATTAACACAGAACATTTTTTAGCAAAAAAGCACTTGCTTTCTCTAATATTACTTTCATAGGTTCCACTAAGTGAAACACTTTATGCTTTAAAAATGAGAAGCTATTTTAAAGGGAGCTAGACGTTCTAATTAAATTAACCAGAAGTGAGACAAACTTATTGAGCTTTTTATATCAAGCAAATGAAATATTGGCACGGAATAAATTTTAGTGATTAAACAACATTAAAACTTGCTGAAAACTCATAAAAAAGCCAAACATTTCCAATACAATCCTCAGGGGGAAAAAAAAAAAAAAAACATTTAAATAGTTATAGAATGAGAAGTCATTAGCAAATAATTTTTAGAAAACCTGAATTCTTCCATAATGAACAAACAAGGAACAGTCTTCCAAGTATTCTGTGTCACCTAATGGATGGAAAAGATGCTTCCACATGAAATAAAAGTTAACCTTTTTGTTTTATAGAAGACTTCTATTATGAGAATGATTGAACTTGGGGGAAAATAAGGTACTAGATTCGTCTTTAAGGTCATCTTATATCTCCCTTGCATGAAGCTTTTTCCTTTCTCCTTGGACCTATCAGTATAAGCTGAATTGATTCCCTTAACCTATCATAAACTTGGAAAAATCATGGTTGGAAATAACTTTCACAAAGCCAAAGAATTTTTGCCAGAACTACATACATTTGGAAAATGAGGAATCCCAGTAAATTCCAAGTAACCATTTGTTCCCACAGAGAAATAAAACTGATTTGTTCAGTTTCGGAATGGATGGACTTTTCATTTGACTGACCCAACAAAATTATGAAGCTTAGCTACTTTAAGCCACAACCCTCACAAACAGCTAAAAAACATTTATCAAGAGTGTGCTTCTGTGACCAATAGGAAGTTTTAATAAGAAGTCTGAGTTTTCAAAAGAAAACTAGTATGTCTTAAGACCCCCATATGACCAACTAGTCATATTACTCCTCGTATGCTATGCAGCAGAGCCTATGAAGACAAGAACTGGTTTTTAATACAGATCGAGTAACACCAGCTGCCTAACAGTGCTTAACTTCTTTAAGCTACAGTTTCCTCAACTATAAAAGAAGAAAACCATACTCTTCTTGGATGACTACTTCAGAAACTTTAAAAAAGAGATGATCATACATATTAAAAGTAGCAGAAACCAAACTTACACAACCTTTTCAGTAAATAGTGAAAGAAGAAACACTTCCTTAGTCATTGCATAAGGCCAACATAAACCTAAATACCTGCCATAGACACAAGGAAAGAAAATCACAGACCATTATCTCTGATGAACACAGGTGAAAACTTCTAAAATTAAAAGAATAATTTAGTAAGACAAACCCAGAAATATATAAAAAGAGTAATATCAATCGAATGGTATTTATTCTAAAAATAAACATTAATTTAACATTCAAAAATAAACCAAAGTAACAGGCACAGTGGTGCATGACTATAGTCCCAGCTACTCAAGAGCTGAGGCAGGAGGATCACTTGAGCCCAGAAGTTCAAAGCTGTAGTACACAATGATCACACCTGTGAATAGCTACTGTACTCCAGGCTGGGTAACAAAGCACGACTTGCTTTCTAAAAAAATAAAAGTAAAAAACTAAATTAAATTACCATACTCACAAAATAAAGGACAGAAATCCTAGGATTATCTCAATATATGCGAAAAAGTATTTAATAAAATTTAACACTCAGCCATCTTTTTAAAAAACTCTCAATAACCTATGAATAGGACTTTCTTATTCTGACAAAAGTTATCTATTACCAATAATAAGAAGAATACACCACACACAAACCTTCTACAACCAACAATATAAATGGTAAAATACTGAACACTTGCCCTCTGAGCTTAAAAACAAAAGATTGTCCACTATAATCATTTTTATTCGATATTATATTGGAGGTTCTAGATAAGAAAATAGGCAATAAAAGAGTAAAAAAGCATAAAGATCAAAAGAAGTAAAACTGTCTTTACAGATAACATGATTATATACAGGGTGGTGCCTGTGGCTCAAAGGAGTAGGGCACCGGCTCCATATGCCAGAGGTGGTGGGTTCAAACCCAGCCCTGGCCAAAAACTGAAAAAAAAAACAAACATGGTTATATACATAGAAAAAGGATCTACAAAGGAATCTACACATAAACCACTACAATGAATCAGTGAATTTAGTAAGATTGCCTAATATAAGCTTAAAATTTTTCTATGATATTTCCATATACTACTATTAAACAAATGGAAAATAAAATTTATGAAACACCACTTATAAAATAAGATATGAAAATTAAAAAGTAAGGAATAAATCTCATATAATATAGGTAAGACATCTATAACTGAAAACTAAAAAATGAGAGAAAAATTTAAAGATGCAAAAACATGAAAAAATATACCATGTTCATAACTGAATATTCAATATTGTTATGATATCAATTCTTCCCAAATTAATCTCTGTAGATACAATGCACATGAAATCAAAATCCCATTAAGTCTTCTTTATAGAAATTGACAAGTTAATCCTAAAAATTACACAAATACATAAAAGTCCTAAATTAGCCAAGGCAATCTTTTAAAAAAACAAAGTTGAAGTGGGACAACGGCACCTTTGGCTCAAAGGAGTAGTGCGCCGACGCCATATAATGGAGGTGGCGGGTTCAAACCTGGCCAGGCCAAAAACTGCAAAAAAAAAAAAGTTGAAGGTCTTATACTACTGAATTTTAAGATAGTATAAAGTTTTAAAAAAAGATACTATCAAGTTATAGTGTGACAATAGGCAAAAAATGAACAGACAAATGAAACAGAGTCCTAAAATAGATCTACACATACACAGTCATCTAATTTATGACAAAGATAACATTACAAATCTGAGGGTAAAGACAGTATTTTTAATTAACGGTAGTAGAACATTGGAAACCAGTAAAAATAGTGAACCTTAACCCCAATTTCATGCCCTAGAGAGAAATTAATTATAGATCATGTAAGTCAGCAGTTCTCAATCTGTGGGTCACGACCTCTTAGGACTGTATTAAAGGTTCACCGTATTAGGAAAGTTGAGAACCACTGATATAAGTAAAAGTGAAGGGTAAATCTATAAAGCTTCTAGAAGAAAATATAGGACAATATTTTCATGATCTTACTGTAAGCAAAGATTTTTAAAATTAATATTCAAAAACCACTTATCTACTAAAGCAAAAAATAAGTTGAACTTCAGTGAAACTAATAACTTTTGTTTCCCAAAAGATATCATTAAGATTTAAAAAAAAAAACACACACACAGCACAGAAGATGATACTCTTGATACATATATCCCACAAAGATTTTGTATCTAGAATACATAAGGAATATAAAAAAAAACTATAAATCTATAATAAAGAAAACAAGTAATCCAATTTTATAAATGGGCAACTATCAAAAGAAGAATTTCACAAAAGGGGCCGTCTAAATGGCTGATCAGTGGCTGGTGCAGTAGCTCATATCTGTAATCCTACCACTCTGAGAGGCCAAGGCGGGAGGTCAAGACCAGTCCAAGCAAAAGCTGCTAGACCCCATCTCTACTAAAAAAAGGAAAAATCAGACAAGCACACTCAAGAGGCAGAGGCAGAAGGATCACTTGAGCCCAGGCATTTGAGGTTGCAGTGAGTTATGATGACACTACTGCATTCTAGCTGGGGCAACACAACAGGACTCTATTAAAAAAAAGAAAAAAAAAAAAACTCAAACATCATCAGCATCAAAGAAATACAAATTAAAATAACAATGAGACACAACTGGGAAAACACCTCATACTTCATTCATTCAAAGCTGCTCATATGAATGTGGAGCAAGTGAAACTCTCACCTATTTCCACTAGGTGAATAAATTGGTACAACTCTGGAAAACACTTGGAGTTTTAAACATATACCTACCTTATAACTCGGTAAATCTACTTTTAGTATGCAGCCACCAAAAATTAATATATATGTCTACCAAAAAGATATAGAAGAATGTTCACACAGCTTTACTCATAACTACCTCCCAAAATAAAAATAATACAAATATCTATAAACTTGAAAATGAATAAAATGTGGTGCATTTATACTGTGGAACACTAACCAGAACTAAAAAACAACAAACTGATGATACTTGTAACAACATACTAACAGATGAATCTTGCAGGCATTATTTGCAGCAAATGAAGCCAGATTTTTAAAAAGATAACAGCACAAAATTCAATCTACATGAAATTAAAAACAGGAAAAACAAATTGATATTTATAGAAGTCAGAATATTGGTTACCTATAGAGGTAGTAACAACTCAAAGGGTGAACCAAAGTTTCTTCTGGTGGGCTGGGAATATTGCATATTTGGAACTGGGTGGGGATTACACAGATATATACTTATGAATATATTCATTGAGTGACATATGTATATATGTCACTTAACTATTTAAGATTAGTGTACTTTACAGTATGTACATATGGCTGAATTTAAAAGTTCTTTAATCTCGGCCGGAGGAGAGCAAGATGGCAGCCGAGTAACAGCTTCCTTGCATCTGGGCACCGTGAGTCCAGGGAGATAGGACTTCAGGCACCTCTGCTGGTGGGATCTGCCTATCATCACCCCTATGAGGATACAGAGAGTCAGCGAGAGGCTTCTGGACCCCAAGAGGAGGACTAAAACAGTGGAAAAACGGTAAGTGGTCGTGTGTGTTCAATCAGTCTAAACCTGCCCGCAACTGTAAGCTCAGTAGCACGGAGACTGCAAACCAGAAAGGCCTTACCAGTGAACTGTTTTGGTGTCTTTGGACTTGGCACTCAGCTGAACTGCCTTGGGGAGAACCTGAGCAGGAATGTGGAGAACTTTGGCAGTTGTCTAGAGCCCCAGTCTGAGCCGCTGAGCCAGACGGAGCTAATAGTGTTTGACTGTGGGCCACAGGGAACCATTCTGAGTGATCTGCCCCGGCAAGCTCCGCCCTCAGGGTCACAGAGCTAGAATCGGGTGGGAGCTGGTAACCCAGCGACCGAGTAGCCTAAGGGTGGGGTCTGAGCCGCCTTGCAGCCCTAACCCTCAGGGGCAGAGTGAGACCGGTTTTGGCACACTGGGTAGGTGGATAGCCACTTCAGCAGTGATTCCAGCGACAAGCACTTTACCGGGAAAGCTTCTGCTCAGCAAGTTTACATGTTCAAAGTGCCTTTTAAGTGGGCTGAAGAGAGATTTAGGGTGTCCACCTGCTGGGGTTTGAGAAATCGGCAGCCTCCAGTTGTATCAGAACTGTGATTAACATCTCATACCCCAGAAGACCACGTGCTGCCCAGAGAATATTCAAAAACATATACATACTGCTTTGTTTTTGGTTTGCTCTACTTTTTCTATTTTGTTTTTTGTTTTTTTTTTTTTGGTTTGGTTGTTTTTTTTGTTTATTTTGATGTTGTTGATGTTGTGTTGTTGTTTAATTTCAACCTTTTCCGTACAGATCTTTTTTCTTTCTCAATTTTTCTAGTTTAATTATAATTTCCCATTGCTGCCTTTTTTAATAACTAGAACTTCATTTTTGCTAGTGTTTCTACCGCTATTATTTGGTTTTTAACCCAATTTTATCCCGTGAAGTTTTCTGTTTGCTTGTTTTGGTTTGATTTATAGCATTTTTGTCTTTCCTCTCTACTTGGTGGAGGTGGAGTACTGTGTCTGATCAGGTTAGCAAAGAGCGGCTGACCTCAAAGGACCCACCCAACTGGGCACCACCAGAAGGTGGTTTTTTTTACAGGTTGTGTCAAAGTACCCTACTATACACCTATATTGCTCTGTCTCCCTCTTTCTGTGCCTCTCTTCTTTTTGTCAATATTCCTTTTACCCACCCCCACTCCTTTCTCTATTTTTTTTTTCCTTTTCACTCGGTCCTACTTTCTTTCATCCCTTTCTTGCTCTTCAACCTTCTCACCCTTCTGGTCCTGTACCAAAAAAACTCATCTAACCCTTAGTCCACAGGCACGAGAACTGAAAGAGCAAGAGGAAGTGAAAGGAAAATTGGGCAAGGAAACAGATAAAAGAAATCACTCATGAGGAAGAATCAGCAGAAAACTCCAGGCAACATGAAGAACCAGTCCAGAACAACCCCGCCAAGGGACCATGAGGTAGCTACGGCAGATGATTCCACCTATAAAGAAATGTTAGGAATGACAGAAAGGGAATTTAGAATACACATGTTGAAAACAATGAAAGAAATGATGGAAACAATGGAGGAAACTACTAATAAAGTGGAAAATAACCAAAAGGAAATCCAAAAACAGAATCAAATAAGAGACAAATGATATGAAGAATATAAAAAGGATATAGGAGAGCTGAAGGAACGGAAACAGTCAATTAGGGAACTTAAAGATGCAATGGAAAGTATCAGCAACAGGTTAAACCATGCAGAAGAAAGAATTTCAGAGGTAGAAGACAAAGTTCTTGAGATAACTCACATAGTAAAAGAGGCAGAAAAGAAGAGAGAGAAAGCAGAACGTTCACTGTCAGAATTATGGGACTTTATGAAGCATTCCAACATACGAGATATAGGAATTCCAGAAGGGGAAGAAGAATGCCCCAGAGGAATGGAAGCCATACTAGAGAATATTATGAAAGAAAATTTCCCAAATATCACCAAAGATTCTGACACACTGCTTTCAGAGGGATATCGGACCCCAGGTCACCTCAACTCTAACCGAGCTTCTCCAAGACACATTGTGATGAACCTGTCCAAAGTCAAGACAAAAGAAAAGATTCTGCAAGCTGCCAGGAGTAAGCACCCGTTGACCTACAGGGGCAAATCCATCAGAGTGACCGCAGACTTCTCTAATGAAACTTTCCAAGCAAGAAGACAATGGTCATCTACCTTTAATCTACTTAAACAGAACAATTTCCAGCCCAGAATTCTAAGCTTAAAAATTGACGGAGAAATCAAATCATTTACGGATATACAAACGTTCAGGAAATTCGCCACAACAAGACCAGCTCTACAGGAAATACTTCAACCTGTTCTGCACACTGACCACCACAATGGATCAGCAGCAAAGTAAGAACTCAGAAATTAAACAACAGAACCTAACCTCCACACTGATGCAAAGGATAAAATTAATCAGTGGACAATCACAAAATAAGACGAATAGAATACTACCACAATTATCAATTATCTCAATAAATTTTAATGGCTTCAATTCCCCACTGAAGAGACATAGATTGGCTGACTGGATTTAAAAACACAAGCCATCCATTTGCTATCTGCAAGAAACACACCTGGCTTCAAAAGACAAATTAAACCTCCGAGTCAAGGGTTGGAAGACAATTTTTCAGGCAAATGGAATTCAGAAAAAAAGAGGAGTTGCAATCTTATTTTCAGATACATGTGGATTTAAAGCAACTAAAGTCAAAAAAGACAAAGATGGTCACTTTATATCGGTCAAGGGAAAAATACAACAAGAAGATGTTTCAATTCTAAATATTTATGCACCCAATTTAAATGCTCCCAGATTCTTGAAACAGACCTTACTCAGTCTGAGCAATATGATATCTGATAATGCCATAATAACAGGGGACTTTAACACTCCTCTTACAGAGCTGGATAGATCCTCTAAACAGAAATTAAACAAAGATATAAGAGATTTAAATGAGACCCTAGAACAACTGTGCTTGATAGACACATATAGAACACTCCATCCCAAAGATAAAGAATATACATTCTTCTCATCACCCCATGGAACATTCTCCAAAATTGATCATAACCTGGGACACAAAACAAATATCAACAGAATCAAAAGAATTGAAATTTTACCTTGTATCTTCTCAGACCATAAGGCACTAAAGGTGGAACTCAACTCTAACAAAAACACTCGACCCCACCCAAAGGCATAGAAATTAAACAATCTTCTGTTGAATAACAGATGGGTGCAGGAAGAAATAAAACAGGAAATCATTAACTTCCTTGAGCATAACAACAATGAAGACACAAGCTACCAAAACCTGTGGGATAATGCAAAAGCAGTTTTGACAGGAAAATTCATCGCTTTAGATGTCTACATTCGAAAAACAGAAAGAGAGCACATCAACAATGTCACAAGCCATCTTATGGAATTGGAAAAAGAAGAACAATCTAAACCTAAACTCAGTAGAAGAAAAGAAATATCCAAAATCAAATCAGAGATCAATTAAATTGAAAACAAAAGAGTCATTCAGAAAATTAATGAAACATGGAGTTGGTTTTTTGAAAAAATAAATAAAATAGATAAACCATTGGCCAGACTAACGAGAACTAGAAAAGTAAAATCTCTAGTAACCTCAATCAGAAATGATAAAGGGGAAATAACAACTGATCCCACAGAGATACAAGAAATCATCTCTGAATACTACCAGAAACTCTATGCCCAGAAATTTGACAATGTGAAGGAAATGGATCAATATTTGGAATCACACCCTCTCGCTAGACTTACCCAGGAAGAAATAGAGCTCCTGAACAGACCAATTTCAAGCACTGAGATCAAAGAAACAGTAAAAAAGCTTCCAACCAAAAAATGCCCTGGTCCAGATGGCTTCACACCAGAATTCTATCAAACCTTCAAGGAAGAGCTTATTCCTGTACTGCAGAAATTATTCCAAAAAATTGAGGAAGAAGGAATCCTCCCTAACACATTCTATGAAGCAAACATCACCCTGATACCAAAACCAGGAAAAGACCCAAACAAATCTCAGACCAATCTCACTCATGAATATAGATGCAAAAATTCTCAACAAAATCCTAGCCAATAGATTACAGCTTATCATCAAAAAAGTCATTCATCATGATCAAGTAGGCTTCATCCCAGGGATGCAAGGCTGGTTTAACATACGCAAGTCCATAAACGTTATCCACCATATTAACAGAGGCAAAAATAAAGATCACATGATCCTCTCAATAGATGCAGAAAAAGCATTTGATAAAATCCAGCATCCTTTTCTAATTAGAACACTGAAGAGTATAGGCATAGGTGGCACATTTCTAAAACTGATTGAAGCTATCTATGACAAACCCACAGCTAGTATTTTACTGAATGAAGTAAAACTGAAAGCTTTTCCGCTTAGAACTGGAACCAGACAAGGTTGTCCTCTGTCACCTTTACTATTCAACATGGTGCTGCAAGTTCTAGCCAATACAATTAGGCAAGACAAGGAAATAAAGGGAATCCAAATGGGAGCAGAGGAGGTCAAACTCTCCCTCTTTGCTGACGACATGATCTTATACTTAGAGAACTCCAAAGACTCAACCACAAGACTCCTAGAAGTCATCAAAAAATACAGCAATGTTTCAGGATATAAAATCAATGTCCACAAGTCAGTAGCCTTTGTGTACACCAATAACAGTCAAGATCAGAAGCTAATTAAGGACACAACTCCCTTCACCATAGTTTCAAAGAAAATGAAATACCTAGGAATATATCTAACGAAGGAGGTGAAGGACCTCTATAAAGAAAATTATGAAATCCTCAGAAAGGAAATAGCAGAGGATATTAACAAATGGAAGAACATACCATGCTCATGGATTGGAAGAATCAACATTGTTAAAATGTCTATACTTCCCAAAGCAATCTACCTATTCAATGCCATTCCTATCAAAATACCAACATCGTACTTTCAAGATTTGGAAAAAATGATTCTGCGTTTTGTATGGAACCGGAAAAAACCCCGTATAGCTAAGGCAGTTCTTAGTAATAAAAATAAAGCTGGGGGCATCAGCATACCAGACTTTAGTCTGTACTACAAAGCCATAGTGCTCAAGACAGCATGGTACTGGCACAAAAACAGAGACATAGACACTTGGAATTGAATTGAAAACCAAGAAATGAAACTAACATCTTACAACCACCTAATCTTCGATAAACCAAACAAGAACATACCTTGGGGGAAAGACTCCCTATTCAATAAATGGTGTGGGAGAACTGGATGTCTACATGTAAAAGACTGAAACTGGACCCACACCTTTCCCCACTCACAAAAATTGATTCAAGATGGATAAAGGACTTAAATTTAAGGCACGAAACAATAAAAATCCTCCAAGAAAGCATAGGAAAAACACTGTAAGATATTGGCCTGGGGAAAGACTTCAATCAGACAAAAGCTTGATAACTAGGATCTATAGAGAACTCAAATTAATCCACATGAAAAAAGCCAACAATCCCATGTATCAATGGGCAAGAGACATGAATAGAAACTTCTCTAAAGATGACAAATGGCTAACAAACACATGAAAAAATGTTCATCATCTCTTTACGTTAGAGAAATGCAAATCAAAACAACCCTGAGATATCATCTAACCCCAGTGAGAATGGCCCACATCACAAAATCTCAAAACTGCAGATGCTGGCATGGATGTGGAGAGAAGGGAACACTTTTACACTGCTGGTGGGACTGCAAACTAATACAACCTTTCTGGAAGGAAGTATGGAGAAACCTCAAAGCACTCAAGCTACACCTCCCATTTGATCCTGCAATGCCATTACTGGGCATCTACCCAGAAGGAAAGAAATCCTTTTATCATAAGGACACTTGTACTAGACTGTTTATTGCAGCTCAATTTACAATCGCCAAAATGTGGAAACAGCCTAAATGCCCACCAACCCAGGAATGGATTAACAAGCTGTGGTATATGTACACCATGGAATACTATTCAGCTATTAAAAAAAATGGAGACTTCACATCCTTCATATTAACGTGGATGGACATGGAAGACATTATTCTTAGTAAAGCATCACAAGAATGGAGAAGCATGAATCCTATGTACTCAATTTTGATATGAGGACAATTAATGATAATTAAGGTTATGGGGGGAGGAAAAGCAGAAAGAGGGATGGAGGGAGGGGGGTGGGGCCTTGGTGTGTGTCACACTTTATGGGGGCAAGACATGATTGCAAGAGGGACTTTACCTAACAATTGCAATCAGTGTAACCTGGCTTATTGTACCCTCAATGAATCCCCAACAATAAAAAATAAATAAATAAATAAAAGTTCTTTAATCTCCAAATCAAAAAATAAAAAAAAAAATGGTGAGTCTGGAATTTGGAGGTATACTCAGGAAAGGAAGGTATTTAATAGAGGAGTTGTCCATTCTACAACTTATTTGGTTCACATAAAGGTATACATAATAAATATAAGCCTACCTCAGATATTGCAGATTCAGTTCCAGAGCAAATATCTCAATATTACATGATTTTTTTGTTTCCCATGAATAAAAAAGTTATATTTATACTGTACTATAGTCGATTAATTATTCAATAGCATTGTCTTTAAAAATGTATATATCTTAACTTAAAAATACATTATTGCTTTAAAGAAAAATGGAGACTTTACCTCTTTCATGTTTACATGGATGGAGCTGGAACATATTCTTCTTAGCAAAGTATCTCAGGAATGGAAGAAAAAGTATCCAATGTACTCAGCCCTACTATCAAGCTAAATTATAGCTTTTACATGAAGACTATAACCCAACTATAGCACAAGACTATAGGGAAAGGGCCAAGGAAGGGGAAGGGAGGGGGGAGGTTTTGGTGGAGGGAGGGTAATGGGTGGGGCCACATCTATGGTGCATCTTAGAATGGGTACAGGCGATTGCACTAACGTACACAGCTATGATTTAACAATAAAAAAAAAAAAAAACAGAACTTTGCTCAGCTTTCCAGTAGTATTGCCCAATGCAATGCTTGGCTTATTTTAGGAAAAATTCTGACTTGATCTTGGAGCACAGATCATTTGAAAACTGTCCTATATGCTTACCACTAGTATTCTAAAAAAATCATTCATGCTGATACTGATAACACAGTTATATGGAAAAAAATATTAGAAATTGTTTTTCCTCTAAAACAACAGATATATTTGTATCTTCACAAAAATAAAATGAAAGATATCTTCATGGAAAAATCTCAAAAAAAAAAGAAGAAGAAAAGAAAAAAAGCAAGAAGTAGAGGAGATGAGGACATGGAGTTCTTTGAGGGGTACCAACTTAGACATTCATGATTTTTGGTAAATATTAAACAACAAAGGTTATTCAACTACAAAAAAAAATACTTTATTGCTAAAAAATGCTAATGATCATCTGAACATTCAGTGAGTCATAAACCTTTTGCTGGTGAAGGTCTTGCCTTGATGGTGATGGCTGCTGACTGATCAGGGTGGTAGTTGCTGAAGGTTGGAGTAGCTATGGCAATTTCTGAAAATAAGATAATAAATTTACCACATCCATCGACTCTTCCTTTCATGAAAGATTTTGGTGTAGGAATGCAACGCTGTTTGATCGCACGTTATCCACAGCACTTGTTTCAAAACTGAAGTCAATCCTCTCAAAACATGCTACTGCTTTATCAACTACATTTACAAAATCTTCTAAATCCTTCATTGTCATTTCAACAGTATTCGCAGCACTCTACCGCGAATAGATTCCATATCAAGAAACTCCTTTCTTTGCTTAGCCATAAGAAAAAAACCCTCATGTGTTCACGTTTTATCATGAGATTGTAGCAGTTTAGTCACATCTTCAGGCTCCACTTCTAATTCTAATTCTCTTGCTAGTTCCATCACATCTGCAGTTACTTCCTCCTGAAGGTCATCCATGAGGGTTGGAATGAACTTTTTCCACACTCTTATTAATGTTTATATTTTGAACTTTTCCCATGAATCACAAATGTTCTTAATGGCATCTGGAATCCATTCCAGGTTTTCGATTTACTTTGCCCAGATCATCAAGGAATCACCATTCATGACAGCTATGGCCTTATGAAACAGTCAGACTTGAAAGTAGAAATTATTTTTGATCCGTGGGCTGCAGAATAGATGTTACGTTAGCAGTCATGAAACGACACGAATCTTTTTGTACAGAGCTCCTGGGTGACCAGTTTCATCGCCAATGAGCAAGTATTATTTTGAAAGGAATCTTTTTTTCTTTGTAGTCAGTCTCAACAGTATGCTTAAAATATTCATTGAAACATACTATGAACAAATGGGCTATCATCAAGGCTTTGTTGCTCCATTACCAGAGCACAAAAAGAAAAGATTTAGCAACATTCTTAAGAGTCCTGTAATTTTTAGAATGGGAAATGAGCATTGGTTTCAACATAAACTCACCAGCTACATTAGACCCTAGAAGAGTCAGCCTATTCTTTGATGCCAAGCAGTGACTTCTTTCTAGCCATAAATGTCCAGGATGGCATCTTATTCCAATAGAGGGCTGTTTTGTCTCCATTGAAAATCTGTTATGTGTATTTAGTGTAGCAGATCTTTCTCAATTATTTTAGCTACATCTTCTGGATAGCTTACTGCAACTTCTCCCTCAACATTTGCTGCTTCACCTGCAGGTTTACCTTGGAGACAGCTTCTTTCCTTAAACCTCATGAACCAATCTCTGCCAGCTTCAAACTTTTCTTCTCTAGCTTCCTCACCTCTCTCAGCCTTCATAGAAAATGAAGAAAGTGGGCGGCGCCTGTGGCTCAGTGAGTAGGGCGCAGGCCCCATATGCTGAGGATGGCGGGTTCAAACCCAGCCCTGGCCAAACTGCAACAAAAAAAAAAAATAGCCGGGCGTTGTGGCAGGTGCCTGTAGTCTCAGCTGCTTGGGAGGCTGAAGCAAGAGAATCATGTAAGCCCAAGAGTTAGAGGTTGCTGTGAGCCATCTGACGCCACGGCACTCTACCCGAGGGCGGTACAGTGAGACTCTGTTTCTACAAAAAAAAAAAAAAAAAGAAAATGAAGAAAGTTAGGACTTTGCTCTGGATTAGACTTTGACTTAGGAAATGTTATACCCTTTTTGAGCTTCTTTCTAGACCACTCAAACTTTTCTCCCTATCAGCTATAAGACTGCTTTGCTTTCTTATCATTCATGTCTTCACTGAAGTAGCACCTTTAATTTCCTTCAAGAAACTTTGCATTCAAAATTTAGCTAACTATTTGGCACAAAGTTCTAGCTTTCAACCTATTTTTGTCTTTCAACATTTTTGACTCACTAAGCTAAGTCATTTCTAGTTTTCAATTTAAAGTGAGAAACATTTCCTTTCACTTGAATACTTAGAAGCCACTGTAAGATTATATACACGTATATATATGTGTATATAATCTTTATATATATATATATATATATATAGAGAGAGAGAGAGAGAGAGAGAGTCTCACTATGTTGCCCTGGGTAGAGTGCCGTGGCATCACAGCTCACAGCAACCTCAAACTCTTGGGCTTAAGCGATTCTCTTGCCTCAGCCTCCCAAGTAGCTGGGACTACAGGCACCCGCCACAACACCTGGCTATTTTTTGGCTGCATTGGTCATTGCTGTTTGGCAGGCCCTGGCTGAATTTGAGCCTGCCAGCTCTGGTGTATGTGGCTGGCACCCTAGCCACTGAGCCACAGACACCGAGCCGCCACTGTAAGATTAATTGGCTTCATCTCAATATTCTGATGTCTCAAGGAATAGGGAGCCCTAAGGAGGACAGAGACGGGGAACAGCTGGTTGTTGGAGCACTTAGATCACACACAATATTTATCAATGAAATTTGTAGGCTTCTATGGGTGTGATGGTTTGTGGTGCCCAAAAATAATTACAATAGTAATATCAAAGATCACTGATCACAGATCATCATAATACATACAATAACAATGAAAAGTTTGAAATATTTCAAAAATTACCAAAATCTGACACAAGGAACAAGTGCTGGTAGAAAAAATGGTGCCAAGAGACTTGCTCATCATAGGGTTGCCACAAACCTTCAAACTGTTAAAAGCATATCCGTGAAGCACAATAAAGTGAAGCATAATAAAATGAGATATGCCTGTAATAAGAAATAAAGTTATAAAAAGAAGAGCTAACAATTATTCAGAGTTGTTAGTATCTCAAGTATTACGCCAAGGCTATACTTACACATACACAACCATACATAATCTTATTTAAACCATGCAACAAACCTACGAAGTAGGTACTATTATTAAGCAATAGTTTTAGAGGTGAGAAAGCTGAGGTAAGGAGACATTACTTCTATTAAACTTTAAATGAATTTATCTTAGCAAACACATCTTTGGTGTCCTTTCTGGCTTTCTTTAACCACACTATCTAAAATATCATCCTCCACAACTTTTTGTCATCTTACTCCCCCTTACTTTTCTTCACAACACACATTACAATCTGATTATATGTTAAATATTAATGTATTTGTTTGCATATTTTCTATGTGTCCCACTGGAATGTAAGTTCTGTGAAAGGATAGAATTTTTACATGTTGTTCACTGCCCTATCCCTAGCACAAATCTATGGCTGACATAAAATGAACACTCAAAAAATATTGATGAATGAAATGGAAAAGGGACTAAAAAATATCCTGCTTGATAGTCAATTCTGTACCCTTTACCATACCATCTATAAAACTAAGAGAAAATAACCTTATTTTGTGTTTTATATATTAATCAGTTTATATAACTTTATAAAAAACTTGAAATATATTTGAATGGATTTTGGACAACCATTTGATATAATCAAAGAAAAATTTAGAATACTAAATTTAAAGTAATAAACTAATTACATAATTAAGATAATTATCTTTCATGACATAAGTGGAAATAACAGTTCATTTAAACATCTAAACTCAGGAAGAGTTTGGAGAGAAGGAGGGAGGAGGATTGATGTCCTCTCACCTACAGGCACAGATAAGGGTGTGTGGCACACCATAGGTAAAAGGCCACAACTACAACTTGTTCTCAGTCTAACAGGCTCAGAAAATGTGGCCTAATTGTCTATATCGTCATATTAATCTAAAATAAATAAATAAATAAACATCTAAATGCAAATCTTTATAAGTTGTATTATATTAGACCAAACTAAGCATAAAATATGTTGTGATTCAAGAAAGAATTTGGGTCAACATCATGAAAACCAATTACTGTATTGTACACAGCATTAGTACAATGCTAATACAGTGATAACTAACCCACCTTCATGGAATTCCACTATTAGGTGCACTCCAGTGTTTTGATCCAAGTTTCTCTTACCTCCCTGATCTGACCACTCTCTCTGCTCTACTTTAATCTCCCTTGCTATTACCTCTCGTTTTTCCTTCTGTGCTATTTATGTTTTCTCTTTAACATATTTAGATGTCCACCTATCTTTGAAACACACACACACACACACATAAAATCTTCTCTGGATCTTGCTTTCCTCAAACACTATTGGCTCTAGCACAACACTGCCACTTTCTCTAAAAAGTATTCTCTCAAATTCATGTTCACTACTGAAGAGTATCAATAATCCCCTAATCACCAAATCCAACTGCCTTCCCTAGCTCCCTCAACACATCATTAAAACAGAACACATCCTCAGCTGGGCACCTGTAGTGCCAATGATTAAAGTGTCAGCCCCATGCATTGGGGTTGGCAGATTCAAACCAGCCTGGGCCCACTAAACAAAAAAAAAAAAAAAAGGAGGGGGCTGGGCACAGTGGCTCATGTCTGTAATCCTAGCTCTTGGGAGGCTGAGGCAGGTGGATTGCCTGAGCTCACAGATTCGAGACCAGCCTAAGCCAGAGCAAGACTGACCCTGTCTCAAAAAATAGCTGGATATTGTGACGGGTACCTGTAGTCCCAGCTATTTGGGAGGCTGAGGTTATCTACCACAGGCAACAAAGTGAGACTGCCTCAAAAATAAATAAATAAACAAACAAATAAATAAAACACATCCTTCATCAGTAATTTATCTCCTCTTAACTTCCATGATTCTGGGCCTCCCAGAGTTTATTGGGCCTGAACTTCATACTGAAGGGGTCCTATTTAAGAAAAAAGGAAGGCAAGTTACAAATACAAAATTAGGTGCAAAGCAAAACACCACAAGCATAATGAATCTGGAAAAATAAAAATGTTTTTATCAATAGAAACACACTTCTCGGGGCAGCGCCTACGGCTCAAAGGAGTAGGCGCTGGCCCCATATGCTGGAGGTGGCGGGTTCAAACGCAGCCCCGGCCAAAAACTTCAAAAAAAAAACACACTTCTAGAATACTTTTTCCACATTTTCAGTGCATATATTTTATTATCTCCTTTTTATATGGCAATGATATGTAGAATTTTCTACAAAGTAATAGATTTAAAAAATAAAAAAACTAAGTTATTAAATTTATATTTTAGAAAATATTCTTTTAGGTTCACAAACTGTTACTGGTAATGTCATATAAAATTTTAGTATTGCTGTCAAATTTAGAAAAACTTATATACCACTTTTTTCATTCATAAGCTATCAAATTTGGAAGAAGTTTTCCCAGACCAGCTTCTGGCCTGGTATGCTTCAAAATTTCTCCTACCCTACCAAATAAATACTTCTAATGTCAGGCACTATAGGACATGTCCACATCACCATATGATCTGCATCTCTGTGCCTTGACACTGAGGAGCAGAGTGGGTAACAAGAATATCCCTAAATATCATTCCCATACCAGAACAGCTAGCCAAAACTTAACTATACTCATAACTGACATTTATCACATAAATATATGCCACCCAGACTAAACGTAAACCCAATTCAACTTCCCCTTAGCTGGATCCCTAAATTGTCTGATGCCACTCCTATGCTACATTGACATAAGGATAAGGTAAGAACATAAAGAAATAGCAATTTTTAAACACCTTACTTTTGTAAATCCTGCAGAAACATCGGTATGTGAATACCCTCCTCCCAAAGTCTTGGAAGTGCACAAGTAAGAGATCCTGCTTAAATTTAATTAGCTTTGCTATAAATCCCCCATATCCCGGTACTCTAACTCTGTTTTCTTCACTGTCTCCTGTTTGTCATGCCAACCACTAAATATAGGTATGTCCCACAATCCTGGTCTTCTAAACCCCTACATAATGTAGGTATTTTCCAAAGTCACTGTATCAATTTTTTAATCATATGCTCCTTATTTTTCCTATTGCTTTCATTCTCAAGCTTCAACTGTGACCTTCTAAAGCAAATAATCTCTCTAGAATTTAGAAACTGGACTATCAACTTCATAGGCAAGGCAGATGCCAGTCTCATGGTCTGCATGAATTCTAGGTCTTGAATCTTCAGGAACATGGAGCAGGCTTTCAATAAAACATACTAAATAACTTCTACAGTGTAACTCTTGCCTCATTCTTTTTCCAAATCCAGGTCTGCCATTTCTAACTGCCTACTGGCCTTTTCCGTCTAGATAATTTCTGCCTCACCCCCCAAGAAACAAATAAAATTCCCTAATACTTGGAGTACTCTGAATTTAATTTTAACAGTCAATGATACATTTTAAACTCTTAATAATTTTCACAGTAGCTGTTAAGAAAATGAAGGTATGATAAAATTATACCCCTTAATCAAGACAATTCCAAATTATTCCACTTCTAATTGCTTGAATGTCCCTCTCTAAAACAAGTCATATCGCTGATGAGCCATACAGATCTACTTCTTGTAACTTATGTGGAATCACACTCAGTGCCCTACACAAAGATACCAAAATCAGAAAAGAAAAGTCAATATCTAATTGCTAGTTATCAGAGATAAACAAATAAAATATTTTTGAAGAAGGAAATAATATGTATACCATGGAATATTATTCAGCCATCAAAAAAGATAGAGACTTTGCATCTTTTTATTAACCTGGATAGAGTTGAAACACATTCTTTTTAGTAAAGGATCACAAGGATGAGGAAGCAAGACTACAACATACTCAATACTAATAGGAAGCTAGTAGACAATCTAATAACAGATTGTCTATTATGACTATGTAAGAGAAAAACTCAAATCAACTCAAGGTGGGGGCAAGGGAATGAGGGAGCAGGGAGAGAGGAGGAGGAAGAGGGATTGGTATGCCCCCACTTAATGGGCACAATGTTAGGGTGCATGGCACACTTCTTGGGGGCAGGACACAATTAAAAGAGGAACTCTACCTAACAAATGCAAACATTGTAACCTAATTCTTTGTATCTGCAAATTAATCTGAAACAATAAAACCTGCAGTGCATCTTACAAGGGTATAGGTTAATCTTAGTAAATGGGGAATGTAAAGGTCTTAGCAAAATAACTAAGAAAATGCCAGGAAAGCTATGTTAACTAGTGTGATGAAAATGTGTCAAACGGTCTATGAACCAAGTGTATAGTGCCCCATGATCATACTAATGTACACAGCTATGATTTAATAAAAAAATAAATAAAATAAATAAAAAAGAAAAAAAGAAAAGAAACACACTGAGAGTAAATGTCAATGACAAATAATGATAAATATGATTATATACATAAAATTTGTATACAGACTATACTCAGACAATACAAAGCACATATTTAATCATGTAGCCCTGCTCCACTGAATGACCTCATTGTCAACACACTATTAAATAAAAGTTCTCAAGCAAATAAGACAAACTGCTGACATATGTATTAGCTCTTATACAGATATTGACATATGTCTATTTTCTCTAAGTTGCCAGGATTCCGCGCATCCATTTTTCTCCGAGCTTGAAAACATGCAACTCTTTGATGTTCTGAAATTTACATAGTTCTACAAAAGATTGATGGGTTGCTTAATATATGAATATTTCAAATTCAAATCTGAAATTTCTTCACAATGCTCATGCTTTTTTTATGGTAAAAATAGAAATGAAAGTGAAAATTTTAATTTCTTTACTGAAAACACAACTAAATTGTAACAAAATGAAATGAAAAGAAAAACTACACATTTTCATGTTACTATCACAGAAATAAAATGCTAAGTGCAGTGTTAGAATAAAATAGCTTCTATTTTTAGGATCCATACAATAAAAAGTATGTACTATAGTTTACATTATTCAAGAAAGGAAACTATGTGATCTATGAGTAAATTCCTAAAGGTACTTCCAATTAGCATCTATTTCACCATTAGAATTATGATCTTAAAATTATATGCTATATATACTGCTAAATAAATGGAACTGTATGTTATCCATTTAATCTGTGAGAGAAGAGGCAACAAGAAAAGTTTGTTAGGCAAATAAAACAGAAACACTGGCATCCCCAAACTATTTTTTCTAGCTATCATCTTATCTCAAATTATGGACCAGCTGGAAAGTTCCCCCAAGAACATCCATCTGCTCTTTGTACATCCCAAGTATGATGCATAAGATGGGCCTGAAATACCTTTAGGTGACCAAAATCTAATCAAATTTTCAAGAAAATCTTCAGAAGTGTAATGCTTGATATTAAGTGAACACAATTCTACTATCTTCCTAATAGCATTAAGCAATATTTCCCACTTACTTTCAGCCATTTAAATATTTGTCAACTTTCATATTCTTAAGAATAAAGCTTCCACACTATATTTTAAAACTTAAATGATTCAAATCAATTCAATATCACTAATTACAAATTAGCTACAAATTTTTTATTTAAATAAACATTTAGGAAATCACAATTTTGTAATTTTTCTATTTATGGGAAGTTATACATCTTTACTACTTGAAAATTAATATTCTTCAAAAAAAGGAATTTTATTTTTCTTTTATTCATTCATTTATTTATTTATTTATTTGAGACAGTGTCTCACTGTGTTGCCCTGGGTAGAGTGCTGTGGCGTCACAGGTCAAATTCTTGGGCTTAAGTGATTCTCTTGCCTCAGCCTCCCAAGTAGCTGGGACTACAGGCACCCACCACAACTCCCGGCTATTCTGTTGTTGTTGTTGTTTTAGTTGTCATTGTTGTCTGGCAGGCCCCAGCTGGATTCGAACCCAACAGCTCTGGTGTATGTGTCTGGAGCCCTAGTTGCTGAGCTACAGGCGTCAAGCCAGGAATTTTATTTTAGTAAGAAACACCTTAAGTGACTATTATCATTATTTTTGTTGAAATGTTCACCTTATTCTTTCTCATATCAGTAAGTAAAACAGGAGTAGCAAAAAGATATTTTGATCAAATTTAATAACACCATCATATTACAGAAAGGAATAAATACAATGAACTTGCATTTGGGGGATTGTTTGTTTTGTTTTGTTTGGGTTTTTTGAGACAGTCTCACTTTGTTGCCCTCAATAGAGTGCCATGGCATCATAGCTCACAGCAACCTCGAACTCTTGGGCTCAAGTGATTCTCTTGCCTCAGCCTCCTGAGTAGCTGGGACTACAGGCACCCGCCACAACACCTGGCTATTTTTAGAGATGAGGTCTTTCTCTGGTTCAGCTGGTCTCGAACCTGTGAGAAGCAATCCACCTGCCTCGGCCTCCCAGAGTGCTAGGATTACAGGCATGAAACACCACACCCAGCCCATGGGGCTTTTTACTGTAAAAATAATTTTAATAAAAGAATGACACTCAATTAACAAATAAAATTGACTTATTTTTAAGCTGAATATAGATCATAAGGTATTTTACAACTTATAGTAAGTATAAAGGTAATTCAGTCTTTACTTTCCTCTTAACTTTTAAATACTGATGAAAAAAACTAGATATTTTTCTGTCATTTAAAATGTTTCAAGTTAAAATAAATTATTCTAAAAGGAAAAAACCTTTCTTCTGTATCTTAAAAACTGACCACTATTTCAATAGCTTCACATTAATTTGGGGGCCTAAGCAACTTTTACTAATCACTGACATAATTTTCTTTATGGGTTCAGCACTAGAAATTATATTACCTGTATTCTGGAGCTTATAAAATATGGTGGAGTTCAACAATCAATTCTTCTATAAATTAAAGATAGAATTAAACAGATGTTTAATTTTAAAAAATTCATTTTATACATGTAACAAAATTTCACATGTATTGGATAAATTTGCACAAATGAAAAACTATATAGTCATCAGCATTTACAGATTGAGTATAAAGATTTCAGACATAGGTATGAGAGATATGTATAACAGATTTTGAATGGACAGCCTGTGTCCCCACCAGATAGAAAGAGTGTTTAAAAAAATAAAATAATTACAGACTTCTACCAGGCAATGAAAAGACTGGTAGACAAAGTTAGGTACAAACTTAGTATTGAGTGAAGGATTTCTCCTACCTATATGAAGCTAGGTAGATCATTTAAATCACGCAACTTGGAAGTAGATATTGGTGAAAATCTAATCTCATCTCTAGAGTATGTACTTATTTTAACAACCACAAAAGGGCTTACCCTATTCATCCGTGGCACAGGCAGAACCACTCTGACTAGATCTGCATCACAGATCTCTAGCTCCTACTTCATGAGATACCTCAAATAATTTCAGATAACCAAAACCTACTTGATTTTCAACCTCAATATGTTTACTGGTGATAACCATAAATTATCAAGAATCATATAAAATTTAACTCTTGAAATATGAGAAAAAAATGTTCCCTTCATGGTTAATTGTCTTCTAAAACTGGAAAAGTTTGAAGTTAAATAAGGAGAGAATAAAACAAATAAATAGTAGGTTTGGGAAGAATACAGTACAGACATATCCCATTCTGGGGAAGTGGGGCAAGTATAGATTGGTATAACTACTTTCAAAGCTTGCAAGACAATTTGGCATTTTCTTGCAAAACTCATACACATGCCCTACACAATCTAGCACCTCTCTCCAGGGCAAGCACAGCATAAGAAATCTTATATATGTGCACAAATACATGTAGAGAATTGAAATTATACAAAGTATGTTTTCTGACTAGAATAAAATTAGACTAGAAATCAGTAACAAAAAGATAGCAGAATACTCAAAACATTTGGAAAATAACTTCTAAGTAAACCACAGTTCAAAAAGGAAGTTTAATGGAAAATTAGAATAAAGCTTGAACCAAGTAAAAATTAAAATAGAATACATTAAAATTTATGGCATATAATAAAGTAGTGCTTAGAGGGAAATTTAAAGTATTAAATGCTTGTATGAGAAAATAAGAAAAACCTAAAATCAATCTAAGCTTCCATCTTAATAAACCAAAAAATAAAAACAAAAATAAACCTAAATCAAGCAGAGATAAGCTACAGATGTAAACAAATAAATATACAGTAGAACCTCCATAGTTGACCATCTCTCTACACTGACCATCTCCCTAAACTGAGCTAATTCTCTTAGACTGGACTTGCACCACATGTACTCAACAATTTTAAAATTTCCTGCTCATCTAGAAACATCATTAAGAAAATGAAGAGGTAAGCAATAGACTGGGAGAAAATATTTATAATACATAAGACATAAAATATTCAAATGATAAAGAATTTACATCCATAATACAGTGATGTGCAACATAATGACATTCAGGTCTAGCTGTCATTAACACTGTAATACAATTAATTTTTTAAATAAATTTAATGTAGACTAAGTGTACAGTGTTTATAAAGTCTACAGTAGTGTACAGTAATGTCCTAGACTTTTACATTCACTCACCACTCTCTCATGACATACCTAGAGCAACTTTCAGGCCTACAAGCTCCGTTCATGATAAGTATCCTATATAGATGATGTCCTATTTATTATCTTTTATACCTTATTTTTACTACACCTTTTCTATGTTTAGATATGTTTAGATACACAAATACTTCCAGTGCATTACAACTGCCTACAATATTTAAAACACTAAAATGCCGTACAGGTTTGTAGCCTGAGAACAATAGGCTATGCCATATAGCCTGAGTGTGTTGTAGGCTATTCCACCTAGGTTTGTTTAGTTGCACTCTATGATGTTCATGCAAAGATGAAATTGCCTAACAATGTCCTTCTTAGAAGGTATCCCTGTCATTAAATGACAAATAACTAATGTAAAGAACTCCCTCAAATCAATAATTTTAAAAACCAACAATCTAATTTTAAAATTAGTAAAAATCTTGAATTGACATTTCACAAAAGAAGACACACAGATGTCCAATAGTACATAAAAGATATTCAGTATATCTGGTACTATATAGCTAAAATAAAAAAGACTGGCAACACCAAATGTTGGTGAGGAAGTAGAGCAACTGGAACTCTCATATAATGTTGATGGGAGTGTAAGCTGGAATAACCACTTGGAAAGAGTATCTGTCCGTTTCTTATAAATACACATCTACTCCATGACTTAGCAATTTCACTCTTAGGTATTTAACCAAGATAAATGAGAACATATCTCCACAAAAAAAGACTTATAAGAGAATGCTCAGAGTAGCCTAATTCATTACCTACTGAATGAATTAGTAGCCTAATTTATAAGTTTCCAAACTGGAAACAACCTAAATATTCATTATAAGAATAAACAAATTGTGGCATAAAAAATAATAATTGCAATATATTCATAAAATATGGTCATTCAGGGAACATATTCATTGAATATATTCACATAAATGATATGTACAACAATATGAATGAATCTCAGAATAGTATACAGAGTAAAAGAAATACAACACAAAAGAATGTGTAGTGTATGATTCCACTTTTAAGAACAGTTAAAACAAATCTATGGTAATAGAAATTAGTAAGTGGCTGTCTCTGAGAGGCAAGAAGGAACTGACTAGAAAAGAGATCAAGGAAATTTTCTTGCATGAAAAAATGTTCTGTGTATCTTTTGATTCACGACTAGATACGTGTATATAACCACCAAAACTCATTGACTTGAACACTTTAGTCCATGCATTTTGTTGTATGCAAATTGTCTGAATATTTTTTAAAAACAAAAAAGAAAATGAACAGCAACATTAATAAGAAAGAAAAAAATCTTTAAGACCGTAACAGAACAACTTCAAAGATTATGACTGCTCTTAAAAAACAGAGAAGTAGGTAATAATTTACCATTCAACCAGAGGAAAAAAAGATTGCAAGAGGGACTTTACCTAACAATTGCAATCAGTGTAACCTGGCTTATTATACCCTCAATGAATCCCCAATAATAAAAAAAAAAAAAAAGGAGACAGTTCTGGAAAAAGAAACAGACTTAAATCCTAAAGGTTCTGAAGAAGATTTTCATCCTCAATTCTGACTTTGAGAACTGTAGGTCTATCTGATGAAGAATTATATTAACATAATATGATAACAAGGAAGAGATGTATTAAGAGCTATGAGAAATTCCTTATCCCAAACTGCTTTAATAGAAATGTTACACATCTGCATCCTTAATCTCTGCCACTATGGCAACAAGCCTACCATTTCTACATATTCTCTTTCATTTGAACATAACTCTTCATTTTTAATAAAAATACAAATAAGACCTGGCATGGTGGCTCACACCTATAATCCTAGCACTCTGTGAGTCTGAGATGGGGGGATTGCTTGAGCTCAGGAGTTCAAGACCAGCTTGAGCAAGAGTGAGATCCCCATCTCTACTAAAAATAGAAAAAAAAAAGAAAAGAAACTAGCTAGGCATGGTGGTGCACACCTGTAGTCCCAACTACTTGGGAGGTCGAGACAACAGGATCACTTGAGCCCAAGTTGAGGTTACTGTGAGTTATGACCCCATGGCACTCTACCCAGGGCAACCAAGTGAGACTCTGACTAAATAAATAAATATTTCAAAAATAAACAAATAAAAATTTCTCTTAGAATATTAAATTGGCTCTCCATCCCAGTTGAAATCAGCATCCAGATGTCTCTCCCACACTGAAAGTAGTATATAGAAATTCAATTTTTTTCCTACTGGTGTAAAAAGCAGAGACTAATTTGTACCCCTAAATTCACTTTAAGTAGTTCAAATAGCAGTACCTATAGTCTGCTAAAAGTACAAACAAAAAATCAAAATTAGTCCAGTTTTGGCTAGGAATGCCTAGCTAGAAACTACATTTTCAGCCTCTCTTACAGCCAGCTGAGGATATATGACAAAGTACCAATGAAAAGTGAGCAAAACACAACTTTCATACCCCACTTGTTTAAAATTAAATTCTTGCTGTGGACACTTTCTTTTCCCTTTCTCACGAACTAGAAAATGACAATGTCTTAGCTTTGACCATGCAGTTGAGAACAACACTCTAGGAGATGGCAAAGCAACATGAAGGAAGGAGCCCCTAAAAGACCAATCTCCCTGAATGTGTGACCTGTTGTTATGTAAGAAACAAATTTCCATCTGCCACTGTATTAATGTATCTTGTTACATGTTTAGCCTTTACTATAACTACTAGAGCAACAATTTCACTTACTGGTTTTATTTCCCTAAATCTTTCTGATTTGTGTCTTGTCTCCAACAATATATTAGAAGGCTTTCCCTTTTTAGCAGGCTTTCCCTAATTATACACAGATTATATTGAAGCTCTGTGCAAAGTAGGGAGAAGTATGTTTTTTAATTCTATCTCAAATCTAGCTTATATTAGTTATATAATTTACCTGTGTTGTTTATAATAACTATAGAAAGCCCTGAGCTCAGACAAAAGTAATTTTCATGAATTCATTTACTAGGAATTTATTAAGTGCAAGGTTAATAACTTAGTGGTATGGTGTTCTCTACGACACTAAGGATAAGGTACACAGAAGAGGGGTAAGACGTTGTCCTTAGGCTTAAGAAACTCAGAATCTAATGAGGAAGATAACTGTATACGTAACTAAAATACAAGGTAAAGATACTTTAACAGTAGTATTTGTTAAACACTATAAAATACTGTTAAAAGGACATTCCATCCACGGAATCAGCAGAGAGTGGGAAGAGAAAGTCACCTGAGATAGTCCAAGCCACTATTATCTCTCACTTGGGCAACTGCATTTTCCTACTTCTCCTCAAGCTATTCTCTGCTAATAGCCCATAAACAAGTCGGAATTATCTTTTTAAAATATAAACTATATCATAACATTGTCTCATAACTTACCATTAGAATGACATGCAAATGTTAACAGGGTTTACAAGGCCTTAAGGAATCCATGTTCTTCTTACCTCTTCTACCACTCCCCAGCCACCCAGTTTCTTTCTAACTCCAAAACACACCATGCTCCTTCCTATCACAGGGCCTTTGCTAGCTCTTCTGCCTAGAATGTGCTTCTTCCAACACGACTAGCTCTTCCTTAACATTCATGTGTCTCCTCTTCAGAGAGGCATTCCCCAACCACTTAGGTGGTACCTAAAGTGCCACCTCCACCTCTAGCACCCGAAGCCCTAGTATCCTTCCTATCTTCATTCTCTTTTATTTTCTTCATACATCACAGTTATAGATGTTACCTCAATGTGCTTTTATCTTCTATTTCCCTTTGCTAAAATTGTTTATAGCTCTATTAGGGAAAAACTGATATGTATTGTTGACTGCATTAATCACAATCCCTAGAACAACACCTGACACATTTGTTTGTGTTCAATAAATATTATTAAATACTCCAGATATAGTGGTGAGAGCCTGTAGTCCCAGCTACTTGGGAGGTATGACATAGGACTGCTTGAACCTAGGAGTTCAAATCCAGCCTGGGAAATTGAGACACTGTCTCAGGGCAGGGGACATACATACAAACACACACACACACAAGAGACGCACGCATGCAAGTACGGTGCTAAAAAAAAGTATACATCTTTTAAGAAAGGAAAAACCTGTATTAAAAATCTAATAATATATACTTATAACATTTGTTATCTTGCATATTGTATCTTGTATCTCTAGCTATTGCAGAAGTAACACATAACTTGAGTATTACAATTTTAATACGGTTTTTTCCTTTTTAAAAATGTGTATACTTTTGTGACACTCTCTATATAAAACATAGGCTATTAGGTATTAATTTAGTACTTAAATACTAAGTTTGACAATTGATATCTCTGACATTTTACATTGATACTTCTTGTTTTACTTTCATTATTATGAAGGTATATCTTCATTCTTTCAAATGCATTTTTTGGCTTGTGATTATCTTTCAAATTTTTTAGGGCAATGTTTGTGAAGCCATGGATAAGTCAAAATTCATACTATTTTCACATGTGAGTTCCATTATGGAACCAATGCAGTGAAGACAGCTCAAAATATCAATGAAGTGTTGCAGTAGAATGTAACTAATGAATGCACAGTATGTCAATGGTTTGAGAAGTTTCATTCTTGTGATTTTAATCTTGAAAATGAGTTACATTGACAACCTGAGACCAAAGTGGATAATGATGATCTGAAAGCTAAAGCAGAAGTGAATCCATCTCAACCTATGAACATGAATTACTACAAGGTTTGACATTACTATTCCAACAATATTGGACAATTTGAAACAAACTGGCAAGGTAAGGAAGCTGGATAAAAGTGTTCTATATGAATTCAAATATCAGAAGAGAAATCATCTCAAAGCTTGCCTTTCTTTGCTATCACCACTTAAAGGCAAACCATTTCTACATCATATGTATGATTTTAAAAATGGATTCTTTTTAATAATCACAATGGCTGGATAAGATACAGTGCTGAAACAAAGTCTACAACTGAATATTCGTCAAAAGAAAAAAAAAGCTATGTGTCTGTTTGGTGGTCTAGCGATGGTGTTCTCCACTATAGCTCCATGAAACCTGGCCAGTTGATTATGGCAGATGTCTCCTGAAACAAATTAGACAAAATGATGAGATGCTTGCAATTAAGCACCTGAGAATGTTCAAAAAAGACAGACTAACCCTCTTGCAAGAAGACAACGCTGGACCACATGTCACGCAAACAATGCTGCTCAAACTATAGAAGCTGGATTTGGAAACTCTCTTGTCATCCACCATATTCAGCAGGTCTTGCACCAGCTGACTACCACTTCTTCCAGGCTTTGGACCACCTCTTGCAAGGAAAAACACGTAATTTTCAACAAGCTGTGGAAAAGCCTTTTGCAAATTTCACTGCCACTCACTCTCAGCTTTCTTTGCTACTGGCATAAACAAACTACCCTTAAGATCTCAAAACCACTGTCTACAGTTTAGGTGTATACTTTGAATAAATTGTACTATTTCTTGTTTGGGATACAATAAACTCAACTTTGATTCAAAATCAAACATTTCATATTTAATGACCTAAATATACGATATGTTTATATAGTATAGTTAAAGACAACATGTGAGCTGGGCTCAGAGCCCGTAGCACAGTGGTTATGGTGTCAGCCACGTGCACCAAGGGTGGCGGGTTCAGCACCAGCTAAAACGACAATGACAACTTCAATAACAACAACAAAAAAAAAATAGCTGGGCATTCTGGCGGGCACCTGTAGTCCCAGCTATATGGGAGGCTGAGGCAAGAGAATCGCTTAAGCCCAAGAGTCTGAGGTTGCTGTGAGCTATGACGCCATAGCACTCTACCTAGGGCAATAGAGTGAGACTCTGTATCAAAAAAAAAAAAAATGACATGTGAGCTGGACTGTTAGGAGTTAGAAACACAGTTTGTCAAGAGGAACAAAGAGAGATGCAAAAAAGGAAATCAAACACATTTCATATTCCCAGAGAATCAATTTTTACACTTTTGTAGGTTAAAGCAATAGACTATTATAGCTGCAAGGTATCTCAAAGATTTTTATCAAATTTTTGTCATTCTGAGGCATGAATACACTTTAAAACACTATTCTTGATATGTAAATCATTACCTAACCTATTCTGTCAAGCAACTCCAAACAATTAAATGATTTCTCGTATTAAACCCAAATCTGTCTTCCTGTTATTTACACACATTAGTCTTAATTCTGACAATAGAAATTCTCATTAACATAGGAAATTTAATCCCTACATGTGTATCATGTGGCAGCATTTCAAATATGTAGAACTTCCATAGTTGACCACCTCCTAATTTTCACAGACTGGCCATGCACCACATGAACATACCAGTACACTATGCCTACTTCCTTACATTGACCATCTCCGCAAGTTTTCCAGTTTGTTACAGTCACTTGGGTGGTCAACTTACAGAGGTTCAACTGTATTTTAAGACATCTAAATAACTCAAGAAAAATAGGTAACATTTACTGACACTGTCTAGTAGGCTTTTTCATTTAATCCTCTTAACTACTGTGTGATAAAGTTATGATTGTGCCTATTTTGCAAATGAGAAAGAAGACTGTACTGGGTAACTTTCCAAAGGTCATCAAGCTGGAAAGTGCTAGAGCTAGAATTCAAGTGCAGATGGTCCAAATCCAGCATATACATTCTTAACTATAAGCCTCACTGTCTAATGACTCCTGCTCTTTGCACTTGGCCTATTTGTACTAGGCCACTATGTGCAAGTCACGATAATGATGCTAAGGCACAGAACTTAAGTCACTTCCTTCAACCTAATGATAAAGGCAGTATTGTTGATTCTCATGCATTTATAAAAACCATGATACAAGACTTAACAACAAAGAGGATAAGCAATACAAAGATTAACATTTCTCTGCAAAGACTAGTCTATCTTCATTTTTATGCCTAAAATTCCTCTTCGTTCAGCACACACCCCAAACTGATTCTTTCGTCCTAAAAGGCCCTTCCTACACTTCTGGGGACATGAGTATCTTCTGTGCCCTTCCAGAGCCATTCTCCACTCTTCTCTGCTTTGTTCTTTGCCCCAGAAGGCTTTGCAGTTATAAAAATTCCCCCTTGCCCTCTATCTTCTGAGTGGATTCAGCCAGTAGAAGGCAATGGTAAGTGATGGAAAGACAGGAAGGGAGTGAGCCTGGGTTATTTACCCCCCTTACCTTTTCTGTAAAATCACTTCTGGTTAGCAATGTTTCTCTGCCAGACATCACAACTTCTTGTCAAATGGACCTCTACATACAGCTACTCTATGAGTCTTAATAACTCCCCATCTGCCCTTATATGTCTAAGGGTTGTAACAGCTATTCATTGTTGCTCATCACATACTTAACTTGCCATGTTGGTTTCCTTTAACCTTTCCCACCTTTTTATAAACAATCCCTTCAAAAATTCTCCCAAGTTTACCCATTTGAGTGCACCATCTATTTTCTGCCAAAGTCCTCTTGATACAGTACAACATTTCCCCTAAGCTTTCTCTGTACTTCGTTTATACCTCTTTTGTGGTATTTTTTGTCTTGTACTAGACGCCAAGTTGCTTCATGGCAAAGTATTTTTTTTTCCTTTTTTTTTTTTTTATTGTTGGGGATTCATTGAGGGTACAATAAGCCAGGTTACACTAATTGCAATTGTTAGCTAAAGTCTCTCTTGCAATCATGTCTTGCCCCCGTAAAGTGTAGCACACACCAAGGCCCCATCCCCCTCCCTCCATCCCTCTTTCTGCTTCCCCCCACATAACCTTACTTGTCATTAATTGTCCTCAAAATTGTACTCAAAATTGAGTACATAGGATTCATGCTTCTCCATTCTTGTGATGCTTTACTAAGAATAATGTCTTCCACTTCCATTAATACGAAGGATGTAAAGTCTCCATTTTTTTTAATACCTCAATAGTATTCCATGGTATACATATACCACAGCTTGTTAACCCATTCCTGGGTTGGTGGGCATTTAGGCTGTTTCCACATTTTGGCGATTATAAATTGAGCTGCAATAAACAGTCTAGTACAAGTGTCCTTATGATAAAAGGATTTCTTTCCTTCTGGGTAGATGCCCAGTAATGGGATTGCAGGATCAAATGGGAGGTCTAGCTTGAGTGCTTTGAGGTTTCTCCATACTTCCTTCCAGAAAGGTTGTACTAGTTTGCAGTCCCACCAGCAGTGTAAAAGTGTTCTCTTCTCTCCACATCCATGCCAGCATCAGCAGTTTTGAGATTTTGTGATGTGGGCCATTCTCACTGGGGTTAGATGATATCTCAGGGTTGTTTTGATTTGCATTTCTCTAATATATAGAGATGATGAACATTTTTTCATGTGTTTGTTAGCCATTCCTCTGTCATCTTTAGAGAAGGTTCTATTCATGTCTCTTGCCCATTGATATATGAGATTGTTGGCTTTTTTCATCTGGATTAATTTGAGTTCTCTATAGATCCTAGTTATCAAGCTTTTGTCTGATTGAAAATATGCAAATATCCTTTCCCATTGTGTAGGTTGTCTCTTTGCTTTGGTTATTGTCTCCTTAGCTGTACAGAAGCTTTTCAGTTTAATGAAGTCCCATTTGTTTATTTTTATTGTTGTTGCAATTGCCATGGCAGTCTTCTTCATGAAGTCTTTCCCCAGGCCAATGTCTTCCAGTGTCTTTCCTATGGTTTCTTGTCGGATTTTTATTGTTTCATGCCTTAAATTTAAGTCCTTTATCCATCTTGAATCAATTTTTGTGAGTGGGGAAAGGTGTTGGTCCAGTTTCAGTCTTTTACATGAAGACATCCAGTTCTCCCACACCATTTATTGAATAGGGAGTCTTTCCCCCAAGGTATGTTCTTGTTTGGTTTATCGAAGATTAGGTAGCTGTAAGATGTTAGTTTCATTTCTTGGTGTTCAATTCGATTCCAAGTGTCTATGTCTCTGTTTTTGTGCCAGTACCATGCTGTCTTGACCACTATGGCTTTGTAGTACAGACTAAAATCTGGTATGCTGATGCCCCCAGCTTTATTTTTATCACTAAGAACTGCCTTAGCTATACGGGGTTTTTTCCGGTTCCATACAAAACGCAGAATCATTTTTTCCAAATCTTGAAAGTACGATGTTGGTATTTTGATAGGAATGGCATTGAATAGGTAGATTGCTTTGGGAAGTATTGACATTTTAACAATGTTGATTCTTCCCGTCCGTGAGCATGGTTGTGTTCTTCCATTTGTTAATATCCTCTGCTATTTCCTTTCTGAGGATTTCACAGTTTCCTTTATAGAGGTCCTTCACCTCCTTCATTAGATATACCCCTAGGTATTTCATTTTCTTTGAAACTATGGTGAAGGGAGTTGTGTCCTTAATTAGCTGCTCATCTTGACTGTTATTGGTGTATACAAAGGCTACTGACTTGTGGACATTGATTTTATATCCTGAAACATTACTGTATTTTTTGATGACTTCTAGGAGACTTGTGGTTGAGTCTTTGGGGTTCTCTAAGTATAAGATCATGTCGTCAGCAAAGAGGGAGAGTTTGACCTCCTCTGCTCCCATTTGGATTCCCCTTATTTCCTTGTCTTGCCTAATTGTATTGGCTAGAACTTCCAGCACTACGTTGAATAGTAAAGGTGACAGAGGACAACCTTGTCTGGTTCCAGTTCTAAGAGGAAAAGCTTTCAGTTTTACTCCATTCAGTAAAATATTGGCTGTGGGTTTGTCATAGATAGCTTCAATCAGTTTTAGAAATGTGCCACCTATGCCTATACTCTTCAGTGTTCTAATTAGAAAAGGATGCTGGATTTTATCAAATGCTTTTTCTGCATCTATTGACAGGATCATGTGATCTTTATATTTGCCTCTGTTAATATGGTGGATAATGTTTATGGACTTGCGTATGTTAAACCAGCCTTGCATCCCTGGGATGAAGCCTACTTGATCATGATGAATGACTTTTTTGATTATAAGCTGTAATCTATTGCCTAGGATTTTGTTGAGAATTTTTGCATCTATATTCATGAGTGAGATTGGTCTGAAATTCTCCTTTTTGTTCAGGTCTTTTCCTGGTTTTGGTATCAGGGTGATGTTTGCTTCATAGAATGTGTTGGGGAAGATTCCATCTTCCTCAATTTTTTGGAATAACTTCTGCAGTACAGGAATAAGCTCTTCCTTGAAGGTTTGATAGAATTCTGGAGTGAAGCCATCTGGACCAGGGCATTTTTGGTTGGAAGAATTTTTATTGTTTCTTTGATCTCAGTGCTTGAAATTGGTCTTTTCAGGAGCTCTATTTCTTCCTGGCTGAGTCTAGAGAGAGGGTGTGATTCCAAATATTGATCCATTTCCTTCATATTGTCAAATTTCTGGGCATAGAGTTTCTGGTAGTATTCAGAGATGATCTCTTGTATCTCTGTGGGATCAGTTGTTATTTCCCCTTTATCATTTCTGATTGAGGTTACTAGAGATTTTACTTTTCTGTTCCTCGTTAGTCTGGCCAATGGTTTATCTATTTTATTTATTTTTTCAAAAAACCAACTCCTTCTTTCATTAATTTTCTGAATGATTCTTTTGTTTTCAATTTCATTGATCTCTGATTTGATTTTGGATATTTCTTTTCTTCTACTGAGTTTAGGCTTAGATTGTTCTGCTTTTTCCAATTCCATATGATCTCTTGTGAGATTGTTGATGCGCTCTCTTTCTGTTTTTCAAATGTAGACATCTAAAGCGAAGAATTTTCTTTTCAATACTGCTTTTGCAGTATCCCACAGGTTTTGGTAGCTTGTGTCTTCATTGTTGTTATGCTCAAGGAAGTTAATGATTTCCTGTTTTATTTCTTCCTGCACCCATCTGTTATTCAACAGAAGATTGTTTAATTTCCATGCCTTTGGGTGCGGTCGAGCGTTTTTGTTAGAGTTGAGTTCCACCTTTAGTGCCTTATGGTCTGAGAAGATACAAGGTAAAATTTCAATTCTTTTGATTCTGTTGATATTTGTTTTGTGTCCCAGGATATGATCAATTTTGGAGAATGTTCCATGGGGTGATGAGAAGAATGTGTATTCTTTATCTTTGGGGTGGAGTGTTCTATATGCATCTATCAAGCATAGTTGTTCTAGGGTCTCATTTAAATCTCTTATATCTTTGTTTAATTTCTGTTTAGAGGATCTGTCCAGCTCTGTAAGAGGTGTGTTAAAGTCCCCTGTTATGATGGTATTATCAGATATCATTTTGCTCAGACTGAGTAAGGTCTGCTTCAAGAATCTGGGAGCATTTAAATTGGGTGCATAGATATTTAGAATTGAAATGTCTTCTTGTTGTAGTTTTCCCTTGACCAATATAAAGTGACCATCTTTGTCTTTTTTGACTTTAGTTGCTTTAAATCCACATGTATCTGAAAATAAGATTGCAACTCCTCTTTTCTTCTGAATGCCATTTGCCTGAAAAATTATCTTCCAACCCTTGACTCAGAGCTTTAATTTGTCTTTTGTAGCCAGGTGTGTTTCTTGCAGACAGCAAATGGATGGCTTGTGTTTTTTAATCCAGTCAACCAATCTATGTCTCTTCAGTGGGGAATTCAAGCCATTAACATTTATTGAGATAATTGATAAGTGTGGTAGTATTCTATTCATCTTATTTTGTGAGAGTCCATTGCTTAGTTTTATCCTTTGCATCAGTGTGGAGGTTAGGTTCTGTCCTTTAATTTCTGAGTTCTTACTTTGCTGCTGATCCATTGTGGTGGTCAGTGTGCAGAACAGGTTGAAGTATTTCCTGTAGAGCTGGTCTTGTTGTGGCGAATTTCCTCAATGTTTGTATATCTGTAAATGATTTGATTTCTCCGTCAATTTTGAAGCTTAGCTTAGCAGGGTACAGAATTCTGGGCTGGAAATTGTTCTGTTTAAGTAGATTAAAGGTAGATGACCATTGTCTTCTTGCTTGGAAAGTTTCATTAGAGAAGTCTGCGGTCACTCTGATGGATTTGCCCCTATAGGTCAACTGGCACTTATTCCTGGCAGCCTGCAGAATCTTTTCTTTTGTCTTGACTTTGGACAGGTTCATCACAATGTGTCTTGGAGAAGCTCGGTTAGAGTTGAGGCGACCTGGGGTCCGATAGCCCTCTGAAAGCAGTGTGTCAGAATCTTTGGTGATATTTGGGAAATTTTCTTGTATAATATTCTCTAGTATGGCTTCCATTCCTCTGGGGCATTCTTCTTCCCCTTCTTGGATTCCTGTAACTTGTATGTTGGAACACTTCATAAAGTCCCATAATTCTGACAGTGAACGTTCTGCTTTCTCTCTCTTCTTTTCTGCCTCTTTTACTATCTGAGTTATCTCAAGAACTTTGTCTTCTACCTCTGAAATTCTTTCTTCTGCATGGTCTAACCTGTTGCTGATACTTTCCATTGCATCTTTAAGTTCCCAAATTGACTGTTTCAGTTCCTTCAGCTCTCCTATATCCTTTTTATATTCTTCATATTGTTCATCTCTTATTTGATTCTATTTTTGGATTTCCTTTTGGTTATTTTCCACTTTATTAGCAGTTTCCTTCATTGTTTCCATCATTTCTTTCATTGTTTTCAACAAGTGTATTCTAAATTCCCTTTCTGTCATTCCTAACATTTCTGTATAGGTGGAATCCTCTGCAGTAGCTAACTCATGGTCCCTTGACGGGGTTATTCTGGACTGGTTCTTCACGTTGCCTGGAGTTTTCTGCTGATTCTTCCTCATGGGTGATTTCTTTTATCTGTTTCCTTGCCCTAATTTTCCTTTCACTTCCTCTTGCTCTTTAAGTTCTCGTGCCTGTGGACTAAGGGTTACAGGACCAGAAGGGTGAGAAGGTTGAAGAGCAAAAAAGGGATGAAAGAAAGGAGGACCGAGTGATAAGAAAAAAAAAAAAAAGAAAAATAGAGAAAGGAGAGGGGATGGGTAAAAAGAATATTGACAAAAAGAAGAGAGGCACAGAAAGAGGGAGATAGAGCAATATAGGTGTAGAGTACGGTACTTTGATACAACCTTAAAAAATAAAAACCACCTTCTGGGGGTGCCCAGTTGGGTGGTTCCCTTGAGGTCAGCAGCTCTTTGCTAACCTGATCAGACACCGTACCTCACCTCCACCAAGTAGAGAGGAAAGACAAAAATGCTATAAATCAAACCAAAACAAGCAAACAGAAAACTTTACGGGATAAAATTGGCTGGAAAAACCAAATAATAGCGGTAGAAACACTAACAAAAACTAATTCTAATTATTGAAATAGGCAGCAATGGGAAATTATAATTAAACTAGAAAAATTGAGAAAGAAAAAGGATCTGTATGGAAAAGGTTGAAATTAAAAAACAAAACAACATCAACAACATCAAGATAAACCACAAAAAAAAAGAAAACACAACCAAAAACAAAGCAATATGTATATGTTATTGAATATTGTCTGGGCAACACGTGGTCTTCTGGGGTATAAGATGTTAATCACAGTTCTGATATGACTGGAGGCTGCTGATTTCTCAAACCCAGCAGGTAGACACCCTAAATCTCTCTTCAGCCCACTTAAAAGGCACTTTGAACTTGTAAACTTGCTGAGCAGAAGCTTTCCCAGGAAAGTGCTTGTCGCTGGAATCACTGCTGAAGTGGCTATCCACTTACCCAAAAACCGGTCTCACTCTGCCCCTGAGGGTTAGGGCTGCAAGGCGGCTCAGACCTCACCCTTAGGCTACTCGGTCGCTGGGTTACCAGCTCCCACCCAATTCTAGCTCTGCGACCCTGAGGGCGGAGCTTGCCGAGGCAGATCACTCACAATGGCTCCCTGTGACCCACAGCCAAACACTATGAGCTCCATCTGGCTCCGTGGCTCAGACTGGGGCCCTAGACAAAGGCCAAAGTTCTCCACACTCCCGCTCAGGCTCTCCCCAAGGCAGTTCAGCTGAGTGCCAAGTCCAAAGACACCAAAACAGTTCACAGGTAAGGCCTTTCTGGTTTGCAGTCTCGCTGCTACTGAACTTACAGTTGTGGGCAGGTTTAGACGGATTAAACACACGTGACCACTTGCCATTTTTCCACTGTTTTAGTCCTCCTCTTGGGGTCCAGAAGTCTCTCGCTGACTCCCTGTAGCCTCACAGGGGTGATGATAGGCATATCCCACCAGCCAGAGATGTCTGGAGTCCTATTTCCCCAGACTCACGGTGCCCAGATACAAGGAAGCTGTTACTCGGCTGCCATCTTGCTCCGCCTCCGATGGCAAAGTATATTTTATTTAGCTTTGAATCTCCAAAATCATTCATTTCTTGCCCATAGTAGATAATAAATGAATGTTTTAAGAATAAGTGGAAAAAATAAATCAAAAGAAGAATACTTCATGGCCTAAGAAAATGATATGAAACTTCAGTTTCCATGAAGGTTTAAAAAGAAGTAAAAGTAATTAGGAAAAAAGATCAGAATTGTGAACATCAGGGACAGACTATTAATTGGGAGAGAACATGACAATCAACTAGGATACTGGAAATGGTTTATATTTTGATCTGAGTGATCTATGTAGGTATGTACATATATAAAATTTTTTTGAGCTATATACTTAAGTTTTATTCACATACAGTATACCCCACTTAAAAAAATAAATCTACGTTTAGTGGAACAATATGGCCTCATTTATCCAGAGGTTCTTTATCAAAACAAACAAACAAAAAAAGGTCTCTATAAAGTCAAAATAGAAGTTACAAAGTCCAATCACTATATCCACGAGAAAGACTTTCAGGCTTTTTCATCCTTTTTTTTGCAGCTAATTCCAATTGGCTTGGTAACTAGTTTCCTAGCCCATTGTTGATAATCAGTAACTAACTGAGATAGGAAAGGTCTGTTAAAGACTGATAACAGGTGGCTGCAAGTAGCAAGCAAAATAACTATTAAAGAGCCGATAAAAATTTAAGATACATCACCTAGTTATATGGCAAAGAGACAATCTAGGTCAGTTAGGCATCTTTGTATCATTGCAGAGTAAGACTGTTAAAAATGACAACTATGCCTACATGGTGAGATGGAAGTGGGCACAGTAGAGGTAGATGGTCAGGACTGTCCCCAGGAGCAGGGAGGTCCTGCTGGGAAGCAGCAACAGAACCTCAATGTGCAGACTCACCCCAGCACAAATGGGCTTCCAAAATACTCCTAATGGTTGGATTGCTGGCTCTTTATCCTTTTCAATGTGTTTATTTTTGTGTATCTTTTGCCATGATTGGTTTGCTAATATCCAAATTAAGAAGTTGGCCTCAGCTCGATGCCTGTAGCTCAGTGGCTAGGGCACCAGTCATATACACCAGAGCTGGCGGGTTCAAATCCAGCCCGGGCCTGCCAAACAACAATGACAACTACAACCAAAAAATAGCCAGGCATTGTGGCGGGTGCCTGTATCCCCAGCTACTTGGGAGGCTCAGGCAAGACAATCGCTTAAGCCCAAGAGTTTGCTGTGAGCTGTGACACTACAGCACTCTACCCAGGACAACATAGTGAGACTCTGTCTCAAAAAAAAAAAAGAAAGAAAAAGAAAAGAAAGAAGTTGGCCTCTAGAGTGAATTCTGAAAATGATGACACACTTCTTGAATAAAGGAGATAAATGGAATTGTGCAGTAGCAGAATTTCAAACCTCTAATGGCCCTCCCTTTCATTTTATATTTTCTATTACTCATTTGGAAAACTCTATTAGATAGGATCTCATTCATTCATAAGTAAGTTCTTAAAACTAAACCCTTTGATTCATGTTTAAAAACTTTTTTCAAACATCTGATGGCTTTACAGGGGTTGATTATAAAAGTATTTGTACTTAAAGGTTTAGTGTATTCATTAAGAAATAAAGTAATGTCTTTTCTTTAACATTTTAAGGGTTGATCAGAGCTTAATATGATATAAATAACATGGTGAATAATAAGGTAGGTATCTATAAATTCTAAAGTGAATTACTCAAAAGCGAGAGAAGGATTTTTTAGAGAAGAAATAAAGTGTTCTTAGATTAGGCAGAGACCAAACCACCAAAAAATACACACAACATGTAGGCTCATAATATATCTACTGGCTCTGGGTACCAGTTAAATTCTTAGATGAATTGGAACTCTGTTATGAAAAGACATGTCACAGTCAACAAGTTGATACGGTGTTAGTAAAACTAGGTAACACCCAATATTAGAAAGCTAGCATGCATTTCCTCTTACCCAAGTATCTCCCCATTTCTTCCCTTTAAAATTCACGCCTAGCACTTTGGGAGGCCAAGGTGGGATGATCACTTGAGCTCAGAAGTTCAAGACTAGCCTCAGCAAGAGTCAGACTCAGTCTCCACTAAGAATAGAAAACTTAGCCAGGTGTCATGGTAGTTACCTATATTCCCAGCTGCTTGGGAGGATGAGACAAGAGGCTGAGCCCCAGGAGTAGTTACCTATATTCCCAGCTGCTTGGGAGGATAAGACAAGAGGCTGACCCCAGGAGTTCGAATTTGCTGTGAGCTAGGCTGATGATACTGAACTCTAGCCTGGGTCAAGAATCTGTCAAACAAAATAATAATCATAACCTCCTGAGCCCTCTAAAATAGGATTGTGTGCTTCAAACCTATTTTTTATTATTGTTGCATTCACTATGCTTATGGCCAAAACATATTTATTTTTATACTGTCTGTAACTTACTTAAAATACTTTAGCAAAGTCAGTGTGACATTTACTCAATCAACAGTTATTTGAGTTTTCACTATGGGCCAGGCATTATTTTAGACATGACAGTGAACAAAACAAAAATACTTGCCTTCATGGAGCTTACATTCTCATTTTGATTTTTAAATCTAAATGTGTCCTTTAACAAGAACTTCCATTTCAGGGGTGGCTGGCTAGCATTTAATCTGAAAGGCCACATTCCCAAAGCAGCTACTATAAGCACTTCAGAAGCTATTCCTATTAGCCCTAACGGATTTATATAAAGAATGTCATAAATAGGCTTTTGTCATTGAAATTAGTGAACTGTGAAATATGTGAACTGTCTTGAATATTTTTATTCCTCTCCCTTATAAGCAAGACATATGATCTTGTAATAATCCTACATAGGATCTTATATATCCTCTACTTTCAAAATGGCTCTAAGGGTTAGAGTCAAGTCTGTAACTGATTTTGGAGGATTTTAGTTATTTAGCTCCTCCTCTAATGTTCCGTACTAAAATCAAAGACTCCAACACCCATGTTCACGGCAGCGTATTATTCGCAATGGTCAAAAGATGGCAACTCAGGTGTCCATTAGCAGATAAATGGATAAACAAAATAAGGTTTAAACATACAAAGTTCGTGTTCATGTGCAATTTAAAATAGTCAGCTATTATATAATGGAATACTATTCAGTCATAGAAAAGAATGAAATTCTGACAAATATTATGATACTACTGGTAGACATTATGCTAGGTAAAATAAGTCATTCACAAAAAGACAAATATCATACACAGTATTAATCCATTTAGATGAGGCACCTTGAATAGTCAGATTCACAGAAACATATATTAGAACACTGGTTCCTAATGGCAGGAATGGACGGTTATGGTTTAATGGGCAAGGAGTTTCAGTTTGGGAAGATAAAAAAAGTCCTGGAGATGGATGGTGGTGAACAATGTGAATGTAATTACTGCCACTTAACTGTACACTTAAAAATGGTTAAAATAGTAAATTTTATGTTGTATATATTTTACCACTTTCTAAATAAAAAAACTATGAGAGCCCTCTTGTGTTTATATATAATCAGAGGAGATTTATTTTAGCCCCTTCCTATGCCATGGTCTATCAAAATAGACATCCCATCTCCAAGGCCATATGTACTACATACGTCTCATTTACTCTAACACTGGTGGGAGTAGTACTGTGGGAGTCTCTGCTTTATGCAGGACACTTTGAACAAACCATAGGCTCTATCTTTTGAGCTCAGCCATGTGTAGCAAAAGCAAATATTCAAGGTCTATGGAAAGTCAGAAACTCAAGTGAAAGCTGACTTCAGCGTCTGTTTACCTCTCAGGATTCCTACTTTCACTTCTTTGGGGGGGGGATCTGAGATTACTTCTGTACCAATTAATAACTTCTTTCAAAAGACATTTTAAAATATTTAACCTGCAATTTAGTTTTTTTTAACTAGGAGCCTTTTTAGGGGCTTATATTGGAAATGACAGCATATTATGTATTTTCTACATAATACCTAAGTGATTTGGGATTAATTTACCTTTTACCTTATTAATTTACCTTACCTTATTTTCTACCTGCAAAATAGAGTCCCAATAATTAACTTCATAGGATTGTTGAGACCAGCATATTATGAGCATTTGGTAATTGTTAAATCTTATTAAAAGAATCCCTCTCTTCTGATCCTGGGTTGTATTTCTTTATTGCCTTTATGCTACTTTTACCACTGCCACTGACATTTCTGGTAGAGAGTTTAAACATCTGTTTTGGAAGTTAGTATTGATTGGTAACTGAATGGTGAACAGTTTGCCTGAATTGGTTTAGTATTTGTATATGACTTTTCAATCTCTTCATTTGATAGGAAGTATTTACCTCTTTAATATTTAAAGTGAAGATGGCATTGGACTATCGTTAAAAAATTCTGTTTAAGATCAAAGAAGTGAAACTCTTAATTCATTTTTTATTTCTCTGATATTAGTAAGAAACTTTCTTTAATGATTAAAGCTCAATTGTCACATACTTTTTGAAGGCTTTCTGACTCTTCTCCAGGAAAGGCTATTCCTTTCATTATCCTCCCAGAGCACCTCTTCCTACCTCCTCTATACATATATCATTTACTATATTGAATTTTAATTATTTATTTACATTTTCTCTTTCCATTAGAGTGTAATCTCCTTGAAATACAGACCTTGTACTTGTCATCTTAGTAACTCCAGAGCCAGGCATATCTGAGGCAATTTGTACGTATATGTTAAATCTGTTCAAACTAATTTTTCATTATTTCTCATTGACTCTTTAGACACTGAAATGTGCTGTCTCTCATACATCCTTACTACTATTTCTTTAATGAGTCATTCTATCCAATTTGAAAAGCTCTATTCTCACTGTGTGCACTCACAAACACACGAAGCAAATTACAAACTACAGGGTGAAAATGACAAATCCACTAGCAAAGTGAGATCTTAACACCCTGTTTACTTACTGGTAAGTGAAGAAGATAAAAAAGTAAGAATATAAAAGATAAAATAAGGACATTTAATAAACTTTATGTACCAAATAACTAACAAAGAATATATAGTACACCTATTATCTTCAAGCACACAGAACATTCATGAAAACCGATGACATGTTGAGCTATATTCTTTTGTCATAAGAAATAAATAAGAAATCAACAATAATGTAACTAGAAAATTTGCATGTGGTCAAAATTGTTTTAAAAATCTAAATAACTTAACAGTCAAAAGAGAAAGAAAAACAAAAATTAGATAATGCATAGGACTGAGCAATGGCAATACTACTCATCAAAAGTTTACAATTATTAGTGAAATATACAGTGTACCGTCTTAAATGCATACATTGGAAAAGACTCAAAATGGACTTAGCATTCCACTTACAAAGTTAGAAAAAGAACAAGAAAATAAACTCAAAGGTAAGTGCTAAAATAAAAATAACAGAAAATGAGCAAAGGCTTGTTGAAAATAATAAAAAATTACAACTCTAAAAAAAGGAAGAGGAAAACAAGCACCAATCCAAAGAGCTTGTGTTTTGAAAAGATTAAAAAACAAACATACCTCTGGAATGTTAAGAAACAAAGAAAAAGCAAATGATATTAGAAATGGAGAAGAAATGATGTAGATGCCAAAGATATTAAATAGAAAAGAAGATATTATGAACAAATTTTTTAAGTTACATTAAATAAATTCCCAGAAAACGGCAAACTAAAAACTTCAATCAAAAGCAATTCACCTCTCAATTGTTCAAAAGAGTTAAGGCCAATCAAAATCCCAACAATTTTTTATGAAACTCAGCAAGCTTATTCTAAAATTTACACTGAAAACAAAGATCCAAAAATAACCAATATATTCTTGAAGAAGAACTAGATGAAGAGATTTACTGGATATTAAGTATTCTTAGAAAGCTATTATAATTAAGACATTATGGTATTAACATAGGATGCAGAACTAACCAACAAAACACAAAACACCAGACATAGATTTGCACATATATTGAAATGTGATATATGACAGAGGTAGCACTACTGATGGAAAACAAACTTTTCAATACATTGTGTTTACATAACTGGATACCCATATAGATAAAAAATGAGATTGGAGCTCTACATCACATCGCACATATAAAATCAATTCTAGGTACATGAAAATCAGATGAAAGGCAAAACTTTAAAAGGACAATAAATGAGTATATTTTATAACTTCTAACAGGGAAGGGTTCACATCCGCTAGACTAGCAAAAATTAATGTCAGTAAATAGGAAGTATTGGTGGATGTAAATGTGGATCCAAGGGAATTTTCATTCACTGTGAGCAAAAACGTTGATATAAACGGTATGTCACTTTGAAAAACAATTTAACTTTATACAGTTTTAATTTCCTACTGCTACTCGTATGATTGAATTGTGCTCTCAAAAAAGATATGTTTTTTTGAGTCCTAACCTTCAATACTTCAGAATGTAACATTATTTGAAAATAGAATCTTTCCAGAGGTGATCACATTGAAATGAGGTCACTAGGGTGGACCTAATCCCATATGACTTGAGTGCTTATAAAAATGGAAAATTTGGACCCAAAGACAGGCACAGAGGAAAGACCCTGTGGACAGAGGGAGAACATCAAGTGAAGATTACAGCAATACTAGCATCAAATTATTTAGGTATGCAACATATTCATAAATAATTATAAAAATAAGCTAAAGAACAAATGGCAAAAAGAAAATCAGGATAGAGTGTTACCTCTGAGTTAGAGAGAAGGGGATAGAAGAAAGGTTGGGTGGGAGAGAGAGCTTCAAAGGAAATGAGAGTATATGCCTTTTTTTCTTTTATTATTTTATTTTTTTCTTAAAACATAGAAACATATACGTACAGTCTTTTGTGTATGCCATTTCTCATTAAAAATTTAAATTCTAAGTAAACTTAAAATGTGCTGAATGCAAGCTGTATGAAATGTAAGGGAGGAAGAAGTAGCCAAACAATGTACTGTAGCTGACAGAGAATAGGAAATCTATAAAGTTAAGATACTGCCCAGGTGAATCAAGGCCAGAGGGAAAGTTCTACATTGTAAAAAGACACACACACACACACAGAGTAGGAGATACACTCTATCCTCTAAAAACACAGTTTTAACCAACAGCCAAGTAAGCAAGGATCGATCAGCTTGTAAATAACAAGGTGAACACCAACGCAATGTTATAAACTGTGAGTAACTACCCACAGACAGAACCCAGTTCTCCTAAAGTTTTATTTGGCTAACATAGTTGTTCAGTTTTGTTTAAATTGAATGCCTTCAAGGAAAGCAGGCAATAATCAATTCACTTCCATTCTTCCTACTCTCCTTTTCACCCTCCCCTCTCTACTCAACATGTAAATATGATATGGAGCTGGCCCTTCAAGGCACCTGAGTTTGGGAGCAGCTGCATCCTTACCAGTCACTCTGAAATAAATGTATCACAAGTTTATCTCTGAGGTCATCATTTTCAAGAGTTCCTCTTAACTAACTCTCTCTCCCTTGCCCCACTACTGCCCTTCAGCTTCTTTAACCAGTTATTTTTATTACAAAAGTAGAGATATCTTGGAAAACTATGATGGCAGGCCCTTTATAGAAAACATGCAAGGACTAGAAGTCAAGATCTCTAGTTTCTGTTTTCCTAATATACACATATCTCACAGTACAACCTTGAGCCAATATATTTTCCTCAGAGGTTCAATTTCTTTTTCTACATAATAAGCAGATTTCAGTCAGATAAACTCTAAATCCCTCCTATATCTTCTGTATCTATACAAACATTTACACTGAAGTAAGTTTTTTCACAAATGCAAATTCTTCCCACTTTGGATGGGGTATAAAGAAGGCAAAAGAGCACACTAGGGAAACAGGCTGACATGGTAAGGGAAAGAGAATGAGAGAAAGGCCTGCCACTGAGAATGATAGAGTCTGAGGACAATGAAAACAAAACCCATTTCATTTAAGGCTACCTTCCACTCAGTGTCCAAAAACAAATTAGGAAGATGTTACTATATCATGCAATATAACGAAAATATTCTGTCGCACATCAACACTGCTTCACATAGTCAACTTCTGTTTTTAAATATGGCCCACTCTGCTATAATGGAGTTTGGTTTCAGCTCATATATTAATTTGAACATCAGTGTACTGTCTAAAGACTCCTTAATCATTTTATTTATTCCTTAAAGGAGACTGAAGCAAGTAGGAATGGTAAAAGCAAAAGAAAAAAAATCCACAAGCTCAATATCAAGAAGCAGCCCTCAAATAGCTAGAACCAAGGGTAGATTTGGAGAGGGAGTGTTCCATAAGTTCTAGACTGCCTTTTAAAAACAAAACAAAAGGTTAGGAGCAGGTTATAAAGGACTTTGCAAGCAAGGATCAAAAGCATGACCTGTGGACAATGAAAAGCCATGGGAGATTTTTAAAATAGAAGGAGAGAATCAAACTATTTCTCGAAGATAATTTTGATGGAGAGTACGCTCAATACCTACAAAATAGAGTATAAAATTACTATGTAGGCTGATATTTTACCACAAAATATTAACATGAAATTAGAATAACTAACGTTCACTCACTGAAGCCATAAAATAAATTTCACAAATACTACAGTATTCTTAAAGAAACTCATAGAAGCAGGGTATTCCTTGAAAATTCCTCAGGTGGGTAAATAATCACTTACACCTTAAAATCTCTTTTTTTAACTCTTCATACTATATATGTATGTATACTTTCTTCAAATAAAATTAACACTTTAAATAATATTTATGGGCATTAAGTCCACAGAAATTTTAAATATCTACCTAATAACCATTTAGAAAGCACTTAGCATTTTAGGTATAGAAAAACATCTCACACACTAACTCAAGCCTTTCAAAACCTGGTATATACCAAATCACACAAAAAGTAATCTCATTGAAAAGTTGAAAACAACATTGTAGAATACACAATTAAGATGGCATAGAAATGTAGTTTGTTCGATTCTAGTCAAGCCTTTTATGAATACCACTGATATTTTTTAACTTACTAGTTTCAGCTGACTCCTGGCAAATAAACTACACACTTAGTCCTTCTTTCCATTAAGGCACCAAAGCAAAACACAGTAAGCAATAACTAGATTTACACATTTTCATCACATTAGTTAACATAGCTTTTGTAGCATTTTCTTAGTTATTTTGCTAAGACCTTTACATTCCACATTTACTAGGATTCACATATACCCGTGTAAGATGCACCGCAGGTGTAATCCCATTAATCCCCCTCCTTCTCCCCTCTCCCCCCTCCCTCCCCTCCCTTTCCCCTTTCTCCCTATTCTTAGGTTGTAACTGGGTTATAGCTTTCATATGAAGGTCCTACATTAGTTTCATAATAAGGGTGAGTACATTGGGTACTTTTTCTTCCATTCTTGAGACACTTTACTAAGAAGAATATGTTCCGGCTCCATCCATGTAAACATGAAAGAGGTAAAGTCTCCATCTTTCTTTAAGGCTGCATAATATTCCATGGTGTACACTATGAACCAAGTGTATGGTGCCCCACGATCATACTAATGTACACAGCTATGGTTTAATAAAAATAAAATAAAATAAAACAAAATAAATAAATAAATAAATTTTGAATGTCGGCTCGGCACCTGTAGCACAGTGGTTACAGTGCTAGCCACATACACCAAAGTTGGTGGGTTCGAACCCAGCCTAGGCCAGCTAAAACAACGACAACTACAACCAAAAAACAGCCAGGGGTTGTGGCGGGCGCCTGTAGTCCCAGGTACTTGGGAGGCTGAGACAAGAGAATTGCTTAAGCCCAAGAGTTTGAGGTTGCTGTGAGCTGTGACGCCACAGGGTGACATAGTGGGACTATGTCTCAAAAATAAATAAGTAAATAAATAAAAAATAAAGTTTAAATATGTCTAAATGCTTTACTTAAAGAAAAAGAAAAGCAACCTTAGGAAGAACTGACCCATACATAGCATTTGAATAAAATACTGTAAATCTAGTTAAATAGAATGTTTTATGAACATGTGCCATTATTTTTCAACTTAACATCTCAAAAGTTAAAAATAACTTAAAGTCTATTCTCACACAATTAAAAATATTTACACCGATATGAGTTTTCAAGTGGTTTCCAGTGATGTTAATAACAATGTTTAAATTCTTAAGGAAATTAAAAATGTAATAATTTTGTTACCTTTGAAAAAAATGAACCCACATGTATTTTTTAAAAGAAATTTCTATTTAAAAAAACAGAATATTTGTTCATCTGTTCCAATTACTACACCTGGGAAAATACAGGCTAGCAAACTCAAAATTCATCATTTAAATAAAACTTCAAGAGTTATTAATTTGTGATATTTTATTTATACTTTAACAAAAGTGTAAACTAACTTAAATTAAGTTTGGAATTGGAAGATAATATAGAATTCATCTACTGGCATCCCCTGACAGAACAGAATACTGAAACTCAAAAAGGTTCGCTGACTTTTCCAAGATTAAACAGTTGAGCCAAAAAAATTGAGCCTCAATCCTCAACCTACGAATCCAGGACATTATCTCCTATGTCAAGTTCTATGGAAAATCTTTTCATCTTCCTTCATTTTCTAAAACAATAAAAGTATTTTGACAATTGTCATATATAGCACTTTAAAAATCAAAAAATAAATAAAAATATTAAATAGCCCCTAAAAAAACAATTTTTTTTAATCTTTTTATCTTTTAATTCCAAAGTACTAGTTGGGTCTCCTTAAGGTCTTTAAAGAATAAACATGCAAATAAAACCACACATCCGTTGTTAAACTTCAGGAACAAGCATAAATAAAAATTGGAATTATAATCTCTGCTAAATTAAAAATACCCTTTTCTAGTAATGTCAAAATAGACTTACTCTGTGACACTTAAATATTAAGTAACCATGTATAAACTCCTTAAGTATGAGCATACATTTTAAGTCCCCAAAAATGTTCCTATTGAAGGTAGAATGTGAATAATGGTTCTCTGCACCAAGAAAATATGCCCTTTTTTGAAGCACAAATTTTATTTTCCTCTGATACATATAACAAATAAAGCTACCTGGTATAACATCACACCTAAAGGTTGAAAAGGCTGCTGTGATAGAAAGAGCACCACACTCGGATTAAAAAGACTAGAAATTTTCCACATAGAAGAGTCCAGACAAAATCGACTATATCAAATTAAATTATATTAAATTGTATTTAAATTACAATTAAATATGTTAAACTGTTAAATTATCCTTAAATGTGATGAAATTATGATAAAACACTTTGGGATTTCAGTGTTAAAAAATTCAATTTCTTCCCATATAGTCAAAAGTCAAATGTTATTCCATTCTATGAAAATAGTTGATGCTACTTTGCTCTACACTGAATCCTCTCAAAACAATTTTTCTTCTCATACACATTTTGCTAAGCATTGTCTATTGACACTGGTAGGAAACTGAGAAAACAAGAGGCATAACAAATTTTTTTCAAGTGTTTGGCCAAATAAGTACAGACCATAAAAACAGCCTCTGAAGGCATTTCAAGAAGCAAAATGTTGTGCCATTGAACACTACACATCTATCATAAAACCAGTGTAATAGCATGGAGATTATTTTTAAGAGAACACAAGACAAAAACCAAAGAGAAAAGAATGCATTAAATGCAGTAAGGACAAGAAACTGTGTCTCCAATATACGGGCTCCCAGGGTAAAACACATCACTAATCAAAATCATGTGAAAACCTATGATACACACACCCACTACCCTTAAACAAAACTCTACACTTAGTCTTTTAGTTGTGCAGAACACAGCACTGAGAACTAAAAAATGTATCAAATCCCAACACTGCCACTTACTAGACATGTGAACTTGGTTATCTCCATAAGCCTTCTGATTTACTCATCTCTAAGTAAAGGTTAATGTCACAAACTAAACAAGGTTCTTGTGAGAATCTCAGACAATACATGTAAAGCATTTTGCACTTAGTAAATGCTCAATAAATAGCAGCTATACTTAAGTGCTATTTAAGCTATCCTGGTGATATAGACAGGTAGATTTTCCAACACTTCATAGAGATGCAAGCTCATTTCCTGATAATATCAAGTCCTTTAAAAAACAAAAATATGTAAACATGGAGGGGGAATGTTAATGCTGTTGCTATCTTTCCGGGTTTAAAGGTTAAATTGCCAAAACAGTCTCCTAATTATGCAACAAATACACACAACCAAGAGTTAGTCTATGAAAGACTTTATTAGCCTCTACTGCTGTCTTTTTATCTAAATTAATGTCTCATTTCCAAACCTTATCACTGTTGTTTGAATCATAAGATCTCAAATTCCTTATGTTTAACCTTGAAATAAAAATTACTACAAATTTTTTTAAAAATCTCAAATTCCTCCTCTCAATTATTATCAACAATAACAAAACCCTTCTGATTAAAATTCATATAAAATTCATTATAAAATCTGTACGTTAACTTTGGGCAGACATCATTGTAACAGCAAACAGAAAAATGACACCAAAGAGACATACATCAGACTGTGCCAAAAGTGGGAATAGTCGGTCTATTAAACAACCAACGATTCACCTCACCCTTCTGACAGCTCATCAATAGCATGAACGAAGTCTTTTTAAAATGCCATATGATTAGCTAGCAATTGCATTCTACTCAACGATAAAAGGTTACTTTGCAAAAGCATGCTGTACTTGGGGAACCCTTCCCAGAATAAAGTATGATTTCCTACATCTCCCCACACTTTTCTTTTCCCCATTCTGAAAGTTAACATGCTTTCCAAAACACTGCTTCAACTCTGGAATTGAAGCGATCAAGCCGCCCGCTTGCTGGCCAGACCTTGCTTTCTGGTTAACCTACCTGTTCTCTGGAAATACAAGGCAACGAAGGTCTCCTGAACATTTTGCAACTGCCATGGTAACTGGCTGCAGTTTCGCCCAGCGACACGCAGCTGGACCGCCTCCGGGGTCTGACCACAGGCACTTTTTCTTCCGAGGTACCGGACAACCGAGGTTGATGAGGCGCTTCCCTGATTTGAAAGAAGTGATCCAACCCCAGGGCCAGCAGGCACCCGGCGCCCCCCACCAGGCAGGAGAGCAGCGGCCTGAGGGCGGAAGGCAGCACCCCGAGGCTGGTGGAGGAGACCCACCAGACCACGGCGGCGAACAGCAGCACCAGGATGCTGTGCCGGAGCCTCAGCCGGTGCGCGAGCGTCAGCAAACCCGCACAGCTCAGCACCGCGAGCAACCTGCCCGCCGCCCCCGGGGGCGTGTGCGGGGCCGCGTCCGGGGGCCCCGCGGCCCCGTCCCCGCCAGGCCAAGACCAACACTGCCACACCAAGAAGTCCCCCAGGTAACAGCAGGCGGGCAGCGCCAGCAGCCACCAGGAGCCGCCGCCGCTCCGGCCCGGGCCGGGTCCCCGCTTGGTCCGGGTCAGGAAGCAGGTGAGGAAGAAGAAGGCACAGGCGATGCTGAAGAGGGGGCTGAGGCTGTGCGAGCACACGCTCAGCAGCGTCCGCAGCCGGGCGGCCCCGGCAGCCCAGCTCTCGGGCCCCGCGCCGAGCAGCAGGGCGAGGACAAAGGCGGCCAGGGCGCTCAGCGAGAGGCGCGCCCGGCTGAAGGGGGAGCCGCGCCGCGGCTGCTGGGGGGAGGCCGGCGGCGGCCGCAGCTCCACGTTGCAGAAGCGGCAGAGGTGGAAGAAGAAGCCGCGCGGAGGGTCCTGCCGCAAGGGGCTCACGCAGCTCTTCACGTAGCCGTTCCGCAGACTCTCGGGGGGCGAGCCGGCCCCGTCCGGCGGCGGCGGGTACCGCATGGCTTTGGCGTCTCGCTCGTCCCTCCTCATGGCCGGGGCCGGGGGTGGCCGCGGGGCTCAGCGCTCGCGGCTCGTAGCGCAGCGGCTGCTCGCGCTCCCGGACCCCCGCCCCCACGTTCGGGGCGCCCCCGGGCTGGCAGCGCGTCAGGGCTGCGCCCGCCGCCACGGGCCGGGGTCCCCGCCGCGCGGGCTGAGGAGCGGCGGAGTCCGCGACATGCTGGCTGAGGAGAGCGGCGGAAGGGGCTTCTCTCCGGGACCGCCTCGGCTGCCTCGTCCTTTTCCCTCGGACTCCTTTGGAACTGGAGACTCGGTGTCGCCTCCCAGCTCGCGCTGGCAGCAACAGTTACCTCACGGCCCCAGCCTGGTCCGTTGGGCGCGCAAGCGGCGGGCGGGCGCTCCTCCCCCGCGGCTGCCCCAGCCGGGCGCGCGCTCCGCCCGCCGCCGCGCGCGCCGGTGCCCTGTCCCCCAGCCACCCGCGCCGCCGCCGCCGCCGCCGGTCCGGAACGCGAGCCCCTGAGCTGGCCCAGGAGGAGGAGATCGCGGCTGCGGGAGTCAGGAGACCGACCGGCCTGGGAGAGACAGGCGAGGTCATCTTCAGATGGAAGGGACAAGCCCGTTACCCTAGGTCCCCAAGCGCGCAGGTTCCCTTGAAGGGTAAGTTACACATCCAGCCAGAATCCCATAGAGCACTTACTGGTGCCTTGCGGGGAAAGGGTGTTTGTAGTCCCTGGGGAGAGTGCTTAGCAAGGGTCCGAAAGGGGGAGGGGCTTAAAGCTGAGCCTCGTTCAGGATGGGTCCTCGGTATGACCTGGTGAGGACCAGCCTCCACTAGGGCCATGGGGAAAACCCTAATCCTTGTGCCCGGGTCTAGCCTCCAAAGCGACTTGGATTCTTGGGCCAGGTAGCAGGCCCAGGATCTTGCAGTGGCTCTTAGTGAGAGGCGTGCACGTGGGATGCACCCTGGGAGCGTCGAGGTCTTGCTCAAGAGCCATCTTCACAGGCGAGGGACCAACGTCCCATTTCCACTTTGCACCCTTCCCAGACATACCGCTGGGTCACATCTTGTATTCCCCACTCCAACACAGCCGAAATTTGCTGTCATTGATGCTCTTTCCACATTGAAGGCTTTTTCATTGCGGAGGGGTAGGAGGGACACGGGAGCCCTGCTAGTCTTCTCTAAGACTGCCCTCCAGTTTAAATCTGTTGGCCTTGAAAGAATCCAAATGAGATGCTGTCTGTGAAGTACTGGTGAAACTAGCAACATTAGGAAACACGACTGGAAAGTGAGAAGAAAAGAACTTTGCTATAGCAAAGGGACTGCTTTGGAATCTAACCAATCATAACTACCTTAGAGAGTGAACTGTTTCCCTCCACCGAAACTCTCCCTGCAGCCTCGTGACAGGCCTGCATTTCTCAGAGAGCTAATTCCACATTTTTCCAGGGAAATGAGAAACCTTACTGTGTGGTAAATCCCACAAACAAGCCCATTTTTCACCAATTAATCTGTGCCTACAGCCATGACCTAAAACAGACAATTTTCGTATATGATCATAGTTCTCATGCATGGCAGAAATCACTGAGAAATTAGCACAATAATTTGACTAAGAGGAAAAAGCTCAGAATTCCCTTTTCTTTTCTGTATAGTGGATAAAAGAAGAAATGTTTAATTAAGTTTTCTAATTAATTATACAAATGCTTTCCTAAAAGATAAACATCTTATCAGGTCTTTTTTCCACTATGACAATTGAGGGGGGGGAAATGCTCATTTTAGCAAAATTCAGCAAATGCAGTTTTAAAATGATATGCATAGAATTTATTCCCACCAGTTAAAGATTAAAATAGGAATCTTGATACATTTTGAGCGTGCACAAAGAGCATGACAAAACTAGCACAAGTATTACTGAAATAGCCATTATAAATTTTAAGGGAAATAATAAATTAATTTTAAAATTAGAACAAATTCAGATTAAAGGGGTGTGTGTATGTTAATCCAAGGTTTCCATCTGAGGCAGGTTAGGCATATTAATGGAAAATGGCAAACCAGAGATCCTTTTCATGAGTTTTAGTCTGGGCCTACACATTCATGCCCTGGCATTATTAAGCAAGTTGTGTAACTTTTACAGGACTCATCCTTCTCCAGTGTAAAATGAAGCAATTTAATTTAGATTACCTTTGAAATCCCTTCTGGTCTTAAAAAGCTATGATTTCTGTATGCCAAAAATTTATAAGTATCCTTAGGATTCACGATTTGTATTACCAAAAGCAATCTTATGAATTATTTGTACCACCAAACTTTCAGTGGTGACAAGTGAAAATAAAGGAATTTGTATCAAAAGCTGTTTTCTGGAAAATAAAATTCAAAGCCCTCTTCATTAAATTGTCTTATAATTTTCTTTAGCCTTCTTTCAACTGTTTTTCAAGTTTTCATGAGACTAAAAGCCTAACTCTTCCAATAATCCATAGCTGGAGTGCATCCCTCTGAAAGCCAGCCCAGCATCTGAGAGGATTCTAAAATAAAATGTTAGGACGTGACCAAACACCATCAGAGGTTTACTTAACTAAAATTATGCACAAAAAGAATGAGGTAGCTGTGTTTATAGCAACTCCCTTTTCTGTTTACAGATTAGTACTAGGCCACATTTCTTAGAGGTCAAATTATTTAATTGTTCTGACAAACTTAACCAATAGAATGACTTAGCTCTTGTCTTCAGGTTCAAGGATTTATGACCATTATCCATCATGAGAAAAAGACCTAAGGTCACGGTATACTTTTGACCTTTCTCAGAATTCTACCTCAGCCTCATTTTATCTGACTTTTTCTTCCCTCAAATCTTGACCATGATCGCTCCATTTTCCTAGTTTTATGATCTATAACATGGAATCCTTACTAGCGCTTACTACCCAGCTCCCAGGTCATTCTGGAACAGTCCAATCCCTTGTGTATTCCTCTTTCCTAATTTGAGAAATTTGTCTGACAGGTTTTAAATATCAAAGAGACTTTCAGGAGTAGGTATTAAACTAACCAGTATCATTGAAATTCCAAATTTTTAAAACTTGAGTCATCCCATAAGATGCATGAAAAACCTTACATGGTTTTTGAAAGAATGAAAGAATTAGCACTTATATTTAAAAATAAAAACAGACTAGTTTTTCTCTTGTATAGAAAGTATTACTCTGTTTTCAGTGTGCAATGACAACATTGTTGCCCAATTGTGTTTTCCTCCCAGCTAATACTCATCTCAGATTTTGAGCTTCATTTTGATTCATTCTTTTAGTTCATCTCAACAAGTATTTGTAATTTGTATTTACTCCAGCTTTATCTGGGAGATAAGCATATGCACATGGACTATTAAATATCATAAGAGAATGAATATACGATTTTTAAAAACTGTTGAGAACAGAGTGTTGGGACTATGTAAGAAAAGGGGAATCATTTTCTTTCAGAGTCTCCTTGCTGTGTGGTTGTTTCTGCTTGTTCTCACAATTGGTTTCTCCTTCACTACCAATTCTGGTTCCCTCCCTTACTTTTTTCTTTCTCTCTCCAGTGTTTGTACAGATAACCATTTTCTGATCTCTCACCCTTCTCCCCTGCCCCCACCTATCATCTCTGTATTTAATTCCCTCCCTTGTTTTTCTTCTTCAGTTCTCCTATGTACAAACTCCCTCCATCAACATTTAATCTCTCTCCCTTAATAAATGCATTCATTCATTCAGGATTTATTATGTGCCTGGCATTGGGCTGGACACTGTGCTAGATGATAAAGATATGATAATGAAGGCGTGGTTTCATAGTCTAATAGAAACTAGAAAAGTAAAAAGGCTTTTAGAGCCCAGTATACAGGAGCTGAGATAGAGGTAGAGTCTGGGTGTATTCTGGGAGCTCAGGGGAGGGACACCTAACCCAGACCACAGTGGGAGTATTGCTTTGGAGGAGGCAGAGAAAGTGATTCTGGGCTCCGTACTGAAATGTGAATAGACGTTAACTAACGTTTAAAGAAAAGAAAATGTGGGCAAAGGAAATCATCAAGTGCATAAATCTAGAGAAATGTGACCATTGTGCATTTGGATAACTCCAGGATCCTATGGCTAGAGTGCAAGATATGATGGCAAAGAACAAAGTATAAGATGTATAAAGCTTTATGCTCTGTTTATCACATTTGTTCGTTTACATGGCTATGTCTACAATATACTCTTCAAATACGAGAATTCTGCCTTCACATTAGCTCAACTTCTATGCCTAGCACAATGCTCAACTTTTACACCTAGCAAGTTCTCAATTTTCTAAGTGTTTTTGTATTTCTCAAAGCAATTTTAATAAATCAGATTTGAGTTTTATGCCCTTTGATTATTTTTTGGTTTATTAGTTAATGAATTTTAATGGAAAACCTCTTAAAATATGATTTAATAGAAAAAAGTTCTATATTGTTATTGAAAAATATTTTTTTAACATTCATTTGCACCAAATCAGTAAAAGAAACCTTTGTCTTAGATTTATAAAAAACATTGTACATATGTTTATGTTCGATTTAATTTTCAACATAAAATAAATGTTTAAAAGACTTATGAGTGATTTTTTATTTACCATCCGGTGATGGTACCGGATTTTGTTTGCTATGAAACCTTATATTCTAGTACTTTAAGATTTTTCCTTTTCCTGTCTCTAGTTTTCACAGCAACAATTACATTTATGACACAGACTCACTGTTATACTTTTATAACATAACAACTGGTAAAAGTATTAAATCTATAACTATTAACCTGAAATTTCCTAAATTTTTTGTTTAAACCTAAAACCTGAACCTTGAACAATAAACAGCAATGCAGACTCTTTCCAAGTTTTCCTGTTCCCTCCTTAGACTAGCAGCAGTTTCTTCAGCTCTGGCTATCCCAGCAGATCTCAAGGATCACAGCCACGACGGTGGCAGCCTACCGTTGACACTGAACTTGTGGTTAATTGTGGAGTTCTGCCACAAAACCACCTCACTACCACAAGCTGGACACTTGCCCAGGAGAGTGACAAACTGCCAGGCCAAGCAATCTACGGAGGCAGCAAGAGCAAACTGCCTTTTACCCCAAACAGCAGTCATTTCTGAATTCAAAGAGGAGCCAGCAGCGGGGCACACCAAAGAAAAATTTAGAAGTATGCTTTCTCTACTAAACCTTCCTAAAACACGTTCATGCCATTTTACAAGAGAAATTCAAAAGGGTTCAGACATTTCATTAGCATCATCAATAAATGTGAGACTATTCTTTTCATTGATGATTTTTTAAATAGGCATAGGACTGGCAATAAAATTATAGTTACAGTGTTTAGACATTTATATTCCACATTTAGTAACTTTCATCTGAACACAATAACTAAGAAAATGCCATGAAAGGCTATGTTAACCAGTTCGATGAAACTATTTCAAATTGTATATGAAACCAGCACATTGTACCCCATGATTGCATTAATGTACACAGCTATGATTAAACAAAAAAATAAATAAATAATAAAAAAATTATAGTTATATTACTGTTAACTACTAAGTGAATCACATACTATGTGATCTTTGCAAATAGGAGCAAATACTGTGTCTTTGTATGTCTTACTAAGCTACACGTGGCAGCACAGAAGCTCTGAAAACTTTGTCTAAAAGGCAAGGCAGCATGATGTGAAGGAAGGAAACTTTAGTGTCATTCTTACCTGGTTACCACTTTGAAGCTACATGACCTTGGAGGTTACTCACTTTTTCATGTTACCTGCAGCATCTATGAAATGGGAATGTACACCTCTTAGGATTATTATTGTGGATTAAATTGCATGTGTAAGGTAACTAACGTTGAGTAAATGCTTAGTAAATGTAAATTAGTTAACTTTTCTTACATCCGCCCTATTCCTTACCATCTCACATCCCTTTAGGATTTTACTAATTCTGAGTTTTTTCAAGAAGATCTTCAGATTATATAAACTGTTTGATTCTTTTTCAAGGCTGGATTTTATTGTTATTTCATCTAAGTCTTTGCCTTACTAACTAAGCAATCCAATAGGTAAATTGTCAGCTCTCTTTCATTACAAAGCAAATGCTACAGGAGTTTTAATCTTCTAATTACTATAAATGAAAAAATTTAATATATTCATTTTTAAGGAATAACTATATATTATAATCATAATTTTGTGGGCCTACACTTCTTCGATATCAATCTGCAGATTTGGGGCCTATATGTGGTAAAATTGAGAAATAGAAAAAAAATCAAAACTTAATCAATTTCATCCATAACAGCATTAAACATAGTAAAGACCAGAAAACATATTTGCAAATGTTTATTCATTTATGCAGCTTGTACCAGGTACTACCTAGATACCAAAAGTACAAATATGAATATGATATAGTCCCTGCCCTCAGTTTGGTAGGAGATAAAATCAGTAAACAAGTGCAGCACAGTGTGAAATGCTCTCATAGAGTTTATACAAAAGACAATGGTAGGACAGGTGAAGAGATGCTAGCCTATATATTAAGGAATAATTGAAACCATTTAGGTGGACAAAAGGAAAATGGAACATCCAGAAAGAAAGAAGTATGTACAAAGTCATGGAAGCATGCAGCATCATCAGCATTTCTGAAACTATAAACACATTGATACGATTCAAGGCTGAGGGAGGATGGGCATGGAAAATGAGGCTGGATAGATGGGTAGAAGCCAAATCATCAGAAGCCCTATATGCCACTCTGAGAAGCCTGGATTTTATTCTGTGGGTGATAAGGAAGTGTTAAAGATTTTAATAAAGATAAGAGGCATGATCAACTCTAATTGTATTTAACTGCAGTTTAATTGCTTTTAAAAACTCAATGCTGGTACTGCATGAAGGACAGTTTGAAATAACGTGAGCCCAAAGCCATGAAAATCATTTAAGAACCCATTATAATAGGCCAAATGAAAGATAAAATTATGTAAGATACGGCAGTAAATTTAGAAAGAAAGAATTGAATTAATAGCAGCTATAGAGTCTTCTCATCAATTCCACAGATTGGAATGGGAGAAAAATAGGCTGTGAAAAAGGGTCTAGTTGAGGTGACTTCAGTACCTTGAAACCATTGACCAGGATAATAAGAGAAATAATTGAAATATGGGTTTCATGTTGAACAGGTTGAATTCAAGTAGAGATGTTTTGTGGTCGTTAGATGTGTGAATCTGAAGCTCGAGAGAACAATCTAGGCTACAGATTATAAAAAACATTAACATTTTAGTTTGGAAGTCTGTAGTGTATAGATAAGAGTGGAACCCTGGGGGGGAAAAGAAGATAGTCCCTAGAAAAATACATAGTGTGAGAAGAAAAATAGCTCAATTTTTGAACTCTAAGGAATAACAAAATGTAAAGGACAAGGAGAAAATTCATTGTTCAAAAGGATGACTGAAAAGGAAGTAGCAAAGCTAGAAAGAGACCAGGCAGAAGTGGTGTCACAAACCAAAATGAGGAAGTTTCAAGAAGGACAAACAATAAAAAATACCAAGTTTCAGAAAAATGAGGACAGGAAAGTATCCATAGGCCATCATTGTCAACCCTATGGAAACAGTGCCATAGTTGAGGCAAAAGCCAGAGTGCAGTGGATTGAGGGATAAATTAATACTTGTGTCAACTTTAAGAAAAGATTTCATTTTTAAAAGTTTAACCAGGAAAAAGCTTTATATTTAGTTTCAACATTATTTTTGTTAGTTTTAGCTTAAAATAAAACAAAAAAGAGCTTGCTGATAAAATAATAAAGTCCACATGCACCCATTTTTCTCCTGTATTTAAAAATAAATTTAAAATAGCAGATTTTTACTTAATAGCATACTAACTACAGTCTTCCCAAATTTTTATATATAGATATTATTTTTAAAAAGCACTTATTGTCTATTCATGCTGGTATTCTAAAAATAAAGCAATACGAAATATGACAGTGAAGTTATAGAGTCTACATAATACAGAAACAAATAGAAATGTCCAATATAGCTCTAAGAGATTTTTTGAAAAACTTGAACAGTTATTTTATTACCGAGCCTCAGTGAGTAGTGCAATCTCAGTCTGATTCTTTTTTCTTGTACCCCTTGGATGTTGATGAGAAATCTCCATTTTTGAAAACACTCAGATGGTAAGATCATTTAAGTGGTCTTATTCAATATTCTTTATTTAAAATCAATGTATTTTTACCAGCTCTGGAAATAGGAAACAAACAACTAGATCAACTAATGAAAAAATATATAGATTTATACATTTATAGAATATTTTTAAATGTCTGGCCAGATAAAATTCAGACAAAAAAAGAGTATTTTATGTCCTTTTCCTGCTAAATAACCAGGATTAACTGCAGTGCTCCAGTTTTTAACCTAACATCAATCTTCGCTAGAATTATGCTTGGACTGTTCCCAGTGACAACTCTCTAGCATGGTTTGGTGCTTTGGTAACTATGTTAAATGTAAGTGCAAACTGTAAAAAATAACAAGAACCCTTATATAAATTCAAGGTTTAATACTGTTTTTTTGGAATGTGTAATCATGTTTGAAGGGACTAACATCCACTCTAATATGAGCAAGACTTTAAACAAATCCAAACTATAGCTCTTTAATCAGTAAACCTCATGTTTATAACTGATTTTATTCCTTAGTGACTCCTTTTTACAGGTGAAAACGTTTACATCAGATTTCTCTCATTATAATCTCTCAAATGTTGTCCAGACCAGCAACCCACTCTCTTTAAACAAATACCAGCCAACCAGGAAACCATGAGGTTTTATTGTGCTATAAAATAGACCAGAAATTTCTAAACCTTCATAGGAATGAACTTGACTAAATCTTTACTAAAAATAGTTTCAAAATAAACTATGGACCCCAAGTTTCTCTAACAATCAAAATTCCTTCATCCTTCATCAGTCTCTCTCTCAAGCTCTTTATTCTTCCAGAGTCACATCACAGGCAGTTTCTCTGGGCACATATTCATAATAAGAAGTAGTTTCCAATTCTATTCTCTTACTGGTATGTAAGATTAGAAGAAAATGTTAGCTTTATTCCCTGCATACATACATGTTTGTCAAAATTTTGTTTCCAATTTTTTATATACTGCTAGCCTGTAAATCATGAGCTGGTGTATATATCATGGGCATACAAAGCCTGAATTTTGCAATCAATTAAGAGGCATCTTTACCTTGAAAAAATATGTCCCCTTTGATTCTATTCAGCAAATATTTATTAATTTAAGCCCTGTTCTAGGTACCCTCAAAGAGTGTGTGTTGCATGCATGTTCGTGTTGCACATGGGTGTACATATGTTGGAATGGGGACAGCTGTAAATTGTCAGTGGGGAACAAGACATAACATGACATAAACAAACTTAAAAATAAAGACCATATCATTCTTTCAATTGATGCAGAAAAAGCTTTTGATAATATCCAGCATCACTTCATGATCAGAGCACTTAAGAAAATTGGTATAGAAGGGACATTTCTTAAACTAATAGAGGCCATCTACAGCAAACCCACAGCCAATATCGTATTGAATGGAGTTAAATTGAAATCATTTCCACTTAGATCAGGAACCAGACAAGGTTGCCCATTGTCTCCATTGCTCTTTAACATGGTAATGGAACTTTTAGCCATTGCAATTAGGGAAGAAAAGGTGATCAAGGGTATCCACATAGGGTCAGAAGAGATCAAACTTTCACTCTTCGCAGATGATATGATCGTGTATCTGGAAAACACTAGGGATTCTACTACAAAACTTTTAGAAGTGATCAAGGAATATAGCAATGTCTCAGGCTACAAAATCAACACCCATAAATCTGTAGCCGTTATATATACCAACAATAACCAAGCCGAAAAAACAGTCAAGGACTCTATTCCTTTCACAGTAGTGCCAAAGAAGATGAAATATTTGGGAGTATACCTAACAAAGGACGTGAAAGATCTCTACAAAGAGAACTATGTAACTCTAAGAAAAGACATAGCCGAAGACGTTAACAGATGGAAAAACATACCATGCTCATGGCTGGGAAGAATCAACATTGTTAAAATGTCCATACTGCCCAAAGCAATATATAATTTTAATTCAATTCCTATTAAAGCTCCATGGTCATACTTTAAAGATCTTGAAAAAATAATACTTCGTTTTATAAGGAATCAGAAAAAACCTCGAATACCCAAAACAATACTGAGCAATAAAAACAAAGCAGGAGGAATCACGCTACCAGACCTGAGACTATACTATAAATCCATAGTGATCAAAACAGCATTAAAACGGTACTGGCACAAAAGCAGAGAAGTAGATGTCTGGAACAGAATAGAGAACCAAGAGATAGATCCAGCTACTTACCGTTATTTGATCTTTGACAAGCCAAGTAAAAACATTCAGTGGGGAAAAGATTCCCTATTTAACAAATGGTGCTGGGTAAACTGGCTGGCAACCTGTAGAAGATTGAAACTGGACCCACACCTTTCACCATTAACTAAGATAGACTCTCACTGGATAAAAGATTTAAACTTAAGACATGAAACTATAAAAATACTTGAAGAAAGTGCAGGGAAAACTCTTGAAGGAATCGGCCTGGGTGAATATTTTATGAGGTGGACTCCCCAGGCAATTGAAGCAATATCAAAAATACACTACTGGGACCTGATCAAACTAAAAATCTTCTGCACTGCCAAGAAAATAGTGACTAAAGCAAGCAGACAGCCCTCAGAATGGGAGAAAATATTTGCAGGTTATACCTCCGATACAGGTCTAATAACCAGAATCCACAGAGAACTCAAACGTATTAACAAGAAAAGAACACGTGACCCCATCTCAGGGTGGGCAAGGGACTTGAAGAGAAACTTCTCTAAAGAAGACAGACGCGAGATCTACAAACACATGAAAAAAAGCTCATCATCCTTAATCATCAGAGAAATGCAAATCAAAACTACTCTGAGATATCACCTAACCCCAGTAAGAGTAGCCCACATAACAAAATCCCAAAACCAGAAATGTTGGCGTGGATGTGGAGGAAAGGGCACACTTCTACACTGCTGGTGGGAATGCCCACTAATACGTTCCATCTGGAAGAATGTTTGGAGGATACTTAGAGACCTAAAAATAGACCTGCCATTAGATCCTATAATTCCTTTACTAGGTTTATACCCAGAAGACCAAAAGTCACAATATAACTAAGACATCTGTACCAGAATGTTTATTGCAGCCCAATTCATAATTGCTAAGTCATGGAAGAAGCCCAAGTGCCCATCGACCCAGGAATGGACTAGCAAATTGTAGTACATGTATACCACGGAATACTATGCAGCCTTAAAGAAAGATGGAGACTTTACCTCTTTCATGTTTACATGGATGGAGCTGGAACATATTCTTCTTAGCAAAGTATCTCAGGAATGGAAGAAAAAGTATCCAATGTACTCAGCCCTACTATGAAGCTAAATTATAGCTTTCACATGAAGACTACAACCCAACTATAGCACAAGACTATGGGGAAAGGGCCAAGGAAGGGGAAAGGAGTGGGGAGGTTAGGGTGGAGGGAGATTAATGGGTGGGGCCACATTTATGGTGCATCTTAGAATGGGTACAGGCGATTGCACTAATGTACACAGCTATGTTTTAACAATAAAAAAAATAAAAATACACTCCCGCATCACCGAGGCCTGCCCAGTGGACCCGGCACCATGCAGAGGGTAAGACATGCTAAAGAGTACTGCATTACGGAGGCGGAGCAAGTTGGCAGCCAAGTAACAGCTTCCTTGCATCTGGGCACTGTGAGTCTGGGGAGATAGGACTCCAGGCATGTCTGGCTGGTGGGATCTGCCTATCATCACCCCTGAGAGGATACAGGGAGTCAGCGAGAGACTTCTGGACCCCAAGAGGAGGACTAAAACAGCGGAAAACGGGCAAGTGGTCGCGTGTCTTAAATCCGTCTAAACCCGCCCGCAACTGTAAGTTCAGTAGCAGCGAGACTACAAACCAGAAAGGCCTTACCTGTGAACTGTTTTGGTGTCTTTGGACTTGGCACTCAGCTGAACTGCCTTGGGGAGAGCCTAAGCGGGAGTGCGGAGAACTTTGGCCTTTGTCTAGGGCCCCGATCTGAGCCGCTGAGCCAGATGGAGATAATAGTGTTTGGCTCTGGGTCACAGGAAGCCATTGTGAGTGATCTGCCCGGGCAAGCTCCGCCCTCAGGGTGGCTGAGCTGGAATTGGGTGGGAGATGGTAACCCAGCGACCAAGTAGCCTAAGGGCGGGGTCTGAGCCGTCTTGCAGCCCTAACCCTCGGGGGCAGAGGGAGACCAGTGTTGGCACACAGGGTAAGTGGATAGCCACTTCAGCAGTGATTCCAGCGACAAGCACTTCCCTGGGAAAGCTTCTGCTCAGCAAGTGAACAAGTTCAAAGTGCCTTTTAAGTGGGCTGAAGAGAGATTTAGGGTGTCTACCTGCTGGGGTTTGAGAAACTAGCAGCCTCCAGTCGTATCAGAACTGTGATTAACATCTCATACCCCAGAAGACCACGTGTTCCCCAGATATTCAATAACAATATACATACTGCTTTGTTTTCGGTTGTGTTTTTTTTGTTTTTTTTTTTTTTGGTTTGGTTGGTTTTTTTGTTTATTTTGATGTTGTGAATTGTTGTTTTGTTTTTTAAGTTCAACCTTTCCCATACAGATCCTTTTTCTTTCTCAATTTTTCTAGTTTAATTACAATTTCCCATTGCTGCCTATTTCAATAATTAGAACTTCATTTTTGTTAGTGTTTCTACCGCTATTATTTGGTTTTTCCAGCCAATTTTATCCCGTAAAGTTTTCTGTTTGCTTGTTTTGGTTTGATTTATACCATTTTTGTCTTTCCTCTCTACTTGGTGGAGGTGGGGTACTGTGTCTGATCAGGTTAGCAAAGAGCTGCTGACCTCAAGGGAACCACCCAACTGGGCACCCCCAGAAGGTGGTTTTTTTTTTAAGGTTGTATCAAAGTACCCTACTGTACACCTATATTGCTCTGTCTCCCTCTTTCTGTGCCTCTCTTCTTTTTGTCAATATTCCTTTTACCCACCCCCTCTCCTTTCTCTATTTTTCTTTTTTTTTTTCTTATCACTAGGTCCTCCTTTCTTTCATCCCTTTTTTGCTCTTCAACCTTCTCACCCTTCTGGTCCTGTAACCCTTAGTCCACAGGCACGAGCACTTAAAGAGCAAGAAGAAGTGAAAGGAAAATTAGGGCAAGGAAACAGATAAAAGAAATCACCCATGAGGAAGAATCAGCAGAAAACTCCAGGCAACATGAAGAACCAGTCCAGAACAACCCCGCCAAGGGACCATGAGGTAGCTACTGCAGAGGATTCCACCTATACAGAAATGTTAGGAATGACAGAAAGGGAATTTAGAATACACATGTTGAAAACAATGAAAGAAATGATGGAAACAATGAAGGAAACTGCTAATAAAGTGGAAAATAACCAAAAGGAAATTCAAAAACAGAATCAAATAAGAGATGAACGATATGAAGAATATAAAAAGGATATAGCAGAGCTGAAGGAAATGAAACAGTCAATCAGGGAACTTAAAGATGCAACAGAAAGTATCAGCAACAGGTTAGACCATGCAGAAGAAAGAATTTCAGAGGTAGAAGACAAAGTTTTTGAGATAACTCAGATAGTAAAAGAGGCAGAAAAGAAGAGAGAGAAAGCAGAACGTTCACTGTCAGAATTATGGGACTCTATGAAGCGTTCCAACATAGGAGTTATAGGAATTCCAGAAGGGGAAGAAGAATGCCCCAGAGGAATGGAAGCCATACTAGAGAATATTATAAAAGAAAATTTCCCAAATATCACCAAAGATTCTGACACACTGCTTTCAGAGGGCTATCGGACCCCAGGTCGCCTCAACTCTAACCGAGCTTCTCCAAGACACATTGTGATGAACCTGTCCAAAGTCAAGACAAAAGAAAAGATTCTGCAAGCTGCCAGGAGTAAGCGCCAGTTGACCTATAGGGGCAAATCCATCAGAGTGATCGCAGACTTCTCTAATGAAACTTTCCAAGCAAGAAGACAATGGTCATCTACCTTTAATCTACTTAAACAGAACAATTTCCAGCCCAGAATTCTGTACCCTGCTAAGCTAAGCTTCAAAATTGATGGAGAAATCAAATCATTTACGGATATACAAACATTGAGGAAATTCGCCACAACAAGACCAGCTCTACAGGAAATACTTCAACCTGTTCTGCACACTGACCACCACAATGGATCAGCAGCAAAGTAAGAACTCAGAAATTAAAGGACAGAACCTAACCTCCACACTGATGCAAAAGATAAAACTAAGCAATGGACTCTCACCAAATAAGACGAATAGAATACTACCACACTTATCAATTATCTCAATAAATGTTAATGGCTTGAATTCCCCACTGAAGAGACATAGATTGGATGACTGGATTAAAAAACACAAGCCATCCATTTGCTGTCTGCAAGAAACACACCTGGCTTCAAAAGACAAATTAAAGCTCCGAGTCAAGGGTTGGAAGACAATTTTTCAGGCAAATGGAATTCAGAAGAAAAGAGGATTTGCAATCTTATTTTCAGATACATGTGGATTTAAAGCAACTAAAGTCAAAAAAGACAAAGATGGTCACTTTATATTGATCAAGGGAAAAATACAACAAGAAGACATTTCAATTCTAAATATCTATGCACCCAATGTAAATGCTCCCAGATTCTTGAAACAGACCTTACTCGGTCTGAGCAATATGATATCTGATAATACCATAATAACAGGGGACCTTAACACTCCTCTTACAGAGCTGGACAGATCCTCTAAACAGAAATTAAACAAGGATATAAGAGACTTAAATGAGACCCTAAAACAACTGTGCTTGATAGACGTATATAGAACACTCCATCCCAAAGATAAAGAATATACATTCTTCTCATCACCCCATGGAACATTCTCCAAAATTGATCATATCCTGGGACACAAAACAAATATCAACAGAATCAAAAGAATTGAAATTTTACCTTGTATCTTCTCAGACCATAAGGCACTAAAGGTGGAACTCAACTCTAACAAAAATGCTCGACCCCACCCAAAGGCATGGAAACTAAACAATCTTCTGTTGAGTAACAGATGGGTGAAGGAAGAAATAAAACAGGAAATCATTAACTTCCTTGAGCATAACAACAATGAAGACACAAGCTACCAAAACCTGTGGGATACTGCAAAAGCAGTTTTGAGAGGAAAATTCATCGCTTTAGATGCCTACATTTGAAAAACAGAAAGAGAGCACATCAACAATCTCACAAGAGATCTTATGGAATTGGAAAAAGCAGAACAATCTAACCCTAAACTCAGTAGAAGAAAAGAAATATCCAAAATCAAATCAGAGATCAATGAAATTGAAAACAAAAGAATCATTCAGAAAATGAATGAAACAAGGAGTTGGTTTTTTGAAAAAATAAATAAAATAGATAAACCATTGGCCAGACTAACGAGGAATAGAAAAGTAAAATCTCTAGTAACCTCAATCAGAAATGATAAGGGGAAATAACAACTGATCCCACAGAGATACAAGAGATCATCTCTGAATACTACCAGAAACTCTAGGCCCAGAAATTTGACAATGTGAAAGAAATGCATCAATATTTGGAATCACACCCTCTCCCTAGACTCAGCCAGGAAGAAATAGAGCTCCTGAACAGACCAATTTCAAGCACTGAGATCAAAGAAACAATAAAAAATCTTCCAGCCAAAAAATGCCCTGGTCCAGATGGCTTCACTCCAGAATTCTATCAAACCTTCAAGGAAGAGCTTATTCCTGTACTGCAGAAATTATTCCAAAGAAATGAGGAAGATGGAATCTTCCCCAACACATTCTATGAAGCAAACATCACCCTGATAACAAAACCAGGAAAAGACCCAAACAAAAAGGAGAATTTCAGACCAATCTCACTCATGAACATAGACGCAAAAATTCTCAACAAAATCCTAGCCAATAGATTACAGCTTATCATCAAAAAAGTTATTCATCATGATCAAGTAGGCTTCATCCCAGGGATGCAAGGTTGGTTTAACATATGCAAGTCTATAAATGTTATCCACCATATTAACAGAGGCAAAAATAAAGATCACATGATCCTCTCAATAGATGCAGAAAAAGCATTTGATAAAATCCAGCATCCTTTTCTAATTAGAACACTGAAGAGTATAGGCATAGGTGGCACATTTCTAAAACTGATTGAAGCTATCTATGACAAACCCACAGCCAATATTTTACTGAATGGAGTAAAACTCAAAGCTTTTCCTCTTAGAACTGGAACCAGACAAGGTTGTCCTCTGTCACCTTTACTATTCAACGTAGTGCTGGAAGTTCTAGCCAATACAATTAGGCAAGACAAGGAAATAAAGGGAATCCAAATGGGAGCAGAGGAGGTCAAACTCTCCCTCTTTGCTGACGACATGATCTTATACTTAGAGAACCCCGAAGACTCAACCACAAGACTCCTAGAAGTCATAAAAAAATACAGTAATGTTTCAGGATATAAAATCAATGTCCAAAAGTCAGTAGCCTTTGTGTACACCAATAACAGTCAAGATGAGAAGCTAATTAAGGACACAACTCCCTTCACCATAGTCTCAAAGAAAATGAAATACCTAGGAGTATACCTAATGAAGGAGGTGAAGGACCTCTATAAAGAAAACTATGAAATCCTCAGAAAGGAAATAGCAGAGGATATTAACAAATGGAAGAACATACCATGCTCATGGATGGGAAGAATCAACGTTGTTAAAATGTCTATACTTCCCAAAGCAATCTACCTATTCAATGCCATTCCTATCAAAATACCAACATCGTACTTTCAAGATTTGGAAAAAATGATTCTGCGTTTTGTATGGAACCGGAAAAAACCCCGTATAGCTAAGGCAGTTCTCTGTAACAAAAATAAATCTGGGGGCATCAGCATACCAGATTTTAGTCTGTACTACAAAGCCATAGTGCTCAAGACAGCATGGTACTGGCACAAAAACAGAGACATAGACACTTGGAATCGAATTGAAAACCAAGAAATGAAACTAACATTTTACAACCACCTAATCTTTGATAAACCAAACAAGAACATACCTTGGGGGAAAGACTCCCTATTCAATAAACGGTGTTGGGAGAACTGGATGTCTACATGTAAAAGACTGAAACTGGACCCACACCTTTCCCCACTCACAAAAATTGATTCAAGATGGATAAAGGACTTAAACTTAAGGCATGAAACAATAAAAATCCTCCAAGAAAGGATAGGAAAAACACTGGAAGATATTGGCCTGGGGAAAGACTTCATGAAGAAGACTGCCATGGCAATTGCAACAACAACAAAAATAAACAAATGGGACTTCATTAAACTGAAAAGCTTCTGTACAGCTAAGGAGACAATAACCAAAGCAAAGAGACAACCTACACAATGGGAAAGGATATTTGCATATTTTCAATCAGACAAAAGCTTGATAACTAGGATCTATAGAGAACTCAAATTAATCCACATGAAAAAAGCCAACAATCCCTTATATCAATGGGTAAGAGTCATGAATAGAACTTTCTCTAAAGACGACAGACGAATGGCTAACAAACACATGAAAAAATGTTCATCATCTCTATATATTAGAGAAATGCAAATCAAAACAACCCTGAGATATCATCTAACCCCAGTGAGAATGGCCCACATCACAAAATCTCAAAACTGCAGATGCTGGCGTAAATGTGGAGAGAAGGGAACACTTTTACACTGCTGGTGGGACTGCAAACTAGTACAACCTTTCTGGAAGGAAGTCTGGAGAAACCTCAAAGCACTCAAGCTAGACCTCCCATTTGACCCTGCAATCCCATTACTGGGCATCTACCCAGAAGGAAAGAAATCCTTTTATCATAAGGACACTTGTACTAGACAGTTTATTGCAGCTCAATTTACAATCGCCAAAATGTGGAAACAGCCTAAATGCCCACCAACCCAGGAATGGATTAACAAGCTGTGGTATATGTATACCATGGAATACTATTCAGCCATTAAAAAAAATGGAGACTTTACATCCTTCGTATTAACCTGGATGGACGTGGAAGACATTATTCTTAGTAAAGCATCACAAGAATGGAGAAGCATTAATCCTATGTACTCAATTTTGATATGAGGACAATTAATGACAGTTATGGTTATGGGGGGGGAACAGAAAGAGGGCAGGAGGGAGGTGGGTGGGGCCTTGGTGTGTGTCACACTTTATGGGGGCAAGACATGATTGCAAGAGGGACTTTACCTAACAATTGCAATCAGTGTAACCTGGCTTATTGTACCCTCAATGAATCCCCAACAATAAAAAAATAAGAATAATAATAATAATAAAATTTTGAGGACCCCTGGTGTAGACCATGGAAGAGGGAATGAATAGCCAAATAAGATATAATAACGAAACTAGCTGACATAAGCCAGTCTTTGTTGTTAGCCACCCTGGAACTGCTAGGATGAGCATATAAACAAAGTGGCCATTGTGGGAGAGACAGGCTATGTATGGCCCCAGTAGTACAGACTTCCCATCACCAAAGCTTACCTTGCTTCTAGTGCTTTTGAGTGTCTAACCTGTCAGCAACAAAGATCAATGCTGATCTATCACTATGTCTTAAAGACACCAGCTGGCTACTTGGTGGTAAGTCAACTAGAGGGCTATTGCTTTGTTTTTACAGGGATATATACCTATTCTGGGAACAGGCTTGACTTTCCTGATTGTTGTGCCTCAGACAGCACCATAATCAGGGGGCTTACATAATAGGATGCCTGATCTATAGGTATGGAGTCTCACACAAGGTAACATCTGAACAGGCAATCCAGTTCACAGTCAAGGGGATGCCGGATAGGACTCAGGAACATGGCCATATTAGTCGTATTGTAAACAACATCATTTAGAAGCAACCAACTTCATGGAACACTATCTAAAGGGATAGCTCAAACATCAGCTCAGAAGCAATAGTCTGAAAGGAAGCAGTGACATCCTTTGCAGAGAAAAGTTCAGGGTTTCCTCCTTCACCTTGTTGTATGGGAACGGTTCTGTCCAACGTCATTTTAGCTATAGGTATGAGCTTCACAGGCGCTGTTGCAACTGTGATGAATAACATAGGGATCTGAGCTAACTCAGAGACATCTACATGGTGCCATGTCCCCAGCGGGAAGAACACAGTTTCCACAATGGGTAGGAATCGGGAATAGCCCTTCTTACTACCACTTCTCATAACTCCCACCGGAGGATCCTTTGCGTCCCATACTTGCAACTCTGGGCTCTGCAGGGTTGAAGGTTCCCCAACAGAGTGCACTTTGGCCAAGGGACAGAGCACGTGTCTCATTGGACCATAAGTTATGGATACTGGCAGGGCACTTTGGGCTCCTTTTGTCCAGAGACCAGCAGGCAAGAAGAGGAGTCACATCTTGGCAGAGGTAATCAACCTAGAACATTGGGAGGAGGTAGTGCTAGTTTTATACAATGGGGATAGAAATATGTATAGAACTCAGACCTACTCAGAAGCTTCCTGGTACTCCCTGGGACCTCTGCAACTGTGACTGGACATGTCCAACAACCCTGACTTGAAAAGGGTATAATTGCCTAATGCTCAGACTCATCAGTACTGAAGGTTTGAGTTACACCATGAGGTAAATTACCAAGACTTGCCAAGGTGACAGTTGAAGGTTTAGGGGAGTTAGCATGGATAACAGAGGACAGAGAGGATAAGTACAGTTGCAATGTTAAGTTCAACTGCAGTAGTGGGGGCTCTGGTTCATTTCACTACTTCCTTCTTCTAAGTTTTCTCTCAGGAGGAGAGGCCCATAGGGACCATGGAGGGTCTGTTCCCTAAATCTATATAGAGAGGCAGAACTGTCCAGAACAAGTGGTAGACTGTGGCGACCATGCAGATGTGTTGCTCAAATCTTCTGCTTTGGGGAACATAATTGACTATGGGATTCTTGCCCTTATACTTATGGATCTCCCCATTGTTGTGCTGAGGCAACACTTCTTCTGGGCTTTTTCTAGTCAGTGGGAGTACAAATGTAGGCTGATTCCTCACGAAATGAGGGACTCCTTTAACAGATGATTTTGGTTTGGCTTGAGGACTCCACATTGGCCTTGTTGAAACTTTCTTAGACCTGTGCCATAGTCCAAGCCTCATTCTACCCAATCCTTCCTTTTCCCTCTTTCCCTAGTGTGAGAATTGCATCACAGTCTGAAGGCTTTTTTCATTTTCTCTAGCTATCTTCCCTTTATTATTCACAGGCATTTCCCCCAATGAATCTCTAGTGCAGTGGTTCTCAACAGAATTAGTGTGTCTAATTCTGTCTTGGTATCTGCTTCTCAGAGGACACAAACTAACACCACACCACCAGGGAAATGACAGTGCCACAGGGGAAATGAGACCTTGGACCTTAGCTAACAAGAAAATGGTGGGGGATGAAGAAGACAGATTTAGATTCTATCTGCCTGTACTGGTTCTCTAGAAATTTCTTTCACAATGTTGACTTTTTTGCAAATTGTTTTTTGGGAATACAAGTTAGAACATTCTTTGTAATTTTTGCTAACAAAGGAAGTACTAGCAAAAGAAAAGAAAATGAAAGTAAAGGAATTACTTCCTCTATCTTTAACTGCTCTTTCACTTTTTTTTTTTTCCTATTTACAGTTTTTATTATTACTTAACTTATAGTCCATTGTATGGTCTGGCAGTCTACAAATTTAAATCACTCAGCATTTGAGAAAAACTATTTCTACTACTCAAAAGTGTGTGTACTGAAGGGCAAAAAACATAATCTTAATTTATATAAATGGGAGGCTTTTGTTACTGCACAGACGTTTGAGAAAAGAATAAGACATTAGGAATCTTCTACAATATTTTGATCTCATGTTTGCTATTTAATGTTTGAGTATATCTCTTAAATTCCTGAAACCATATCTTACTTAATTAGAAAATAGAAAATAGGGTAAAAGCGTTTCCTCCTACAGCTAAAGAAAAGCACATCATCAGATGGGTCTTCTACGTAATATCATGCTTTATGATGCGTGTGTGTGTGCATACGTGTGCATACATGTATGTGATGCAGGAAAAATAAACTTAAGATTTTGGGTCAGGAGACCTGAACTCAGCTCTACAACTTATAAAAACCTGGGTAAATCCTGGTGCTTTATTGAGGTTATCTCATAGGCTGTTGCAAAGTTCAAGGGCAACAAAACATGTGAAAGCCTTTGTAAATTATAAAATACCATGTAGACATGAACTTTTATGATAGTGATGATAATTAGAGATATTCTTTCGGACAGCTTTTGATATATGACAGATGTATATAGCTTAAGAGAAGCAGGAAGTTAATTTAGTTCATTGAATTAATCTAACAGGGCTTATAACAAAATATCACAGATGGGGTGTTTTAAACAACAGAAAGTTATTTATTCACAGTTTGGAGGCTGAAAGTCCAAGATTAAGGTGCTAGCAGGTTTGGTTTCTCTTGAAGCTTCTCTCCTTGTCTTTCAATAGCTGCCTTCTCCCTGTGTCTTCACAAGGCTTTTTCCCTGTTCCTTGGACATCCCTGGTGTCTCTTTTTCTTTTCTCTTTCTTTTATGGAGACAGAATCTTGCTCTGTTGCCTGGGCTGGAGTGCAGTGGTGTCAAATAGCTCACTACAACTTTAAATTCTGGGCTCAAGTAATCCTCCTGCCTTAGCCTCCCAAGTAGCTGGGATACAGGTGTGCTCCACCACACCCTGCTAATTAAAAAAAAATTTTTTTATAGAGACAGGTTCTTGATATGTTGCTCAGGTTGGTCTGGAACTCTTGGCCTCAACCAATCCTCCCACCTAGGCATCCCAATGTGCTAGGATTACAGGTGTGCGCCACCACACTAGGCTCTTCCTCTTCTCATAAAGACACCAATCATATTGAATTAGGGCCCAGCCCATATGACCTCATTTAACCTTAATTTCTTCTTTAAAGGCCTTATTTCCAAATACTGTCACACTGGGATTGGGGGGTAGGGCTTTTACGTATGAAGTTTGAAAGAACATAGTTCAGTTCATGACACTTATCATTAAGTATATTTAACTCCATTCCAGGTCTTAGTCAAAACTTTGCTAGTTTACCTCAGGATAATGTGGTTCTTAGTCCTTCTAAGGGTTACTTAAGATGCTTGGTAGAAATACAGATTGTTCAGTTTCATCTTGCATGGATTCATGGAATCAGAATCTCTGGGGTTAGGATTCAGCAATCTGAATTTTTATCATCTGGGTAAAAGTTATCTGTATGACTCTTATGTATTGAAGTTTAATAATTCTGAAAAAATAGAAAGCACATAGGAGCTCTGTAGTCACATGGCCTGGGTTCGAATCTTAGCTCCAATAATTACTAGATATGTGATCTTGGACAAATTATTTAATCTTTCTTTACCTCAATTGTTCCATATGTAAAATGAGTATTATTATTGCTACTTGCAAATTGTTGTGAGGATTAGAGTTACAGTATTAGAGGACCTGACATACTATAGTTACTTCATATTTTTATTTTTATCATTCTTCAACTTTATGTTCTGATAAAACAATGGTTCCATGAACACTTTCTTCATATCTATGCTTTTGTTCTTTGAAATGCTATCCTTTCTTATTTCTGAATCCTACCTATCCTTTAAGAAAGATTTTTAAATCCCACCTGCATTATGTCACTCTTCCTGACCCCCCATTCTAATATATCTCGTAGGATATTCCGTTTTGTGTTATAGTTATTCATGTTATGTCTTTTTTTATATTATATTTTTATTTATTTTTATTTTTATTTTTTATTATTATTTTTTTTATTGTTGGGGATTCATTGAGGGTACAATAAGCCAGGTTACACTGATTGCAATTGTTAGGTAAAGTCCCTCTTGCAATCATGTCTTGCCCCCATAAAGTGTGACACACACCAAGGCCCCACCCACCTCCCTCCTTCCCTCTTTCTGTTTCCCCCCCCCATAACCATAACTGTCATTAATTGTCCTCATATCAAAATTGAGTACATAGGATTCATGCTTCTCCATTCTTGTGATGCTTTACTAAGAATAATGTCTTCCACGTCCATCCAGGTTAATACAAAGGATGTAAAGTCTCCATTTTTTTTAATGGCTGAATAGTATTCCATGGTATACATATACCACAGCTTGTTAATCCATTCCTGGGTTGGTGGGCATTTAGGCTGTTTCCACATTTTGGCGATTGTAAATTGAGCTGCAATAAACAGTCTAGTACTAGTGTCCTTATGATAAAAGGATTTCTTTCCTTCTGGGTAGATGCCCAGTAATGGGATTGCAGGATCAAATGGGAGGTCTAGCTTGAGTGCTTTGAGGTTTCTCCATACTTCCTTCCAGAAAGGTTGTACTAGTTTGCAGTCCCACCAGCAGTGTAAAAGTGTTCCCTTCTCTCCACATCCACGCCACCATCTGCAGTTTTGAGATTTTGTGATGTGGGCCATTCTCACTGGGGTTAGATGATATCTCAGGGTTGTTTTGATTTGCATTTCTCTAATATATAGAGATGATGAACATTTTTTCATGTGTTTGTTAGCCATTCGTCTGTCGTCTTTAGAGAAAGTTCTATTCATGTCTCTTGCCCATTGATATAAGGGATTGTTGGCTTTTTTCATGTGGATTAATTTGAGTTCTCTATAGATCCTAGTTATCAAGCTTTTGTCTGATTGAAAATATGCAAATATCCTTTCCCATTGTGTAGGTTGTCTCTTTGCTTTGGTTATTGTCTCCTTAGCTGTACAGAAGCTTTTCAGTTTAATGAAGTTCCATTTGTTTATTTTTGTTGTTGTTGCAATTGCCATGGCAGTCTTCTTCATGAAGTCTTTCCCCAGGCCAATATCTTCCAGTGTTTTTCCTATGCTTTCTTGGAGGATTTTTATTGTTTCATGCCTTAAGTTTAAGTCCTTTATCCATCTTGAATCAATTTTTGTGAGTGGGGAAAGGTGTGGGTCCAGTTTCAGTCTTTTACATGTAGACATCCAGTTCTCCCAACACCATTTATTGAATAGGGAGTCTTTCCCCCAAGGTATGTTCTTGTTTGGTTTATCAAAGATTAGGTGGTTGTAAAATGTTAGTTTCATTTCTTGGTTTTCAATTCGATTCCAAGTGTCTATGTCTCTGTTTTTGTGCCAGTACCATGCTGTCTTGAGCACTATGGCTTTGTAGTACAGACTAAAATCTGGTATGCTTATGCCCCCAGCTTTATTTTTGTTACAGAGAACTGCCTTAGCTATATGGGGTTTTGTCCGGTTCCATACAAAACACAGAATCATTTTTTCCAAATCTTGAAAGTACGATGTTGGTATTTTGATAGGAATGGCATTGAATAGGTAGATTGCTTTGGGAAGCATAGACATTTTAACAATGTTGATTCTACCCATCCATGAGCATGGTATGTTCTTCCATTTGTTAATATCCTCTGCTATTTCCTTTCTGAGGATTTCATAGTTTTCTTTATAGAGGTCCTTCACCTCCTTCGTTAGGTATACTCCTAGGTATTTCATTTTCTTTGAGACTATGGTGAAGGGAGTTGTGTCCTTAATTAGCTTCTCATCTTGACTGTTATTGGTGTACACAAAGGCTACTGACTTTTGGACATTGATTTTATATCCTGAAACATTACTGTATTTTTTGATGACTTCTAGGAGTCTTGTGGTTGAGTCTTTGGGGTTCTCTAAGTATAAGATCATGTCGTCAGCAAAGAGGGAGAGTTTGACCTCCTCTGCTCCCATTTGGATTCCCTTTATTTCCTTGTCTTGCCTAATTGTATTGGCTAGAACTTCCAGCACTACGTTGAATAGTAAAGGTGACAGAGGACAACCTTGTCTGGTTCCAGTTCTAAGAGGAAAAGCTTTGAGTTTTACTCCATTCAGTAAAATATTGGCTGTGGGTTTGTCATAGATAGCTTCAATCAGTTTTAGAAATGTGCCACCTATGCCTATACTCTTCAGTGTTCTAATTAGAAAAGGATGCTGGATTTTATCAAATGCTTTTTCTGCATCTATTGACAGGATCATGTGATCTTTATTTTTGCCTCTGTTAATATGGTGGATAACGTTTATGGACTTGCATATGTTAAACCAGCCTTGCATCCCTGGGATGAAGCCTACTTGATCATGATGAATGACTTTTTTGATGATAAGCTGTAATCTATTGGCTAGGATTTTGTTGAGAATTTTTGCGTCTATGTTCATGAGTGAGATTGGTCTGAAATTCTCCTTTTTGTTTGGGTCTTTTCCTGGTTTTGTTATCAGGGTGATGTTTGCTTCATAGAATGTGTTGGGGAAGATTCCATCTTCCTCATTTCTTTGGAATAATTTCTGCAGTACAGGAATAAGCTCTTCCTTGAAGGTTTGATAGAATTCTGGAGTGAAGCCATCTGGACCAGGGCATTTTTTGGTTGGAAGATTTTTTATTGTTTCTTTGATCTCAGTGCTTGAAATTGGTCTGTTCAGGAGCTCTATTTCTTCCTGGCTGAGTCTAGGGAGAGGGTGTGATTCCAAATATTGATCCATTTCTTTCACATTGTCAAATTTCTGGGCATAGAGTTTCTGGTAGTATTCAGAGATGATCTCTTGTATCTCTGTGGGATCAGTTGTTATTTCCCCTTTATCGTTTCTGATTGAGGTTACTAGAGATTTTACTTTTCTATTCCTCGTTAGTCTGGCCAATGGTTTATCTATTTTATTTATTTTTTCAAAAAACCAACTCCTTGTTTCATTAATTTTCTGAATGATTCATTTGTTTTCAATTTCATTGATCTCCGATTTGATTTGGGTTATTTCTTTTCTTCTACTGAGTTTAGGCTTAGATTGTTCTGCTTTTTCCAATTCCATAAGATCTCTTGTGAGATTGTTGATGTGCTCTCTTTCTGTTTTTCGAATGTAGGCATCTAAAGCGATGCATTTTCCTCTCAAAACTGCTTTTGCAGTATCCCACAGGTTTTGGTAGCTTGTGTCTTCATTGTTGTTATGCTCAAGGAAGTTAATGATTTCCTGTTTTATTTCTTCCTTCACCCATCTGTTACTCAACAGAAGATTGTTTAGTTTCCATGCCTTTGGGTGGGGTCGAGCATTTTTGTTAGAGTTGAGTTCCACCTTTAGTGCCTTATGGTCTGAGAAGATACAAGGTAAAATTTCAATTCTTTTGATTCTGTTGATATTTGTTTTGTGTCCCAGGATATGATCGATTTTGGAGAATGTTCCATGGGGTGATGAGAAGAATGTATATTCTTTATCTTTGGGATGGAGTGTTCTATATACGTCTATCAAGCACAGTTGTTTTAGGGTCTCATTTAAGTCTCTTATATCCTTGTTTAATTTCTGTTTAGAGGATCTGTCCAGCTCTGTAAGAGGAGTGTTAAGGTCCCCTGTTATTATGGTATTATCAGATATCATATTGCTCAGACCGAGTAAGGTCTGTTTCAAGAATCTGGGAGCATTTAAATTGGGTGCATAGATATTCAGAATTGAAATGTCTTCTTGTTGTAGTTTTCCCTTGACCAATATAAAGTGACCATCTTTGTCTTTTTTGACTTTAGTTGCTTTAAATCCACATGTATCTGAAAATAAGATTGCAACTCCTCTTTTCTTCTGAATTCCATTTGCCTGAAAAATTGTCTTCCAACCCTTGACTCGGAGCTTGAATTTGTTTTTGAAGCCAGGTGTGTTTCTTGCAGACAGCAAATGAATGGCTTGTGTTTTTTAATCCAGTCAACCAATCTATGTCTCTTCAGTGGGGAATTCAAGCCATTAACATTTATTGAGATAATTGATAAGTGTGGTAGTATTCTATTCGTCTTATTTGGTGAGAGTCCATTGCTTAGTTTTATCTTTTGCATCAGTGTGGAGGTTAGGTTCTGTCCTTTAATTTCTGAGTTCTTACTTTGCTGCTGATCCATTGTGGTGGTCAGTGTGCAGAACAGGTTGAAGTATTTCCTGTAGAGCTGGTCTTGTTGTGGCGAATTTCCTCAATGTTTGTATATCCGTAAATGATTTGATTTCTCCATCAATTTTGAAGCTTAGCTTAGCAGGGTACAGAATTCTGGGCTGGAAATTGTTCTGTTTAAGTAGATTAAAGGTAGATGACCATTGTCTTCTTGCTTGGAAAATTTCATTAGAGAAGTCTGCGGTACTCTGATGGATTTGCCCCTGTAGGTCAACGGGCGCTTACTCCTGGCAGCTTGCAGAATCTTTTCTTTTGTCTTGACTTTGGACAGGTTCATCACAATGTGTCTTGGAGAAGCTCGGTTAGAGTTGAGGCGACCTGGGGTCCGATAGCCCTCTGAAAGCAGTGTGTCAGAATCTTTGGTGATATTTGGGAAATTTTCTTTTATAATATTCTCTAGTATGGCTTCCATTCCTCTGGGGCATTCTTCTTCCCCTTCTGGAATTCCTATAACTCATATGTTGGAACGCTTCATAGAGTCCCATAATTCTGACTGTGAACGTTCTGCTTTCTCTCTCTTCTTTTCTGCCTCTTTTACTATCTGAGTTATCTCAAAAACTTTGTCTTCTACCTCTGAAATTCTTTCTTCTGCATGGTCTAACCTGTTGCTGATACTTTCCGTTGCATCTTTAAGTTCCCTGATTGACTGTTTCATTTCCTTCAGCTCTGCTATATCCTTTTTATATTCTTCATATCGTTCATCTCTTATTTGATTCTGTTTTTGGATTTCCTTTTGGTTATTTTCCACTTTATTAGCAGTTTCCTTCATCGTTTCCATCATTTCTTTCATTGTTTTCAACATGTGTATTCTAAATTCCCTTTCTGTCATTCCTAACATTTCTGTATAGGTGGAATCCTCTGCAGTAGCTAACTCATGGTCCCTTGGCGGGGTTGTTCTGGACTGGTTCTTCATGTTGCCTGGAGTTTTCTGCTGATTCTTCCTCATGGGTGATTTCTTTGATCTGTTTCCTTGCCCTAATTTTCCTTTCACTTCCTCTTGCTCTTTAAGTTCTCGTGCCTGTGGACTAAGGGTTACAGGACCAGAAGGGTGAGAAGGTTGAAGAGCAAAAAAGGGATGAAAGAAAGGAGGACCGAGTGATAAGAAAAAAAAAAGAAAAATAGAGAAAGGAGAGGGGGTGGGTAAAAGGAATATTGACAAAAAGAAGAGAGGCACAGAAAGAGGGAGACAGAGCAATATAGGTGTACAGTAGGGTACTTTGATACAACCTTAAAAAAAAGAACCACCTTCTGGGGGTTCCTAGTTGGGTGGTTCCCTTGAGGTCAGCAGCTCTTTGCTAACCTGATCAGACACAGTACCCCACCTCCACCAAGCAGAGAGGAAAGACAAAAATGCTATAAACCAAACCAAAACAAGCAAACAGAAAACTTTATGGGATAAAATTGGCTGGAAAAACCAAATAATAGCGGTAGAAACACTAACAAAAATGAAGTTCTAATTATTGAAATAGGCAGCAATTGGAAATTATAATTAAACTAGAAAAATTGAGAAAGAAAAAGGATCTGTATGGAAAAGGTTGAACTTAAAAAACAAAACAACAATCCACAACATCAAAATAAACAAAAAAAACAACCAAACCAAAAAAAAAAAAAAAACACCACCAAAAACAAAGCAGTATGTATATGTTATTGAATATTGTCTGGGCAATACGTGGTCTTCTGGGGTATGAGATGTTAATCATAGTTCTGATATGACTAGAGGCTGCTAGTTTCTCAAACCCCAGCAAGTAGACACCCTAAATCTCTCTTCAGCCCACTTAAAAGGCACTTTGAACTTGTTCACTTACTGAGCAGAAGCTTTCCCAGGGAAGTGCTTGTCGCTGGAATCACTACTGAAGTGGCTATCCACTTACCCTGTGTGTCAAAACTGGTCTCCCTCTGCCCCCAAGGGTTGGGGCTGCAAGGCGGCTCAGACCCCCCCCCCTTAGGCTACTTGGTCACTGGGTTAGCAGCTCCCACCCAATTCCAGCTCTGCGACCCTGAGGGCGGAGCTTGCTGGGGCAGATCGCTCACAATGTCTGCCTGTGACCCAGAGCCAAACACTATTAGCTCCGTCTGGCTCAGCAGCTCAGACCTGGGCCCTAGACAAAGGCCAAAGTTCTCCACACTCCCGCTCAGGCTCTCCCCAAGGCAGTTCAACTGAGTGCCAAGTCCAAAGACAGCAAAACAGTTCACAGGTAAGGCCTTTCTGGTTTGCAGTCTCGCTGCTACTGAACTTACAGTTGCGGGCAGGTTTAGACGGATTGAACACACGTGACCACTTGCCGGTTTTCCACTGTTTTAGTCCTCTTCTTGGGGTCCAGAAGTCTCTCGCTGACTCCCTGTATCCTCTCAGGGGTGATGATAGGCAGATCCCACCAGCCAGAGATGCCTGGAGACCTATATCCCCAGACTCACGGTGCCCAGATGCAAGGAAACTGTTACTCGGCTGCCATCTTGCTCCGCCTCTGGTCCTCAAACTTTTTAAACAGGGGGCCAGTTCACTGTCCCTCAGACCATTAGAGGGCCGGACTACAGTTTAAAAAAAAAAAAGAACTATGAAGAAATTCCTATGCATACTGCACATATCTTATTTTGAAGTAACAAAACAGGAACAAATGCAATCATACCGCCTCATGTGGCCCACGGGCCACAGTTTGAAGAACCCTGCAGTGTTGGGCCATAATATGGGATATAAAGCTCTTCATGTTCATCTCCATGCCTCTATCCTAGGACTTCTTGTCTGCAATCTTCCGATTCTTTTCTTTTTAGGCCCCTGACCAGACAGCCAAGCCATTGGCCATTTCCCAGGTCTATATATATTTCTCATTCCACGAAGAGCCAATGATAGGGGCACTGTTCTCAACTCCACCCAATGGGAAGATTTTCCCTTTCCATTCTCTTTCAAGGCTATCCTTGAATGTGGTTGTAATATAGCCATGGCCCATTTTTATCTTGTACCGATGTGCAGACTTACGTTTTTCTTCTCCTTCAGTTGGTCATACAGGGCTCCCGATATGGCCATATGAACAAGCTATAGAAAGGTGCTGTTACAATTGTGAGTGACAGTAAACTGTATGAACAGAATCTGCTCTATCAGTCACAACACGCAGCAAAGCAGCTGCAATTGGGCTCCTAGTTGGATGACCCTGAACTCCTAAAAGTTACAATCAGTACTCAGTATCTTATATATTTTTGTATCTAGAGCTCCCAGGACAGTACCTAGCTGATATTTTACAAGTATCTGATAAATGAATTAATTAATTTAATATGAAATTCAAGAAGGTGCCACTGGGCATGGTGACTAATGCCTGTAATCTCAGCACTTTAGGAGGCTGAGGTGGGAAGATTACCTAAGGCCAGGAGTTCAAGACCACCCTGAGCAACATGGCAAGATCTCGTGTCTATTAAAAAATGTATTTAGTTAATGAGTTACTAAATGCAAAACATTTACAATGGTGTCTAGCACACAAAAAGCACTCAGTAAATTTTATCAATTTTATTTTCCAGGTCACAGATAACCATCAGATAATGATTGAGAGATGTAACATTAGGCTAATTCCTTGGCCAGAGGAATTAAATGACAGATATATGTTGCCCTTTAAAGTGAAAGAGACTGGGATATTTTTCCTGTGGGTGCGATGTTTCCAAGGAAAACTGAGAAGAAAATTTATTGTAAAGCTGTAAAGAAATAATTACAGAACCAGACATTTAACCTAATGGGGGGAGGTGGTAACTATGTGCTAATTCATTGTTAGCTTTTCTATATTTAAGATAATTTCATGAAATCTTCATGTTAAAATACTTGACAAATACTTTTCACTAATAATAAATTGAAACACAATCTCAAAAATAAAACAAATGAATGCCAGTGTGCCCAATAGCCATCTCACAAAAATCACTAAATGTCTGCTTCTGTATGAGGTAAATAAATAAAAAGTGCATTTACACTTCACATCTCTGACATATGTCAACGTAAGAGCCAGCTTAGGAAAGCAAAAAGATACAGTAATAGGATACAGCCTGGGCATGTTGGCTCATGCCTGTAATCCTAATTCTTTGGGAGGCTGAAGTGGGAAAATCACTTGAGGCCAAGAGTTCAAGATCAGCCTAGGCAATAGCAAGACCCTGTCTCCACAAAAGAAAAAAAAATTGCCAGGCGTGGTGGCAGCTACTCAGGAGGCTGAAGCAGGAGGATTGCTTGAGTTCAGGAGTTCAGGGTTGCAGTGAGCTATGATCACCCCACTGCGCTCCAGCCTGGGTCACAGAGCAAGATCCTGTCTCTAAAATAAAATAAAATAACAGGACGCACCACCCGCCAAACACTCTTCATTAGGAAAAGTGTAGCTTGTATAAATCTGTTATTTGAGAGACTCCAAAGCTACTTACTATCTTCTGGCATGAGCTTAATGGTCAAACTTAAAATGATCTTGATCACTCTCAGTGAACTACCAGGTTTCAAAAATGGTTCCAAACAATTATCAGAGTGAAGGGTGTGATACAGTTCCAGGATCTTTAAGAAGAAATGCGTACTTGCTACTTTTAAAAAAGCTGGGAAACGGGGTGTTGAATAAAACCTACACATGCTTCTCTCAACTACGAAAAAAGCTGAGCCTCTCTGTTGAGTCTTCAAGCATTCTGCTATCAATACGCCATCTCACCATGAGGCTTGGATGACCTCAAAATTTAGGAAATTGCTTTGTTGCTTTATTGCCAGTATCTCTGTCTTTACAGAGGCTTCCAGAACAGAATCACCAGATTGAATTTATTCTGCCAGTGAGCCAGTTACTTATTAGCACTTTTGACGTCCAAATAGTTTGAGACAAAAGCTGAAGCAGGGATAACTCCCAAGTGCAACTGGCAGAAACTCTCTTTTGCTGAGGGACTGTAGTCTACTGGGCAACAGGCCGGGGCATGGGTTTTCTTTCGCAACATCCCAGAGCTACTGTGGCCTTTTCTGTAACCTTTGCAAGTCAAGTCGCCTGAGAGGCCAAGAGTTAAACTGGCTGTACAGTCTGAACTGTGAAGGTTGGAAGTAAATCCGAATGGACCAATAGCCTGGATCTGTTTCATGAATAAACAGAGGAGTTCAGGCTTGGGACCCTATAAAGTTAAGTCAATATTAGTTATAGAGGAAATCCTGTTTGTTCGTCTTCTGTTGTAGTTGCCTTTTAAAAAAGAACTCAATAACCTGGAAAAAAATATCAAGTAGAACTTTTTAGTATGTTATAATGCTGAAAATATCTGTTAACACACACACAATGTTTAAAAGCAAGAAGAAAGCAAATCCCTGTTGTCTTTGTTATTAGCTACTTAAGAATTAAAAATGTCCCCCAATATCCTTCAAATATTAAACTTAAGATGCCCCTATTTATAAAATGACAGATGTCATCTAGGTTCTGATGCCAGGTAATCACCTTATTATGAATATTGTGGTAAAAAATAAGTAAGTGATTGTTATTAAAACCCTCTAGTTCTGCTTATTTGCACAAATTTCTCCCAGTAGTCATTGCCTAGAAATTGTATATAACAAGGTCTGAGTAATCCAGTGTTCAAACTTCTAGGGTACTAGGGGACATTGAAGTTGTGACACTCTACCTTGCTTGTTAGATTTTTACAACTATCCCTCCTGTCATACTGTCCCCACACATTCAATGAAAAAAATTATTCTATTATATGATTTTAAAAACAACTTAAATGAATATAATCTTATTTTACTTCAGGCTTTTGTTTGTTTGCTTGCTTGCTTTTCTTAGTAATTCCCTCTTTTTTGAAGCTGAGCAACCCTAGAATTAAGGCCAGAATTAACTTTTCCTTCTATTGTGTTCTTTTAGCTCTTTACATAGTATAAATCTATATTACAATATTTTAGCATAGTATTTTTGTTGGTTAATTTTATCTTTCTCTTTGGCTTTAGTATAAGGGCCATGTCATACTCTTTTCTTCCCAAAATTCCTAGCATAGTGCTTAAAACAGAAGGATATTCAATAAATGTTAGTTGAAGGAATTAATTAATGAGCAATAGCCTTAGAAGTAGAAACACACCAGCATGTCAGAAATACCAACTAGAGAATCATTATCCTAGTAGTTTATACATACATCTGTCTGAGATTCTCTGTTCCAGAACTCAAATCCAGTGACAGAATAAATTCAAAAACATTTTATAAGCTGTGAAATCCTATGTAAATGTGAGCTGATGTCACTGTTGCTTATTACTTACTAACCTTCAGGGAATCATTTCCTAATTTGTGAATCTAGGCTATGAAAACGGGAATGAACTTGGCTCATTGGAATAGGAGGACCAAGGAGGGAATAGTAAATGGAAGCAAGTTGACAAGAAGTTGTCCTGTAATACAATGGTAGTCTAGCTTTGGAAACCGGGCCTTGCCGAGGTCTTTCTCAAATCCTCCTTTTTGTGTTCTGGTTTATAAATGACGATTTCTTTAGATTATTAGGATTTTAATAATTCCATGTAGCATTCCCAGAAATGTGTGTTACGAGGTACAAAACATACAGGCTTGATTGCTCAAGGAAACACTTGTCACATTTGGATAATTTACCAAGAAGCAAAAATAACTGACGCATTTTGAAGTTACCTTTAATAGTAAGCTTCAGCGGTTCTCAAAGAGGTAATAAAAATGTGAACACAATTTGACAAGCGACTGTGGTTCAAATAGATGTTAGTGGTAGCCAAAGTTCACAAATATGTCAATGAAGCTGGATTCCATTAAATCAATCAGTAACTAAGGGAATAGTTAATTGAAATATCACAAACTGGAAAAACAGGATTAATTATAGAAGTAAGAATAATAGTCACATTTCTCGATAGTCACATGCTATCAGACAGCATAATCTGATATCTAGAAGATAAAGCAGGCAGGTTTCAAAAATGGAAAAGGAGGCCATGGGCTAGAGCATGAGTAATTCCATAAAAGCAGCCAAATAGGAATCTTTCTGAAAAGCAGATGACGTCCTCACAGAAGGGAATTGCCTAAAAGCTACTAGAACATAGTTCCTAGGCTACAAGCTTAATATGCCCAAAGCCACATAACTAATGAGTTGCAAAATGGGTTTTCAAAACCCTGTTGACACCGGAGCCCATGTCCTCTACACTCAAGGTATGTGCCGAACTTCCAGGCTCTGTTGTTCTTTACACTTTTTAGATCCCAGTTTCAGAAAAGCCATGAGTCAGAAAGCAGTAAGAGTAAGAAGCGTTCAGGTTGTCCAGCTTACTTGTTAAGCCCTTGTGGCTCAGTGAGTAGGGCGCCAGCCCCATATGCCGAGGGTGGTGGGTTCAAACCCAGCCCCGGCCAAACTGCAACAAAAAAAATAGCCGGGCGCTGTGGCGGGCGCCTGTAGTCCCAACTACTCGGGAGGCTGAGGCAGGAGAATCGCAGAAGCCGAAGAAATAGAGGTTGCTGTGAGCAGTGTGACGCCAGGGCACTCTACCGGGGGGCGGTACAGTGAGACTCTGTCTCTACAAAAAAAAAAAAAAAAAAAAGTCAGGCAGTAAAGGAGCTGAAGATGAACTCAAAACCAAGTAGCTGAATTTCTGAACTCAAATCTAGTAGCTGAAGTTCTGGAGCAGCTAATCTACTTTTGAGCTAACAATCTCAGTGTATGTTGAATTCTTCTACATTTTCTGGGCATAAAAGAGATCTATTTATTTCTTTTTTTATTTAACTAGCAGTTACTGAATGCTTACCATGTGCCAGTCACTGGAGACACAGAGATTAATAGAAAAAGATTTCTGCTGTTAAGAATTGCACAGTTGAAGAATGAATGAGGAGGTAAAACCGGATAAGCAAATAATTACAGTATAATGTGGCACTGAAATTAAGAACTATAAAAGTAATAAATATAGTGATGCTACATTGAGGGAAATCTCTCTTCCTTTTTTTTTTTTTTTTTTTGTAGAGACAGAGTCTCACTGGCCTCACATACCTCACAGCAACCTCCAATGCCTGGGCTTAAGCGATTCTCTTGCCTCAGCTTCCCAAGTAGCTGGGACTACAGGCGCCCGCCACAACACCCGGCTATTTTTTGGTTGCAGGGGCCAGGTTTGAACCCACCACCCTCGGTATATGGGGCCGGTGCCCTACCAACTGAGCCACAGGTGCCACCAGGAAATCTCTCTTCCTAATTCCTGATATTTCCTTCCAGGTAGAGGGGATTCTACTAGTCAGGTATTACTAAACTTACTCCACCCCTCAATTTTTTCCTTCCCAGGGGAGAAAGAATTACTTAATCTGATTGATGAATTTGGGAGGTGGGGGAGTGGGCATGGAACACAAGCCCCTTGTTCATTTTCTCTTTCTCTCCCTCTCCTTCCCTCCCCACTCCCCTCAGCAGCCAGCCTACAAGGAAAATATCTTGTGTTCTGCTCTTTCATGCCCTTAGTTTTCCAGAGACAGGCCCCATGTAAGGAAACCTGCAGAAGTTCAGCACTGTGTGTGATGAACAGTTCTCTATTAGGAATCCCTCTGGTTCATAGGTAAAATGCACATTCTTCAACATCAGTTTTGTCAGTGATAAATGTGTTAGTTCTCAAGAGGCAGTATAATGCAGGGGTTAGGTGCATAGACTCTGGGGACAAACTGGTTCATAACATGGGTTTGCCATTCAATAATAGTCATGAGACTCTGGGCACATTACTGTGCTTCAATTTTTCTACCTAAAAAAACAATACACACACACACATAGAACAGTGCCTGTTACAAAATAAGTCCTCTAGAAGTTTGAACTATCGTTATTATCAATATTATCATCATCTTTATAGCTTTTGTCTGTTTTAATCTTTTATTTCTCAATTTGTTGAAAACTCAGACAGGAAAGAAAAGTGCTATTCATTGGGACCCTCCAACTCTCACCTCCAACAGTTATGGAAGTTTAAAACGTCTTAGACAGCTTATTAGAATAAATACTTGTAACTCAGAATTGCATGATAGTTTAGGAGTGTTCTTTGACAAACAACCCTCAGTTTTTAAAACTAAATGCTGTTTCCTCTTTAAATTTAAATTCATTTATTTTGTAAATAAAATACAAATTTCCCATAGCAGCTTCACTTTATTATATAAACCCATGTCCCAAGAACATGCAATTGTTCTTCAGCTGAGGAATTTAACAATACTGTGACCAGCAAAATTCCTTTCTTCGTGGTAGGTACTGATAAATAGTTACTGGGTGAATAAATAAATGGGTAAGCAGATGGATAAATTAAAGCAATAGATTATGTTAATGTTGATTTTGTTATGAATTTGATATACATATGTAGTGTATAAAAAACATACTCAAAAGGTAATTAGAAGCTATATAGTTTTGCTTCATCAGTGGAAGAGGCCAGAATTATTTACACCACGGCCAGTTTCTCCTTCATGTTCAGCTACCTCAGCCATCTCACTTAAGAAGAACCGACATACATTTTCTTATAGTTCCTTACTGTGTCACATGATCATAGGACAGTGGTTCTCAACCTTCCTAATGCCACAACCCTTTAATACAGTTCCTGTGGGTCGTGATAAGACCTGCGGTTGAGAACCACTAGGATAGGGTTTCACAACTTTACTTCTTTAGTATAGTTCCTAGTATAATTATTTTGGAATCTTACAAAACACAGTTCTAATTAATTGGAACCAATGAAAGTCTGTCCTACTAGTACATAACGAGGCACAAGTAGAACAAATTGATTTAACTTTATATATGACCAATATGTGACTTACATATTTATTAAAAATTATAACATTATTGAGTAGACTTGTTTTGTTAAAATCCTCTTTTCAGAATTTTATTCAAAATAACTTTCTTTTTTTGTTGTTGTTGTTGTTTTTTTTTTTTTTGGCCGGGGCTGGGTTTGAACCCACCACCTCTGGCATATGGGACCGGCGCCCTACTCCTTGAGCCACAGGCACCGCCCCCAAAATAACTTTCAAAAAAATGTTCTGCTTTGGTCATTGTCCATCTTGTGAAATTTGTTTTGTTTTTGTTTTTGTTTTTAGATAGCATCCCAAGCTGTCACCCTGGATAGAGTGCCGTGGCGTCATCAAAGCTCACAGCAACCTCCAACTCTCAGGCTTAAGTGATCCTCTTGCCTCGGTTTTTCTATTTTTAGTAGAGACTGGGTCTTGCTCTTGCTCAGGCTGGTCTCTAACACCCACCTCAGCCTCTCAGAGTGTTAGGATTATAGGCATGAGCCACTGCCCCCTGGCTCATCTTGTGAAATTTGGAATGAGTAATTAACACACTGGATTAACCATGTTCCTTCCCTACCTCCATCTTAACGTAGTTTGTTTATCTTCAATGGGCACCATCTGCAGTGCACATTTTATCGCTCATCTGCCCAGCCCTTTAGCCCAAGTAACAAGTAGCAAGATTTCTTCCTAACTCCTGCCTTTCTAAGGAAGGAATTGTAGGTATTTGTGGTCTAAAGAAGACCAGACTTCAAGTTAAATCATGATAAGGCCCAGGCTTCCATACATCATATGATTTCTGGGTAAACAATCTACCTTAGATGACTAAATTAAAGGTAATGGGAAGACACAGGAATACTGAAAATGAAAATGCTTTGTCAAGTTTGTCAACTTTAAACTTCTGTTGAATAGTTAAAATACATATCTCTGTCCTATAAGATACAGTCCACATTCTAGTCATCTATGTATTTTTCTCAGCACACAGCACAATATCAGTTGCCAGCAGAATGAATTAAGAAATTGCCCCAAACATGATTTTTCTGCCTAATTTTTTGTATTATCTAATTTTTCTTTAATAAAATAAACTGCTTATATAATAAAAATAAAGTCTCAGCATTTTGTTTTATTGGTAATCTCTATTATGTATATAGATATATTATACACAGTAATATATCTGTATAGACATATGTGATATAATCCTTAAAGTTAAAGGAAAATAAGGAAATAGTTTAAAATTGTCTTTTGAATCAATACATGATACAATTTTAACATTTTAAGAAAAATTGTTAGTTACAATACAGAATATTTACATACTAAATATGTATGTGTGTTAGTCTGAACAGATGGTTAGCAGAAACTGAAATGAATGTTTTTATTGCTTTTCTATGACACAACTGGGTGAAAAGCAGAACTACACGTAAGTTTCATAATAAAACTTCAAACCACGTCAGACTTATCTATTGTCAGGTTTTGTTACATTCCCCCTAATTCGACCGAGACTCCCTGGGGTTGGCAAACAGGGCAAAGTTTGAGTCAAAACCACGCCCTTTCCTTTTTGAACATTGGTGATACACTTAGAATTCTGAGGAAAACCAGAAGAAATGGCAGTTTTTTTCTTCCAGATGTGGCAAGTCTGTCACTTTCATTGTTTACTCACTCTCCAGACTCAGAACAACAAAAGACAAATGCCTGGGAGAAGAAGGGAAGTGGGGGCTGGGGAATCCTAAATTTCTATTCCACTCAAAACAGGGTATGATGTTGTAAGACTCCTTAGAAGAGGAACCAAGTTTGGAAGAAGGCAGGGTGGGGGTGGGCAGAGAGAGAGAGAAAGACAGAAGGAGGTTGAGAAGGAGAGAGGAGCAAGGAAAGGAAGGAACAAGGGAACAAACAATGAGGAGAGAGAGTCATAACCAAAGATTAGGATTAATCCAATTCTGTGGTCCTGAGATCCAAGAAAAAAAATTCACACCTCATTTAATTGTGTTCATTTGTATAGAGGCAGGCTCCATGTCTGAGACAGGTTGTATTCATAGATGGTCATTAAAAGTACAATTTAACACATAGAGTTCACTCTAAAAATATGAGGGAAAGAAATCTAATATTGTAGAATCTTCTTGGTTGCCCCATCTCTACTATTTATTATATATATATATATATTTTTTTTTTTTTTTGAGACGGAGTCAAAGTCACCTTCCTTAGAGTACCATGATGTCATACCTAACAGCAACCTCAAACTCTTGGGCTCAAGAGATCCTCTTGCCTCAGCCTCCCAAGTACCTGGGACTACAGGCACCTACCACAATACCCAGCTATTTTTTAGAGACAGGGTCTCACTATTGCTCAGGTTGGTCTCAAACTCTTGAGCTCAAGCAATCCACTGTCCTTGGCCTCACAGAGTGCTAGGACTACAGGCCACTGCACCTGGCCTTCTCCTATTTATTTATACTTTCCCACTTTAGCCATGTATATACTCATAAATAAAAAACTGGAAAATAATTTTCTTCCTAAGTTTTCAATTCTTTTGATATACACATGGTCAACATTTATTGAGTACTATCCTCATTTTAGGTACCGTGCCAAGTATTTTACATACTTCATGGAGAAACATTTGTTCCCTACTCCTCATGTTTCCTTCCATATGGGGGAACACCCATTAGAGTAATCCTCCTGGCTTGTGTCTACCACTCTACTAACTAATTTTCGGGAGAGGGAAAGAGAGATTTTGATGCATTTTGGATGAGGAACAAGGCATATGATGAAGACAAAATATAATTATGTCCCTTTGCTCTTCATTATTGTCTTTCAGATATTCTAGCCTGCAAGAAGCATGTATTCCACCATCTGCACTTAGCAAGGCCCTGGCTCTGCAAAGCTGAGAAAAAACAAGGACACGTCAAGTCCAGAACTGGGCTGGGTGTTGACCCACTAGGTAACTGTCTCCTAGGAATATCATGCAACTCAAAAAGATGAAGATGAGAATTTCTTTGCTTTTGGAAGAATGCGTAGATAATAGATTTCATGTGTCATTGCTATAGGAAACCTCACTAAACAAAACCTGGAGGAGATTGTAAGAAAAATGTATTGTCTAGGCCAGAAAATAAAAAGTGAGAAAAAAGAAAAATGTATCATAAAGTAAAAGAAAGAAGACACTCAATTCCAGTACAAGCCTTACCATAGGTACTGTAAGAAAGGGACCAACCTAAATTGCCGGTTGAATTATTTGAAAAATCAGATGAGCCTTTCTGAAAAATAGTCATGGAACAGAGGAGGGAAATACATTGTGTAACAATGGAGGCCTAGCCCCTTGCTACAGAAAAAATGTAGCTGAAAGAAATGCTTCTCAAGGCTTGTGACATTCAAAATGAAAAAAAAAAACAAGGTATTGAGTAGCCTGTAACATAGCTGTAGAAAGTCACTTGGCCCGGCAAGAGAACAGGTTTCAAAAGCAGCTTTAGTTCAGTTCTTTGCTGAGGGTGATCACATTGCAGGAACCAAGAGATGGGTGTTTTAAGTCACAGAAAAATGTAAAGACAGCAGCTCCTATGGCACAGGATTGGAGTGACTATGTCACTAGACACAGCACCGCTCTTCTACATGAGGTCCCAGGAAGGTGAGACTCAATGGGAAAATAAAATTGTTTTCTTTAAAGTTTTAAATATGTTAGGAAAGATGGGCACATGGAGTAAAACCTATTGACTGGGGCTGCCATCATGTGAAGATTTTAAAACATTTTTTAGAAGCCGAAACTGTCACACATGCCACTCTTGGAGGAAGGAGAGAGTATGCAAAGATGGCTCTTCCTCCCAAAAGGAGACATTAACTTTTTTATGGATTATTTCTCCCAATCAAGTTTAAGCTCAAACTTCCCAGCTCCAGAAAATAGGAAGGGATTGCCATCGAATTTACATACAGAAACCCAATCATTCGTCACCCCCACTGCCATCATCTAGGTCCAGCCACCATCATCTCTTCTTTAGGTTGTTGCACCAGCTTTCTAAATGATCCTCCTGCTGCCACACTTGGCACCTTAGAGTCTCTTCTCAGCAGAGCATCAAGTGATCTTGTTAATTCAATTCGTACTCTGCTCTGTACCCTCGGCGGGCTTCCCATCTCATCAGAGTGAACGCTACGAGGCCTGTCCCTCTGTGTCCCCCAAATTCATCCCTTCACTCTCTACCTTTTTCGCCTTGTACTCCTGCCACATAGGCTTCCTTGATGTTTCTTAAACACGCAGGAATTTCCTGTCTCCTGCTGTTGCATTTGCAATGTCCTCTACCCTAAAATGATCACTCCCCAGATGTACACATGGCTTACCTTTTGACATCTTCTGGGTTTTTACTCAAAACTGCCTTCCCTGGCTAGCCTAGCTAAAGTTCTAATCCTCTCCCAACATTTTATAACTCCTTTCTTTTATTTTTTTTCTCCTTATCATGTCACTAATATGTATTTAATTATCTTTTTTTAAAAACATCAACCAGGAGCAGCAGCTCATGCCTTTAATACCCGCACTTTTGGGGGGCTAAGACATGAGGATCGTTTGATGCCAGGAGTTTGAGACCAGCCTGGAAAATACAGAGAGACCTTATCTCTACAAAAATAAATATAAAAATAAAAAAACAGCCAGATGTGGTGGTGTACACCTGTAGTCCAGACACTCAAGAGGCTGAGGTAGAAGGATTTCTTGAACCTGAGTTCAAGGTTACAGTGAGCTATGATCAGGCCAGTGTACTCCAGCCTGGGTGACAGTGCAAGGCCCTGTCTCTAAATCAATCAATCAATCAATCTTCCCTGATAGAATGTAAGGCAAGGACCTAGTCTATTTTATTCACTGCTAGAATATCTACTGGTACATAGTAGATATTTATTAATTATTTGCAATATGAATGAATGAATCCTGGTAAGGCTAAAGTCCACTTTATCTCCATTTACCTACCTTTATGCAGATAACTTTGATATCATTGGCCTCACCAAGTGATATGATCTGGAAGCATAATTTTTCTGTGGAAACTACATTATGATCTAGGGATTAGCTTGTTTTCTAAATTGTATAGTGACTAAGGTAGAACTCTTACAATTTAGTATGTTTTAGGAATTCTTTGGACTAATGTAAGGATTATAAGGACAAATTCTAGTTCTTGAAGGAGTCACATTCATTCCAGAAGCTGTGCTGCTGAGGAATCCCAACCTGGCATCTACCCTCTCTTGACTGAGACTAAGTAGAATAAGAAACAGGTGAAGACAAATTTTGGATTTTAATTTTTTAAACTTTAATTCATAAAGTCAAGAGAACTTGATTTAGGGCTTTTAATCTCTTTGGACTTAACTTGCAAGCAGTTCTGATTTCTTTCTATAATTTCTCCCTGTGATTTGATCATGGGAAGAAGTCTACATTCAGATGTGAAGCTTCTGATTGTTACATATTATTTGTGGCCCATCTTTGTGCTGTCATTCAATGCCATCATAGAACCTCCAATGGGCTATACACATGTTACAGCTATGAAAACATACTGCCCAGGCCCCCTGCTGTGGGGAGCGTAATGGACTGACACCCTTTGGAACCACCACCATGTTCACACTGAGGCCACACTTCCAGCCAGCTTCTCTTAGCCAATGAGAGAAGACAGCTAAGGTACAACGCAGGTCCACTTCGGTGAGCCAGAAATGCTCCAACAAGCAACTTTGTCTAAAGGACTCCCATCAGCCAGATTTAACCTTTCTAAGAACCATACTGCAATCTAAAGATTCTTCCCATCCAGTTCTCTCTTTCCTCTGTTCTTGCACAAATGTCAGACTTGCACCATGCTTCGAAGACTCTGCCCGCGTTTGCCTGCTCCCTCACCCAATAAATCTCTTACGTCTCGTCCCTTCTTGGCATCTGCTTCTCAGTGAACCTGAACTAACATACCACATAATTAGACAACTTGGCTAGACATCTTCTGGGATGGGAAATTGATTTTCAGCTTTGGGCACAAAATGCCTCCAAGTTAATTTATCTAATGTGTTAATTGGCCTATTCAGAGGTGGGGGCAGAAGCAACACTAGACATTACCAGGAGGACCCACAGAGGGCCACGATTAGTCCTGGGAGAGCAGCCTTATGAAAGTGAGAATATGACTTTCCCAATAGTCTGCACTGATCTCTTCCCCACAAGAGAATAGCCACAGCCTGGTGGAATATAGGCTAAATGGTCAAGCCCTGTGGAATAAGAGAATAAGAAGCTGGAAATGTTAGGAGAAAAAACTTTCCCCTACTCCAGTGTTTCTTTCCTTGCAAAGCTTCTCTCCGTAATGTTCCTGCCAACTCCTCTCACTCCTCCCCAGAGAAAGAGCAGTTATACTTTTTTTATTGATGAATTTTGGAGAAGAATTTTATTTATTTATTTATTTATTTTATTGTTGGGGATTCATTGAGGGTACAATAAGCCAGGGTACACTGATTGCATTTGTTAGGTAAAGTCCCTCTTGCAATCATGTCTTACCCCCAGAAGGTGTGGCATGCACCCAGGCCCCACCCCCCTCCCTCCTTCCTTATTTCAATCCCTTCTTTCTTCATTTTAACTTAAGATTCACAGACACGCATTCTATGTTATTCTTCCATGCCATACATTTTACAAGGGCAAGGTCCTGTGGGGAGAACAATAAGTTCAACACTATCCAACGTACGACTGGGACTCCTTGTCAGCAAGCCTATTGTTGCCACACCTCTAAGCCACATCCTCAATTCTGGCTTTTAGGAATTTAGGTGATACTGTGGTTACAATCAATATTTTCCTTTTCTGGCTCATAGTTGGTTCAGAACTCCAGTGAGGAGAAGGTACTATTATTCCCTTTTTATTTAGGAGGAAACTAAGGTATGCCAATAACTTTCCAAGATTATACAGCTAACTAGTAGCAGAATTAGAACTCAAAGTTCTTAGCCTCGAAGTTTTTAAATTTTGTCATTTCTTATTATAGCTCTATTGTCATGATGAAGGCTTTTGACGCACATGAGTTAGAAACATTCACCTAGTGAATACATTAGTAGTTTTTGATAAGCTTTGTACTTCTTAACTTGGATTTTGAAGTTTTTTTTAACAATTAAATAGTAACATTTGAAATCTCCCACTCTCTTGACTAATACTTCAAAAGAGGTGTTTTGAGAGTACTTCAAAAGAGGTGTTTTGAAGCAGAACATAATTTCTAATTACCCTATTCTCTTTAAACTAGTTAATTTATATACTTACGAGTCAGAGTCTCACTCTGTTGCCCAGGCTAGAGTGCTGCAGCATCAGCCTACCTCAAACTCCTGGGCTCAAGGGATCCTCCTGCCTCAGCCGCCCAAGTAGCTGGAACTACAGGTGCCTGCCATAATACCCAGCTTATTTGTTTGTTTATTTATTTATTTATTTATTAGTGGGGTCTCACTCTTGCTCAGGTTGTTCTCAAACTCCTAAGGTCAAGCAATCCTCCCACCTTGGCCTCCCAGAGTGTGAGGATCACAGCATCCTGCCTGATTACCTTATTATATCAACTAATTTCAAATGTGTTACAAGAAGTAGACCAAAAAAGTGTGACTATAACAGTCAAGGAAGTAGAATTAAAATGATAAAGTACTCATCTTAAAAATCAAGTAAAATTTGTCATACTTACAAATCTCTACCCTACTTTCCACAGAGGCAATTAATTCCTTAAGCAAACATTTATTGAGTTGCACGTTTCTAGGTACCAGTGACAAATAAATGAAACTCAGACAATGTCCTTTGATAGACCCTATAACCCAGCTTTTCTGTATCTAAACTGGGATTCTCAAACATTTGTTGATAAAGTTTTCATAATGTCATTAGTTACTGGTTTTGTTTTGTCTGGATTATCTGTAAAGTGTTGGTTTATGCAATAGTTTGAATATTATATTTGAAACTATTTTTACAAAGTGAGTAGATGGCAGAAAAATCAAACACTAATACTTGTAATTATTTAAGTAGGACAAGAATGGAAGCAGGGATGGTGTTGTTTCAGCTACTTGGGAGGCTGAGGCAGACGGATCACTTAAGCCCAGAAGTTCAAGATAAGACCAGCTGGGCAACATAGCAAGATCCTGTCTCAGATGGGACACCATAATCTTATGAACGCTGAGAATTTGCTTCTAAATTTAGAAAATGAAGTCCATAGCTTTATCCGTGAGGATACCAGTTATCTTTGTATAAAAAGAGAACAGCATGTCTGTTGCAATTATCCACATAAATGAGGGGAAAATTTTTAAAAATCTGCTTTAATAGCCACATTTTAATTTTTGTGGTTCTCAGGTGCTTTTGCCTTTGTAGACTTCTTACTCTATAAGAAAAGTTAAAAATTATATTTTTAAAAATAATAAAATTAAAGTAAGACAAAGGTGGAAATTATTAGGCATCCTAAAAGCAGCAAATATTTAGCCTCAATTATTTAAATTCTTATTGGACTTAACGTGGTTGACTATTTAACTATAAAGTCAGGAAGCAAATTCAAAGTATTTCTACAAAATGCAGAGAAGTAATGACAGAGACATTAGATATATAAAATTATGAAATGGGAATCAGTATCAAGAAATATTCTAGGAATTCAAATGCAAAGAAAAGTTTTATTTCCATAGCTCTGTTTTTAGGGATACAGCTTGTGGCTTGATGCCTCCACAAGCAAAAGAAGGCTGATGCTTAACTCGCTCTTGAGAAAGAGTCTCCTATTTGATCTCCTGCAAAATCCTCTGAAAATCATTCTTAGTAAACTATCCCCAACATTAAACTACATTTCTTATGACTACTAAATGTCCTTTCCAATAAACTGAGTTAGAATCTGAAATAAGGGAGAGAGATTAAAGATGGCAGCCAAGTCACAGCATCCCTGCAACTGGGAATAGCTAGTCTGGGGAGATAAGACTTCAGGCACCTCTGGCCGGTGGGATCTGCCTATAATCATCCCTTTGAGGATACAGGAAGCCAGCAAGGGACTTCTGGACCCCAAGAGAGGACAAAAACAGTGGAAAACTGGCAAGCGGCTGCGTGTGTTCGATCGACCTAATCACGCCGGCAACCGTAAGTACAAGCAGCAGTGAGACTGCAAACCGGAAAGGCCTTACCTGTGAACTGTTTTGGTGTTCTTGGACTTGGCACTCAGTTGAACTGCCTTGGGGAGAGCTTGAGCAGGAGTGTGGAGAACTTTGGGCATTGTCTGGGGCCCTAGACTGAGCCACTAAGCTGGGCGCAGGAAGCCATTGTGAAAGAACTGCCCTGGCAAGCTCTGCCCTCAGGGTCTCAGAGCAAGGATTGGGCGAGTCAAAGTAACCTACTGACTGAGCAGCCTAAAGGCGTGGACTGAGCTGCCTTACAGCCTTAATCCTTAGGGGCAGAGTGAGACAGTTTTGGCACACTGGAGCCTTGGGCTGTTGCCCTGGGTAGAGTGCCGTGACGTCACAGCTCATAGCAACCTCAAACTCCTGGGCTTGGCGCCGCCCAGACTTCCAAAAGAGCTGTGCAGCAACCCCCCATGGGTGACCGCACCCACCGGGCCTCCACATTCCCTGACCAGGAACTGCGGGAGCCACACAACCCTGCATCCTTCCTCCTGTTTCCTCCCAGCTTCCACACTAGCCCATTCATCTGGACAGGGACTCCGGTAGCTGTGTGCCCTTTGGAGCCCTCCCTGCCTCTGCGCAGAGCTCTTCTCCTGGCCAGAGACTGCTGGAGCCTTGGGCTCTCTGTGCCAAAGTCACTGGGCACCTAGCACTCCCAGAACCATGCGCACCACCCCCAGCCCTGTTGCTGGATCTGGGTGTGTCACAAAGCGGAGCTGCTTCCACAACCAGAACTCCCTAGCTAGAGCAGCCCCAGAGGAACTACACAGAGTCACTCCCTACAAAGATAGAGCAACAATAGAGTGATCCTGCTGGGGTCTAATCTTGGAGAGACACCTCCCCAACTCTGAGGACAGCCAGAGGCAACGGTGAAAAACAATCATGAGGCGAAATTAACAGAAAAACTCTGCCAATATGAATAATCAGAGTAGATCAACTCCTCCAAGGATCAATGGGGCAGAAACAGCACAAGACCCCATGCACAAACAAATAGCTGAGATGTCAGAAATTGAATTCAGGATCTGGATAGCAAATAAGATCGAATTAGAATTCGAAAAGTTATCTCAAGAATTCAACGGATTCAAAGACCAAATGACCAAAGATTTTGACACATTGAGACAAGAAGTTGCATCCCTCAAAGACCTGAGAAGCACAATAGAATCCCTCAGTAACAGAATGGAGCAAGCAGAAGAAAGGATTTCTGACATTGAAGACAAAGCTTTCGAATGCTCCCAAATCCTCAAAGAAGAAGAGAAATGGAGAGCAAAAACAGACCACTCTCTCAGAGAGCTCTTGGATAATTTGAAGAAAACCAATATTCGTCTTTTAGGGATCCCCGAAAGTGACAGAGTGGCTTCACAAGGCACAGAGTCTCTTCTCCATGAGATTATGAAGGAGAACTTTCCAGACATGCCAAGAGATTCCGAAGTTCAGCTAGCAGACAGTTTCAGAACTCCAGCACAACCCAACCCAAATAAGACATCCCCCAGACACATCATAATCAATTTCACTAAAGTTAATATGAAGGAGAAAATTCTGAAAGCTGCCAGATGAAAGAAAACGATTACCTACAAGGGAAAGAATATCAGAATAACTGCAGATCTCTCTGCTGAAATCTTTCAAGCTAAAAGAGGATGGTCATCGACTTTTAATCTCCTAAAACAAAATAACTTTCAACCCAGGATCCTGTACCCAGCTAAATTGAGCTTCATTTATGACGGAGAAATTAAATACTTCAACGACATTCACATGTTGAAGAAATTTGCCACTACTAAACCAGCTCTCCAGGACATTCTTAGACTTATCCTCCATAAAGACCAGTGTAATTCTCCACCACAAAAGTAAACCCACCCAAAAAATTTTTGATCAAATTCCAACTTCCACAGTCGCAAAAGGATTAAAAATGTCCACTGGTATCCCGAAAGGCTTATCAATACTCTCAATTAATGTGAATAGTTTAAATTGTCCTCTAAAGAGGCATAGGTTGGCGGACTGGATACAAAAACTCAAGCCAGGTATTTGCTGCATCCAAAAATCACATCTTACATTAAAAGACAGATATAGACTCAAGGTGAAGGGATGGTCATCTATATTCCAGGCAAATGGAAAGCAGAAAAAAGCAGGCATTGCAATCCTGTTCGCAGACACAATAGGCTTTAAACCAACCAAAATAATTAAGGATAAGGATGGACACTTCATATTTGTTAAAGGTAATACTCAATATGATGAGATCTCAATTATTAATATTTATGCACCCAACCAGAACGCACCTCAATTTATAAGAGAAACTCTAACAGACATGAGCAACTCAATTTCCTCCACTTCCATAGTAGTTGGAGATTTTAACACCCCTTTAGCAGTCCTGGATAGATCCTCCAAAAAGAAGCTAAGCAAAGAAGTTTTAGATTTAAACTCGACCATTCAACATCTGGACTTAACAGACATCTGCAGAACATTTCATCCCCAAAAAACTGAATACACATTCTTCTCATCAGCCCATGGAACATACTCCAAAATTGACCACATCCTAGGCCACAAATCTAACCTCAGCAAATTTTAAAAAATAGAAATTATTCCTTGCATCTTCTCAGATCATCATGGAATAAAAGTTGAACTCAATAACAACAGGAACCTGCATACCCATACAAAAACATGGAAGCTAAACAACCTTATGCTGAAGGATAGATGGGTTATAGACGAGATTAAGAAGGAAATCACCATATTTTTGGAACAAAACAACAATCAAGACTCGAATTACCAGAACCTCTGGGATACTGCAAAGGCAGTCCTAAGAGGGAAATTTATAGCACTGCAAGCCCTCCTCAAGAAAACGGAAAGAGAGGAAGTCAATAACTTAATGGAACATCTCAAGCAACTGGATAGGAAAGAAGAACACTTCAACCCCAAACGCAGCAGAAGAAAAGAAATAACCAAAATCAGAACAGAATTAAATGAAATTGAAAACAAAAGAACTATACAACAGATCAATAAATCCAAAAGCTGGTTTTTTGAAAAGATCAATAAAATAAATAAACCTTTGGCCAACCTAACCAGGAAAAAAAAGAGTAAAATCTCTAATTTCATCAATAAGAAATGGTAATGATGAAATAACAACAGACCCCTCAGAAATTCAAAAAATCGTTAACGAATACTACAAGAAACTCTACTCTCACTAATATGAAAATCTGAAAGAAATCGACCAATACCTGGAAGCACGCCACCTACCAAGACTTAGCCAGAATGAAGTGGAAATGTTGAACAGGCCTATATCAAGTTCTGAAATAGCATCAACTATACAAAATCTCCCTAAAAAGAAGCCCAGGACCAGATGGCTTTATGTCAGAATTCTACCAAACATTTAAAGAACAACTAGTACCTATACTACTAAACCTCTTCCAAAATATACAAAAAGAAGGAATATTACCCAGCACATTCTACGAAGCAAACATCACCTTGATCCCCAAACCAGGGAAAAACCCAACAAGAAAAGAAAATTATAGACCAATACACTAATTAATATAGATGCTAAAATACTTAATAAGATCCTAACAAACAGAATCCAACAACACATCAAAAAAATTATACACCATGACCAAGTCGGATTTATCCCAGGGTCTCAAGGCTGGTTCAATATACATAAATCTATAAATGTAATTCAACACATAAACAAACTTAATAATAAAGACCATATGATTCTTTCAATTGATGCAGAAAAAGCTGTTGATAATATCCAGCATCCCTTCATGATCAGAGCACTTAAGAAAATTGGTATAGAAGGGACATTTCTTAAACTAATAGAGGCCATCTACAGCAAACCCACAGCCAATATTGTATTGAATGGAGTTAAATTGAAATCATTTCCACTTAGATCAGGAACCAGGCAAGGTTGCCCATTGTCTCCATTGCTCTTTAACATGGTAATGGAAGTTTTAGCCATTGCAATTAGGGCAGAAAAGGCCATCAAGAGTATCCACATAGGGTCAGAAGAGATCAAACTTTCACTCTTCGCAGATGACACGATCGTATATCTGGAAAACACTAGGGATTCTACTACAAAACTTTTAGAAGTGATCAAGGAATATAGCAATGTCTTAGGCTACAAAATCAACACCCGTAAATCTGTAGCCTTTATATATACCAACAATAACCAAGCCGAACAAACAGTCAAGGACTCTATTCCTTTCACAGTAGTGCCAAAGAAGATGAAATATTTGGAAGTATACCCAACAAAGGACGTGAAAGATCTCTACAAAGAGAACTATGAAACTCTAAGAAAAGAAATAGCCGAAGATGTTAACAGATGGAAAAACATACCATGCTCATGGCTGGGAAGAATCAACATTGTCAAAATGTCCATACTGCCCAAAGCAATATATAACTTTAATGCAATTCCTATTAAAGCTCCATTGTCATACTTTAAAGATCTTTGTTTTATACGGAATCAGAAAAAACCTAGAATAGCCAAAACATTACTCAGCAATAAAAACAAAGCAGGAGGAATCACGCTACCAGACCTGAGACTGTACTATAAATCCATAGTGATCAAAACAGCATGGTACTGGCACAAAAGCAGAGAAGTAGATGTCTGGAACAGAATAGAGAACCAAGAGATGGATCCAGCTACTTACCATTATTTGATCTTTGACAAGCCAAGTAAAAACATTCAGTGGGGAAAAGATTCCCTATTTAACAAATAGTACTGGGTAAACTGGCTGGCAACCTGTAGAAGACTGAAACTGGACCCACACCTTTCACCATTAACTAAGATAGACTCTCACTGGATAAAAAATTTAAACTTAAGACATGAAACTATAAAAATACTTGAAGAAAGTGCAGGGAAAACTCTTGAAGGAATCGGCCTGGGTGAATATTTTATGAGGAGGATTCCCCAGGCAGTTGAAGCAGTATCAAAAATACACTACTGGGACCTGATCAAACTAAAAAGCTTCTGCACAGCCAAGAATATAGTGACTAAAGCAAGCAGAAAGCCCTCAGAATGGGAGAAAATATTTGCAGGTTATACCTCCGATAAAGGTCTAATAACCAGAATCCACAGAGAACTCAAACGTATTAACAAGAAAAGAACACGTGACCCCATCTCAGGGTGGGCAAGGGACTTGAAGAGAAACTTCTCTAAAGAAGACAGATGCACAATCTACAAACACATGAAAAAAAACTCATCATGCTTAATCATCAGAGAAATGCAAATCAAAACTACTCTGAGATATCACCTAACCCCAGTAAGAGTAGCCCACATAACAAAATCCCAAAACCAGAAATGTTGGCGTGGATGTGGAGGAAAGGGCACACTTCTACACTGCTGGTAGGAATGCCCACTAATACGTTCCTTCTGGGAGGATGTTTGGAGGATACTTAGAGACCTAAAAATAGACCTGCCATTTAATCCTATAATTCCTTTACTAGGTTTATACCCAGAAGACCAAAAGTCACAACATAACAATGACATCTGTACCAGAATGTTTATTGCAGCCCAATTCATAATTGCTAAGTCATGGAAAAAGCCCAAGTGTCCATTGACCCATGAATGGACTAGCAAATTGTGGTACATGTATACCACGGAATACTATGCAGCCTTAAAGAAAGATGGAGACTTTACCTCTTTCATGTTTACATGGATGGAGCTGGAACATATTCTTCTTAGCAAAGTATCTCAGGAATGGAAGAAAAAGTATCCAATGTACTCAGCCCTACTATGAAGCTAAATTATAGTTTTCACATGAAGACTATAACCCAACTATAGGACAAGACTGTGGGGAAAGGGCCAAGGAAGTTTCGGTGGAGGGAGGGTAATGGGTGGGGCCACATCTATGGTGCATCTTAGAATGGGTACAGGTGATTGCACTAATGTACACAGCTATGATTTAACAATAAAAAAATAAATAAATAAATACAAAGAATCTGAAATAAGACATTATTTTAGGAAATTAATTTTTACATGTATTTGATGTTTAATCTATGCATGGATATTCTATATGGTCCTTACAAAAATACAACACCAAACACTGTGACAGTCACTTAGTCATGGTGGATCTGGAAGGTACAATCAAAACCAAATTTTCCTTTTATCCTCCCTGCCCATTCTAAAGAAACAGTCCTTCCCTTCTAGATACTAAAGCCTTTTTTTTTTATTTTGAGACAGAGTCTTACTACCGTTGATAGAGTGCATGGCATCATAGCTCACAGCAATCTCAAACTCTTAGGCTCAAGTGATCCTCTTGCCTCAGCCTCCCCAGTAACTGGGACTACAGGCCTGCACCCCTATGGCCAGCTAACTTTTCCATTTTTAGTAGAGACGGGGTCTCACTCTTGCTCAGGCTGGATAGTAAATTCTTCTGATTGCGTCTAGTCATATGAATAGTCCCTTTTGGCTAATCAAAATGTTTGATAAATTAAGTGTAACAGTCAAAATTCCTAATTTCACTCAAAGTTCAAATTTCTGCCCTTGACAAAGTATTTCTTCCTCTCTATTTCCCCACCTGGTGCTTCTACTTCTTCTTCCTTACTCACCATCAGACTGTCTCTGGATCCTTTAGAGTTAAAGCAGGGAGAGGAATAAGAAAAGGCAGGAAATGTCTTATCTGACTGGCACTGATGAAATCAGGAGTTGGCAAATGTTTAAACCAGCTCTTGCTGGCTGATGTTCAAAGCTGACTCTTCTTCTCACAGGTGCTTTCTTGGGTACCTTGGAGGCCCCTACATTGAATTGCCTGTCATGTAAGTGAAGCATTTACCTTCAACTGGTCATTCATGTTTCTGGCAATAGCAGTGGAAATTAGATAAACCTACCCCCCATTGGGATCACTTCACCTTTCCAAGCAGATCTCTGGGGTGAAATCTGAAATGGCTCTAGGCTGGCTTACTTCTGCTGAGCCCACACCTAATCCATGAGAAACACTCACCATCTTTGTTCCTGCTTTCAGTGTAAATGCAACTAGCACTCAGTGCAGGCCAGATTCTTTCTCTCTCTGTTTCTCTGAACTTTAGATCAATATCTATTGCCTCTTGTCTTGCCCACCAAGTTAATTTATTTAAATTTCATCATCACCTCCTTCAGTGCATCATCAACAGCCATTTTTAGTGCCTGTACAAACATGGCTATTTCAAGATTATGAGTATGACTTTCCACTTCTCCCTCCAAAAAAGCCAAATTTCAAGCATTTTATAGATTACAAAATTACAAGATAATTATATACATGTATATAGAAACAACATAGAAGCAAGTTTCTATAACTGTCATTCTTTCATACCTTTGAAGGTCTAAAGTGATCTGCACAGAGGTCTCTGCCTAGTGAATGGACCATGTCAAGGAAGACAGTATAAAACAAGGTCCACTCTTTTCCCTCATAAAAATGTCCCAGAGAGGTGGTAATAAATATGACAACTTTACTTGCTACTAACAAATAGCTTGGCAATAGCCCAGCTTTTTCCTTGCCCAAGACAGTTCTGCCCAAGTGCTTAGCTCTGGGAAATCATCTCCATCATCGTAACTGAGGTTTCCTCTTACATGGAAGTTTAGCGGTTCATGGGTTCCTGCATCCTGCTGAATCCTCTTCCTCTAATGGGAGGGATATAAATAATAGATGTGTCCTTGTGGGTGGTTCCATTGAAATTGAGCTAGGACCTACTTAGTGTAAACTTTGACAGAAGCTTCATTTCACAAAATGGTTCTGTGCACAGGTGTTGGGAGTTAGCAATTAAGATTTTACTTTTCACTCTTTCATTTACTGGATGTGTGGCCTTTGATAAGTTACCTGCACAAGTTCATGGGGTAAAGAGTAGGGGTGCTCATTTTTGCTCCTTAAGTCATTTAAAAATCTATTAAAATCAAATTCTAAAGGCTATGGCAATCTGATTTTTCCCAAAGGGAGCGTGTAGACAGGATTATCTGTTTAACGAGAACACCCTGTTCTATTTTTATTGAGACTTCATTTCCCTAGAGTTGCCAACAATCCAGAAAGAAGACTAGTCTGTCAGGGTCCATGGTTTCTCCAGGCCATATCTAGAGGCTCCCAGGTAACCACACAGGTAGCCTTGTGTTTTGAAGTGGAAGAACTGCAGCATTTGCTAGTTTCAAGTATAAATTTCACAGAACCCAGGGACAGCCATGAGGCTGAGCATCTGGGATGCTAGAACCTAGTTTAGGAACAGGAAGAATCCCTAAAATTCTTAGCTACCATAGTCAGGGAATCTTTATGCTAGTACTATGTTCTGATACCACTGATCTGTCAATCATTCCCCTCATGTCTGTTTCCAACACAAGTCCTCCCCTGCCACTTTAAACAGCACCCTTGAGCTGGTATTACCCATTTGTGATTTAATACCTTGTGCAAGTTGAAAGTATAATTTTATACCTCTTTTTGATCCATAATAATGATACCCATATAAGTCAACTTTAACTAAGATAAGTGAAAACTAGAAAAAGTTAGAAATTTATATTATAGTCAATATATGTGATAAATTTCTTATTTCAAACACAAAGAAAGTCCACAATTTCAATTAACAGAAAATTAGATACTCTCATTCCCACTAAATAAATATAGAACCAACTGAAAATTGGATTAAAGTAGTACTAATTTATTTTTTGCTTAGGAACCTACATGTTTGGCCCAGACATGAAATATAAAGTATAAGTATAAAGTAAAGTATAAATATACAGTATAAGAATAAAATATATTCAAAAAATATAAGTTTTGAAATATAAAGCTGAAACCACCCCCCTTCCCTGTGCTGCCAGCTTCTCAAACTCATAAATATCTTCTACCAAAAATGTGTAGATCTCTTTATTTAGGCTTCATCACTACTGTAGCTCTCCTTCCACATGCTAAAACTCAGACTTGTGTGAACACATGAAGTGGTTGCGAGGGGTTCTGTTTCCTGCTTGTGTCACTGATGATGCTTTGGTCATAAGTAATAGAAAAACCTAAGAAAATGGCTTTAATTATAAGAAAAATTTATTATCTTACATAATAATCCCAGTTAAGAATGCCGGTTGGCTAAGCAGTGTCACCAGAAATCCAGGTTTACTCCATGTTTCTACTCTGCCATTCTCATTGTTAATGTTGGCTTTGTTCAACATTTCTTCTTTTCATGAATAGGCAAACCTTTCCTAGAAGTCCCCAGACAGTTTGCCCTTATGACTGGAACTGAATGAGGCAACCTATTAATTTCTACATCATTCACTGGTGAGGAAAGTGATTGGCTTAGGGAAGAAGGAGGATGACTTACAAGAGGAGACGTGAGGTTCTCTTAGAAAGGTGGAAGAAGCAGCATAAATGTCGAGTAAACAACACCAATGTCTACTCACCCATTGGGGATCTGCAGGTTTCTTTGTGTTACAGGCCAAAATTAACTTTCTGCTGGCTTACGTAAGACCACATACCTAACAGTCACAGATTTCGCTGAAAGAAAGGTGATTTTTCATGCTACCAAGGCCCTTAGGCATGTTGGGTCACAAGGGATTACAATAGTTATGTTACTGACCTGTAAATAAAACTGACAACTTCCCAGTCAAATGGTCTAGAAACCTTACGGTAGCATTTCCAAAAGTATATCCATAAACGTCTAGGAACATTTCACCCAAAAAGAGGATCCTGTGATCAAGTAAGTTGGGACAATGTTGCATAGGCCTTCCTTCTCTTGTAGTGTGTAGATCCAGAAGGCTCGGAGAAGTCCTGCAGTTAAATAAACTAACTCAGAATGAGTCCTGGAATTAAACTGCCTGTTTAAATCTGGATTCTACCACTTTCTAGCCAGGTAAGCTTTTATACCTCTGTTTCCTCATTTGAGAAAGGGGAAGTCTAGGAGTAGTATTTAATTGGGATGTGAGAAATGGGTGAGATACTCCATGTGAAGCTTTCAGCACAGTGCTTTGTACGTTGACTCATTTAACAAATAGTTACCGAATAACTATATGTCCAGGTCCCCAGTCTCATGGAGCCTACATTCTAATGGAGGAGGCGCACACAATTAATAAGTACATAAACAGAATAATTTCAGATAATGATGAAAAACAAAACATAATGATATTATAAAGTATAACCAGAATGAGAATGACTATTTTAAACGGAAGAGTCAAGGAAGGGATTTCTGAGGAAAGTATTTTATCTGAGCCCTGAGATAAAAGGAGATTGGAGTCATTTATCCATTCACTCAGTCATTCATTCAGCAAATATTTGCTAAGAACTTCCAATGTGTTACAAACTGTTTTAGGCACTAGAGTAGAACAATAAACAAAAATTAGACAAGAATACCTACCCTAATGGAGCTCACATACCAATATGGGAAAAGAAAAATAAAAAGGAAAACATAGTATACCAAGTGGTTAATTGCTATGGAGAAAAAGAAAGCAGAAAAAAAAGGGAAAGAATATTTGTATTTTAACATCAAACTTTTTTAATTTGATTTTTTATGATTTGCTATAAAAGGAACAAGATATTTGTGTTTATTTTTAAATTTATGATTGATGTATAATAATTGTACATATTTGTTAGTTTCAATGATATATTTTAATACATGTGCGCCCCATGCAGTATACATATTGAAATCACACCAGAGTAATTAGCATATCCTTCATCTTAAACATTTATCATTTTCTGTGATGACAACATTTTAAAACCACTCTTCTAGCTATTTGTTAAATCTAGTTATCCTGCCATGCAATGGAATACCAGAACTTATTCCTTCTAACTGTAGATTTGTACCTGTCAACTTCTCACCATCCCTCATATCCTCTGTCAACCACTGTTCTTCTCTCTACTTCTTTTTTTTATTATTAAAGCATAGCTGTGTACATTAATACAGTCATGGGGTACAATGTGCTGGTTTTATATACAATTTGAAATACTTTCATCAAACTGGTTAATATAGCCTTCATGGCATTTTCTTAGTTATTGTGTTAAGACGTTTATATTCTACATTTAGTAAATTTCACATGTACCCTTGTAAGATGTTCTGTAGGTGTGGTCCCACCAATTACCCTCCCTCACCTATTCCCTTCCCCCTCCCCTCCCCTCCCTATCCTCTTTCCCCATATTATTGGGCTTACATTTGAAAGCTATAACTTGGTTTCATAGTAGGGCTGAGTACATTGGATACTTTTTCTTCCAGGCAATTGAAGCAACACCAAAAATACACTACTGGGACCTGATCAAACTAAAAAGCTTCTGCACAGCTAAGAACACAGTAAGTAAAGCAAGCAGACAGCCCTCAGAATGGGAGAAGATATTTTCAGGTTATGTCTCTGACAAAGGTTTAATAACCAGAATCCACAGAGAACTTAAATGTATTATCAAGAAAAGAACAAGTGATCCTATCTCAGGGTGGGCAAGGGACTTGAAGAGAAACTTCTCTGAAGATAGGTGCATGGCCTACAGACACATGAAAAAATGCTCATCATCCTTAATCATCAGAGAAATGTAAATCAAAACTACTCCAATAAGATTAGCCCACATCACGAAATCCCAAAACCAGAGATGTTGGCATGGATGTGGAGAAAAAGGAACACTTCTACACTGCTGATGGGAATGCAAACTAATATGTTCCTTTTAGAAAGATGCTTGGAGAACCCTTAAGGATCTAAAAATAGACCTGCTATTTGATCCTACAATTCCTCTACTAGGTGTATATCCAGAAGACAAAAAAATCACATTATAACAAATATATTTGTACCCGAATGTTTATTGCAGCCCAATTCATAATTGCTAAGTCATGGAAGAAGTCCAAGTGCCCATCCACCCACGAATGGATTAATAAATTGTGGTATATTTACACCATGGAATAATATGCAGCCTTTAAAAAAGATGGAGATTTTACCTCTTTCATGGTTACATGGATGGAGCTGGAACATATTCTTCTTAGCAAGGTATCTGAAGAATGGAACATCAAACTTTTAAACGAGGTTGCAGGGATCCCTCACGGAGAAGGTGACACGTAAACAAAGAAAGACCTGAAAGAGATGAAGATGTGAGCCATGCATAAATCTGGAGGAAGAGAATTCTAGGCAGAAAGAAATAGCAAGTGCAAAGTTTTGGGGGCAAGAGCATGCTTGATATATTAAGGAAGAGCAAGGAGGATAAATGCCTAAAGTAAAAAGGAGGGTGGTAAGAAATGCCAGATGACATAAGGATAAGCAAAGGTCTGCAGTAAAATTCCTCCAAGCAGGTAGAATAGCAACTTCAAAGGCCTATTCAAGCAGCAGAAAATGGCTGATAGAACTGGAACATATTGAATAAGGGAAAGAATCGAAATGAGGTCCAAGAAGTCATCCTGGTCAGATCATGCAGAGCCTTTATAGTGCAATAATAGGCCAAGGTAGGTATGTATATACATACACAGTACATTTGTCTAAGTACATTGAAAAGTAGTTTGCTATAACTGCTGTTGTCATTACTCATTATATACTATTCTGCTGAACAGATTAAGAAACACTGTTTTAACTAACCCTTTTGCTCATCCTCCATATCACTCAATCCCCAAGTGTTGTATCTATATCAAGGACTAGAGTAGAAACTTGATAATGGGCCCCCAAACGCTCTCATTCTTATTTCTTAAGTTACAATTAGATCTGAATCACTTCCCTCCTTGAAAATGTCCATTCATTTTTTTATTTGTAGGATAAAGTCCATGCCCTATAGCTGGCAAGAACTTCAAGGTCTCCGTCAAAAATCTCCCTACACATACTCTTCATGTTGCGGGCACTTAAATTGCACTTTGAATGTAAATGCACGTGACAGCTTCACCATTTAGTTCATGCCATTCCATTCCCTCAGCCTAAATTCTCCTTCCCCTCATTCTTCACTTATTGGCAGTGTTCTTTTTCTTCAAAGCCAGTGAAGTGTCCACTCCTCTCTGAAGTCGACCTAATGTTCCTAGGCAGACTCGTGCATTCCTTCAATCATGTACCCATCTGTGTCACTTCTGCCTCAGTTTGGTGTGTTGTCAATCACCTCTCTGTAGATCTAGGCTGTTGTCTCATCTTTGACATCCATTACATTGTAAGCACATTTACAGCAAAGGCTATATTTTTGACAGGTTTTCGAGTAGTGCCTCACACAGTTCCCAGCACATAGCAGGCACTCAATAAGTTGCTGATGAAATGAAATTCAAGAGGCAATAAAATGATAAACGCCTTCAAGTAAAGGATTGGGATGCAAAGAGTAGAAAATGGCCATGCTGTGAAGGGATTTATAAATCAGAAGCAGTAGCTTCCATTTTTTGAATTCTACTATGGCATGAGCACTGTCGATGTAGTGTGACATTTAACACACATAGCAATCCAGTGAGGTAGGTGCTATAACCCTCCCCCGCCCACCGTGGAGAGAATGAGGTCAAGTGACTTGCCCAAGTTCATAGAATAAGCCATAGGACACAGACCCAGGTCTCTCCAGCTTCCAAGCTTGTGCTCTTTTCACCATCAACTGGGGTCTAGGCAGGAAAAGAAACAAGTCTTTCAGAGGAAGGGAAATTTTTGTAACAGAGGATTAGTTATACAGGTAAATGGAACAGTGACGAAGCCAAATAGGGAACAGTGAAACAATTCACAGATGAGCAAAACTGGGAAGTCACTGTTCTTGTTGTACAGATGACATTTGGAGGAGAGGGTGTCTCCATAGCCCAGAAGCCTGGGCCACCAGACAAAGGGAAAGAAAACCACTGAGGGAATTGCCCAAGTAGGCCTGGGACCAGAGGGAGAGACTGTCCAGTGGGACACTGCCAGACTCCACAAGAAGCAGGAAAAGAGAGGATGAGAAATAGCCTGGCTTCTCCCTTTCCCCTGTTTCCAGTTTTCTTATGGTGCTTCTTATTACTTTAACCTATCAAGAGCCAAAGAGCATGAGGGCCTGTGTGAGGCAATATCAGAACAGAGCAGGGGAAAGGTGGGGATGGATCTGAGAACAGTACCCACATGCCACGTCTCTGCCTGATGCGAAAAGGACTATGTATTGAAATAGAATTTAATTTGGGGCTAGGATGAATGGCAAAGATATCAAGTACATTCAAAATAAAAGGTTGATGGTGCCCACAGCAGTAAGGGAAAGATTCTTTAGAAGTGGGAAAGGTACAATTTCTGTAGGTGAAAAAAAGAGGGTAGGTCGGTATTCCTGACAGAGAGAACAACCTAAGTATTTTTCCTGTGGGCAAAGAATACTAATTAGTCTTTTTAAAATTCTCTTTGTTTAGAAGATAAAGTGGAATATCTATAATATGTGTTCATATTATAAACAATAATGAAAAACAAGTACCCTCATATGTACTATCTAGGCTTGGGCAGTAGTACATCATTATCTGCATTTATTTTTTTAATTGTTTTGGGTTAAAAAAATGTATATGAGATAAAACTTACCACTTTTCAGTGTACAGTTCAGTGGCATTAAATTCATTAACAACATTGTGCAATCATCATCACTATTTCCAAACCTTTTTCATCACCCCAAACAGAAACTCTGTAACAATTAAGCAATAACTCCCCATTCACCCCTCTCTTCATCCCTGGTAATAAAATTACTTTTGAATATATCAAAAAAATAAGATGGATTGCCAGATAGTTAGAGGGATGTTAATTGGTAGCTAGACATGTGGTAATAAAATATTACTAAATAGATAGACTTATATAATAAAATGCTAATAGTCGAATGTAGGTGACAGGTATATAGGTGCCCTATATGTATATTTTCTTTCAACTTTCTTGTCTCTTTGAAGATATTCTCAACAAAATATTGGGAGGGGAAATTCCATGCTTAGGCTCCAGCCCAGGAGATTCTGATTTATTGGTTGTGTTTGGGTCTGGGCACCAGATTTTTTTAAAAAGCTCCCTAGATGGATTATAGTATGCAGCCAGGGATGAGGAACACCCTAAATTCTGCCATGAAATCACAGAGCCAGGATGAGCAGAACAGGGTGTAGGATAAACCGGAGTGGAACATGAATTTCAACATGAATACAGATGCATTTTTATGTTTTACTATCTTTAAACCATTTTCATGTATATGAAGAGATAGATTTGTTGAAGCAGAAAGAAAATGTTATAACCTTGGCAGCTCTGGGCTCCTGGGTCTGCAGGAAGGGAACAAGAGAAAGTTAGGTCTGGGTAGGTAGGGGCTAACAATCGAGCATTGCCATCAGACTTGGAAATTTGTCAAGTCCAAAGGGGCATTTGTAAACCAATTAATCAATAAAAAGGGTAATTGATGCTTCCCAGAAAATTTATTTCTATACTGCCTCATTACAATATGCCCTCTGCGAGGGAGGGGGGTGGGGTCTTGGTGTGTGCCACAACTTTTGGGGGCAAGACACAATTATAAGAGGGACTTTAATAAATGCAATCAGTGTAACCTGCTTTCTTGTACCCTCAATGAATCCCCAACCAAAAAAAAATGCCCTCTGCAATAGTAAAAAAAAAAAATCTTCTATAACCCTTCCCCTAGTTCCAGTTATTTTAAATCTTACTCTGGAGGTTACTGCTAGTGTGCAAGGTTATTTGTCCCAGCAATAAATGATCCCAGTCCATTTAACCACATGAAAGGAGACAGGAACAGTAGCATCTGATTCATTGTCCTGGGATCCCAGCCTGGCTCAGTACAATTGTCAGCTGGAGGCAGAACAGGGCCCAAGGGCAAAGGCAAAATGGCATATGAGGAAGAGGACCAAAGGTCAGTCATGGAGCTGCTGTATCATAGGTGAGATCTAAAAGGAAACTGCTGTACTAAAGCAGGAAGCAAATAGAAGTTCGGGAACCAGAGAAATGCAAAAACATGTCAGAAAAGGAGCTACACAACAGGAAGAAAATCAGGGTTTGGCCATGAATGAGACTAGGGTACCTCAAGCTCATTCTTTCTAGGAGCGTGCTGGAGTAAGCAGGAAGGAGTTAGAAAGTGCAGGCTGCCACAGTCTTAAAAAAAAAAAAGACCCAAACCATATTATCACACATGCTTATTTTGATGACTCTGAGCCATCTAGAAAAGGTTAAATGTGGTATCTTGGCTCGGTGCCCATAACACAGTGGTTACAGCGCTGGCCACATACACCAAGGCTGGTGGGTTCGAATCCAGCCTGGGCCAGCTAAACAACAATGACAATTGCAACAAAAAAATAGCCGGGTGTTGTGGCAGGTGCCTGTAGTCCCAGCTACTTGGGAGGCTGAAGCAAGAGAATCGCTTAAGCCCAAGAGTTTGAGGTTGCTGTGAGCTGTGATACCACGTACTCTATAGAGGGACTCTGTCTCAAAAAAAAAAAAAAAAAAAGTGGTATCTTTTATTTAAACAGTAAGGAAAATATATGAAATATTTTAGAAAAGTCTGCAAACTAACTGACTTTAAAAAAAGAAAAGAGGTCCTTTCACCCTTGAAGGATAACTTTCAGCTGCCAGGAAAATTCACATATGTATAATTCCATATTGCCTCCATAAATCTAGGTAGTGGTAGCAGTGATTCAGAGAAGTGGAGAGTTTGGATGTCTCCATTCCGCCTAGCTAGAATGACAGCTATTTTCCTTTCTCCCTTACTTTGGAGTTGTAAGGTATATTAACATTCTTACAGAGCTTTGATCCAATATAGAAATTTTGAAAACTTTCAAGAAAGGACTACCTCAGGCTTGTGTGAGGTATTAGACATGTGCTTAATTGCTATGTCCAGGGAGCTGTGGTGTTGTAATTGGCCCCACTGCATACTATCACTCTTTGGGAGAAAGATGGGGTTGGGGTAGGAGAGTATGAGCCCTGAGATCACATGGTGTAGGGGTGTCCCAAAGGGAAGAGACTGCTGTCCTCAGAAGTAGGGATATGGAAAAAAACATTGGGCAGATATCTATCACAATCTGTCAAGTTCACACAGGTAATGAGTGAAAGAGAAGAGGCCTGAACTCATGTTGGTCTGTCTTTTTTTTTTTTTTTTTTTCTTCCTATTGTTGTGTCTCCTTTGCTGGGGAAAACATTTACAGTTGCTGCCAAACTCCTAGTGCTCCACTCTGTCTGCCCTCTCTCCTACCCTGCTTTTACCCCCAGCCTAGAGTCCACTTGGGTGGAAATGCAGAATATAATGGGCCCAGAGTTAATCATCTGCAGGTTTCCCCTGATAAGTCACAGTGTGTTTGCTGCGCTCCTTCCAAGAGTCAACAGCAGCTGCAGGGATGTGCCGAGAGTGGCCTGTGGCATTCTGAGCGCTGGCTCAGATGGGAGGCAGTGTGCTAGGGAGTCTTTCTGAACACTACCATCTGGAATGCCTCTGTTACCCCGAAGGCACTCGTCTGCCTCTCCAATGGACACAGCTTAGAGATGCCAAAAATTAAGCCAAGTTCACTGGATGTACAAATGCCCTGACGTCAATGGAATTTGCTCATAATTTAGGCCTCATGTGTGATGTAGTGTCTGAACTCAATGATCTGTCAAAATAATCAGGGAGGAAGAAAAGAAGGAAGAAGAAAAAGTGAAGGAAAATAAGGAGGAATAAGAGAAGCAAGAGGCGGAAGAAACGGCAGAGGGGGAGAAGAAGGAAGAAAAAAATAGGACACAGCCAGGAGCTGTGGCAGGACAGGTTCAACTTTTGGCTCCTGGGGCCAACGGTCCCTGTAAGTTTGTTGAAAGCCTCGGTGCCAAATAAAACACGGCATTTTAAAAGCACTGAATTACGTGAGTGCAGAACTGTTAAAATCAGTGTAGCAAAAAATCCAGCTGGGTTTGGCCAGTGCCACAAAGTACAAAATGATGATCACTTGTACTGCCAAGACCCAGGGTTCCCCAGACATCATGGCCTGAGCAGAGTTACTTGGATATATGTCCAGCTATCCATTCTTTTTTTTTTTTTTTTGAGACAGAATCTCCTTCTGTTGCCCCAGCTTAAAGTGGTGCGGCGTCAGCCTAGTTCATAGCAACCTCAAACTTCTAGGTTCAAGCCATCCTCCTGCTTCAGCCTCCTGAGTAGCTGGGACTACAGGTGCCTGCCCCAGTGCCTGGCTAATTTTTCTATTTTTAATAGAGATGGGGGTCTTGCTCTTGCTCAGGCTAGCATCAAACTCCTGAGCTCAAGGGATCTTCCTGCCTCGGCTTCCCAAAATACTGGGATTACAGGTACGAGGCATCATGCCCAGCCCCAGCTCTCCATTCTTTAAAATAAGAAATCTGCCATTAAGAAGTGGACTGATGCTGTTTTACTTGCCCTGCATCCTGAGGAGGACTTATTTGTGAAGTTAACAAAGCTATGTTTCAGAGCCCTTTACTTAACAGGGGTCCCCTTGCATCCCAGGGATGCTAGGAACTGTGGAGTATTCCAGGTGGGGAGAGGAAACTAGGTTATAATGAAAAAACACTTATGATTAGAATTTCTCAGAAATTTACTGAATAGAAAACAACCTAAATCTCCAAGAGTTCGATAATTTGTTATGATTTATTTTCTCACTAATATTTAATTAAAGAGGAGTCCAAGATTATAAAGCCTCAGGCTCCATAAAACCCGAATCTGTCTCTAATTGCCTCTGTTCCCTTTCTTCTGGTAAGCACACCTTGATTTGCTTTTGTAGAAAGCCCTTCTACTCACTCATGGTAGACACGTGGTCCAGGTCTAGACAGTCAGGGAGACACTGATTGGTTCAGGAATAAGCGTGTGATCCAATTTGGGATAATGGGAATCAGGGCCAGAGTTTTTTGCTGGATCATCTATCAAGGTTATTAAGTTGTGGAAATGCAAGTCTGGCATTGCCAAGAGCCATTTTGCTTCTATAAGAGTAATCTGCCAGAGAATAAAGCATAGAGGGAGGCAGAGATGAAAGATAAAAAGAAGTCAAGTCCTGATTATGTTACTTTGCACCCTGAAACCAGCTGTAGTGAAGCTGGTATAGATAACCCTAGGGTTTTCAGATAGACAAGTCAATAAAGTCGTCTTTTTTGCTTAAGCTAGTTCGAGTTGGGTTTCTATCACTTGCAACTGTAAGTCTTGAATAATATAGGTCCCAATATGCCAGAAAGAGATAGCTATCATTTTTTTCAGTTCAGAAGGTAGTCCTTTCATGTATTTGCTTCTTAATAGTTATATTGATAGATAATACTTATTGGTCACTCTTCCTAAGGGCTTTACTTATGTTAACCCGTTGTATCTTTTTTTATAGGGCTTGACAGGCATCTAGTTAGTACTGGAAATTTACTGAATTAGTTAGTTCAGAAATGTACTGAATAGAAAACAACCTAAACAACTGGAGCACCTGCTGAGTGCTTAGGAACATAAGTGCATGCATGGCATTGAGTAGGGCAGATGCCACCGGCCCCAACCCACTGTATCTTAAAAGCAACCTTATGAAATGTGTACTACTATTATCATACCCATTTTACCAAAGAGGAAATTAAAAAACTTGTCCACTTGGTATGTGCTCTGGTTTAGACCTTGGATTCCTCCTTGTTACACTGCTTGAGCCAACTAATTCAGACGTTCCTAACATTTTAACAAGAGCTCTTATACCAAGACCTCATTAGCTGTTGCCAGCCTATGAATCAGATTCCCTTAGAATAAATGCCAGGGTGAGAAATATGGTTCACTTTTCTCAAAATCAGTTAAGAATGTCAGGTACAAAAAATACAATATGGCCGGGTGCAGTGTTCACACCTGCAATCCTAGCACTTTGGGAGGCCAAGGCAGGAGTATCACTTGAGGCCAGGAGTTTGAGACTAGCCTAAGCATGAGCAAGACCTCATCTCTTCCAAAAAAAAAAAAAAAAAAAAAAGAAAGAAAGAAGAAAAAAGAAAGAAAACTTAGCTAGGTGTGGTGTCATGCACACACCTATAATCTCAGCTGCTGGTTGGGAGGCTGAGGCAGGAGCATCACTTGAGCTCAGGAGTGTGAGGTTGCAGTGAACTATGATAATGCCATTGCACCATCTTGCAGGTGAGAGAGCAAAACCCTGTTTCAAAAACTATACAAGTGGACATAAAGTTTGTGCGCAATTTAAAATAGTTTAACACACTGTGTGTGTGTGTTTATAATAGACTGTTCACCAGCCAAAATGTATACACCAGCCAGTGGTGCCCAACATTAAATCTCTCTTCTCTTATTTGGGAAGCTTCTAAAGCAGCGGTTCTCAACCTGTGGGTCACGACCCCTTTGTAACAATGAAAATACATGGCGGTATTAGGAAGATTGAGAACCACTGTAAAGGGTCTCTCACATGTGCTTCTATGTATCTTCTTTCCTTTAATTCATATATAGCTCTCTGATGTCAGAATGACACTTTTCAGTGGTAGTTTATCTGTTGGCACCTCTCCTGATACCCACTCATATTTATGAGGAACCCCAACACTATTCCACTTTAGTAATTCTCATGCTGAGGGTGGGAGTATGAATTGAGAGCTCCTAATTTGTCATACACCACCTTCATTATGCCTCCAAACTGGATAGCTACTCAGTTTCCTGCAATTTCCTCTTTTTGTGACTCTCCAGATTTATTTTCAGCACAGTCTCCAAGCTCTTCTCTGCCTGTGGCTTGACAGGTTAACAAAGCTTTAAAACCTGGATCCTACTGCCCCAAAACCAACTATGCAATTCAGACTTGAAGCCATAATGACCTGATCCTTTCGTTTTTCTGCAAATTTTTATTAGGCACTGGAGATTCAGGATGAGTATGACACAGGTCTGTCCTTCTAAAAGCTCTCAAAGTATTGGGAGGAGGTGGGATGGGACACAAAGCCAACAGTTCCTAAGAACTGAGTGACTTGAAATCACAGCAGAGGAAGATGCCAACTCACTGAAGGGAGTAAGCAGACTTTTTAATGTACAGCTGCAGATGGGGTAGCAAGAAAAGTGGTCTTGAGGTGTTGTAGGAATTAGCAGAGAGAGAAAACAGAAAAGCATTCCAAGCAGATGTAACAGAATAGTTAGGGCTAGAAAAGCAATAAAGGATATGACTTTTCTGAGAAACAGCAAGAATTTTAGTGTGGGAGGGCCAGATAGTCTCTGAGGAAGAGTGGTGAGAGATGAGTCTAAAAACATAGGTAGAGGCCAGCTTGCAAAGTCCTTGGGTACTAAGTTCAGGAATCTGAAATTCATCCAGTATTCTTTAGGAACCAATGAAAGATTTCAAGCAGGAAGTAACATAATTACATTTTATTTCAGAGCGATCACATGGACAAAAGCATCAATCTCTTGTAGTAATGAGATCCTTTCTTCCAGCTTTGCTCTTTGGATTTGAGTTTCTTCAGATCAATCTGACTTTTAACCTCCGTGATCACTACTGGTAGATTTTTCTATTTCCCCATCAGTATACCCAGAGGACACCTTTACTCATCAGCCTGGGTTATATCATTCCATCAGAGAAGCCATTCTGAACATGTGAGTATATGCATTGTAGGAAGGATATTTTAATATCATTTTCACTTGGAGGGCATTTTCAAAATAGTTTCATAACTTTGCGTCACACTCTCTTTTGCTCTGAAATTCTGATAGACCAAAGATGGAGGCAGGGGTGGTAAGAGGGAATAGCATTTTGTAAAAGTTTACTCTTTTAAAGAATAGATATCTGAACCTGGAAACTCTAATCGAGGTAATATCTCTTTCAATTCCATAGTTGTCACCAAAATTCTATAAATCTGCATTTGCATTTTAATAGTGATATCTCTTATAATTGGTTGAATGTTGGTCCCAAGCGACTATGTTCTTATCCTAATATTTGGCCCCTGTAAATGTTACCTTATTTGGAAAAGGGGTCGTTTGCAGCTATAATTAAGAATTTGAAATAAGATTGATATTGGAATTTCATCTTCAATAGGTTCTTGGTCTTGGTGATTGGGAGAATGAATCCACAGACCACAGATCAGTGGTAAGACAGGATTTATTTACAGAGAAGAATACAAAAACACCAAAGCTCAGCAGAAAGAACCCAAGTGTGGTGGGGGAGATCTCTCTCTATCTCTGTGTCTCTCCTGGCTCTTTGTCCAGGGGTATATATATGATTGCATGGGTCCCCTGCAGTTACATTTAGCAGGACTTGGTAGCAAATGAATGGCTACAAATCCCTTTCATTTCCAGGCCTAGGAAATGGGGGTTCCCTGTTCGGCCACGAGTGCAAGGGAAGGGAGACCTAACGTGCTGGTGTCTCCCCAGCAATTGTCTGGTCTCTCTGGCTACTGGAGCCTCCTGTTGGGTGTGGGGGGCGGGGGGAGCTTGGCTACCCTCTAGCCCGCTGGTTCCTCTGCTGGCTGCCTCTGCACCAACACCACCAAGGCTGAGGCAGCAGGTATGCCCCTCAGCTCTACTGAAGTGGCTGGGGAGCCACCTGTCCTGTATCAAGATCATCCAGGTAGATTTTAAATCTAAAGACAAAGTCCTTGCAAGAGACAGAACGGGAAGACAAGGACAAAGAAGAAAGGCCCTTTGACGATAGGGACAGAGACTGAAGTTATGCAGCCACAAACCGAAGAATGCCTAGAAAGCTAATATACCTTGTTTCTAATAGGTTATGCTTAACAGTCACTTTTCAGAGAGGAGACAATTTCTAAATTGTTGTGTAATAACATGATATAAATGAACCTGGGCAAGGTAATTTCATTCCTCTGAGCTGTTTTGTTCACTAATCCCGTCTTCACAGAATGTGTTTTGTTCACTAATCCCATCTTCACAGAACGTTGAGACAAGTAAAGGATATAAAATAGAACTATTCAGCAGACAATTGGCAAAGGCAGGTGCTCAAAGACTTAGCCACATGAGAATCAGACCAACTCCCCTTGCACAGACACTCTGGTGAGACAAGGCCTCCCAGGGGACAGCCAGGATAATTAACATGCAAAGCCTGGGCCTGTATCAGAACCTCTTTTACATGTAACCACTTACACCCATCTGGTATAAATTCAGCTCTTGTTTCTCACCAACTAACCACTGCCCTCTCCCCCAACCTTCTCTACTTCCTGTTTACATAGATTGCTGCTTCCTGGCCAAGGAAACTGAATGGTTTCAACCAGACTGCTTTTCCTCTGGACCCATGCCAAGAATACCTTCTTTGTTCCCTTCTCTCATTCTGCTTTCTTCTTATTGTAGAAGCCATCACATGAAGAAGGAGAAAACTGCTGCCCAGAGCTATCCCCAGCTATGTAGCTGGTCTTCATCCTGGCTTTTGAATTGAATCAGATGAAGATGAGTAATAACATATCAGAAATCTGTCCATCCCTGCTTGCCTGACTCCTCTGAAATATTGACACTGATGCTTTTTCATACAACTATGCTAATCACGATCCTACACTTTCTGACCCAACTGTGTCCTGTTTGCATGAAGCAGTTCTGACCAAGGTGGGCAGCCCAGCAGTAAGTTAAACTTAACCAGAAGGCCAGATTGTGAGGTTGTTAAATAATTTAGTTTGTGGCTCTCAATGTGAGGTGAATATTCAAATCATCTAAAAGGCTCTTTCAAATAAACAAACAAATATTTGGAATTTGAGGGTAGGCATGGATAATTTGAAGAAAATCCCTAAGTCATAATGATTTTTCCCATAACTCCAAGCTTATCATCCTTAACACAATAGATGAGGAATGTGAACTCTGGAGCCTGTTGGGTTCAAATTCTGGCTTTGCTACCTATGAGCTGACATTGGACATGTTGTTTAACCTCTCTGTGCATCAATAACCTCATCTCTAAAACAGTTGTGATAATAACTACCTTCACCATAGAATTGTTGTAAAGAATAAATGAGTTAGTATGTGACAAGCACTTAAAATATATTTGTTTATTACTATTACTTGTATTGTTCTTTTTATTACCCCCCACTGAAGGGAAGGAAAATTAGTCAGAGTTGAGATGCTTGAATTAGTGATGTGAAGATGATGCAGGTGGGGGGGGACAGGGTTCATGTTATGAAGTGGGTAGCAGATATGGAATGGAGGAAGGACCATTCGCTGGAAGGAGAAAATTTGGAGTAGTAAATTTCTCTCTGGCACAAGAGTACCTGAGTTTAGATCCTGCTTAATGGTGGCACAACCACGAGCAGATTACTTAATTGTTTCCTAATCTCTAACAGTGCAGGGCAAGGGCAGGGCTGTCGTGGAATCAAATGAGTTAATACACAACATGCTGATTTCTTAGAAAAGTGACTGCCATGCAACAAATGTTAGCTTTTATTTTTATTGAAGATGAGAAGGTCAGGGAACAGAGGGGCCAATTGTTAGCTGGACATTGACATTATCCTGGATAATGGCAAGGTTTGAGGTAAACAGGAACACTGCGAGCCAGCTATACAAGTCTTCAATGAATGAGTGAAATGACCAGGGGGCTGTAGTAGAAACTTTTAATAAGGAGAAGACTGATGACAGCCAAAGCCATTAGCCGCCTGAATAACAGAGCCTCTCCCACAGTGTGGAAACATACACCAGTAACAAAGATGACCCCAATACCATAGGCTGTCCCTGAACTGAGGATATAAATTAGGGCCAAGAGGCAAAGGAGACAGTCAGAGAAATGCTGAGGCTCTATGGGGTTAGGAAATGACAGTCAAGATGGTACAGTAAGAGTCTAGAGAAGGTGGATGTAGGAAGGGGCAGAGGAGGTAAAGCTACATTTGCTTCTGGCAATATGTAGATGTTCCCTATCTGAATTGTCCAATTGGTAGGAACTAGCACACTGTGGCTGTTGAGCCCTTGAAAATAAGGCCAGTATGACCAGTATTCCTAAATCATCACTGAACAATTTTGTCTGGGTGGTGCCTATGGTTCAAAGGAGTGGGGCGCCAGCCCCATATGCCGGAGGTGGCGAGTTCAAACCCAGCCCCAGCCAAAAACTGCAAAAAATAAATAAATAAAAAGTAAGAAGACAAACATTAAAAAAAAATGGTTTAAAATAAAATAAAATAAAGATGCAGAATCCTAAGCCCCACCTTCATCGACTAAACTAAATTTTTGCAGTTTTGGCTGAGTGTGGTGGCTCACACTTGTAATCCTAGCACTCTGGGAGGCTGAGGCAGGAGAATCCCTTGAGCTCAGGAGTTTGAGACCAGCCTAAGCAAGAGAGAGACCCTGCCAAGTGTCAGGATGGGCACCTATAGTCCCAGCTACTTGGAAGGATGAGGCAGGAGGATTGCTTGAGCCCAGGAGTTTGCTGGGAATTAGGCTGACTCCACGACCTTCTAGCCTGGGACAATAGAGTGAGATTCTGTCTTAAAAAAAAATAATAATAAATTGCAGTTTGGTCTAGAGGCTCTATCCCCCAGAGATCCCCAAGTGACAGACTCTAGCCTGGTTGAGGAATTTCTGCATGATCTAAGCAAACTGGAGAAAGAATACCCTGTGGGCTAAATAGGGGAAGAGATATCATATACGGTCTTATTCAGGAGAGTTTAAACCCTTCTATCTTATTCTAAGAGACATAGATCATATTGAGTTTTCATTTTGAAAATGTTTGGCTCAGCTGATATAAGAAAATTTAAAACTGAAAGAATGTAACAGTAGCAAAACCTTGCATTGCTTTAAAGCTTAATAGTAGCATTCCTGTTGAGGGAGAACCAACTGCTTGAAAAGAAATAAATATTTGATATTTGCATTAATCCAAAAGTATAAAAGCATAGAAATCCTCTTTGCCTAAAAAGGGAGAAAAATCTTTAAATATTGAGAGCCCTTTGGGATAGAGGATGTGAGGTTAGAGATAGGAAGGAAGAGAGGAATTATATAAGATGGTAAGTGCCCAGGCAACCTACAATGGAATAGTGCCCCCCCCCAGACACACACACACACACACACACACGCACGCACTATGTAAAAGTCTGAGAAAGTCCACCAAATGACAAATGTTTGGGATTTCTGGTTGGGAATAATTTATGAAAAAACTGGGATTTCCATTTTGTTCGACCAGGGCCAAAGTAGAGCTAGCACGATTGAACGCAGGTACCTGGAGGCAGAGAGGACCAAAAGAGCAAAAGCCTCTTAAAATTTCCAGAAAGCAGCAGAAAGCTTTGTGTTACCTATATTGTGGAATCAGGTAGTTAAGGCAACGTCAACTCGCTCTCACTGGTCAGAAAGCCCAGCTTTCATCTGGGTTACAGTGGGAAAGAAAATAAAACATAAAATAACCTGTGGATCCTCCTTCCAGAACTGCCTGACCCTTAGGCTGGCCACCTGAGCCATCGCCCACTTAGGGGTTTCTCTGCAAGTCTCTCCTGTCTCTGAGGCTCGTCCGTCTGGTACCTTGTCCTTTCATCCCAAGAGAGCCTGGTTGGCTAAGGCCTCAACTCTTACCACACCCCACGGGGTGTCACAGGAAATATGTAGGTAATAGGTGCTTGAGAGTTAGGGAAGGGAGATATTAGCGTGGACCTGAGCATTTAGGTATCTCATTTAACTTTCTGCTTAACTTCACACAGACTAGGCCAGGCAAGGCACAAGTGGGGCTCAGGAGATGGGAATAGCTTTGAGGAACAGGGGAGCTGAGTTGCACAAAGCAGCTGAGATATAATAAAACAAAGTAGATTTCAGATATATTTGTGTGTGTGTGTGTATCAGCAATTGAGCCAAATAAGCCAAATCTGCATTAAGTCCAACAACAAGGAATATTCAAGCCTGAAAGAAGAATCCTAATGTCAGAACCAGGTAAATACAAGAACAGAGCAAAAGGCTGGGTCGAGGCAGAAATGAGAAAAGGGTACTGAATTTCTAGGCATACTCCTGGGTTACTAAGGGCTCCTCTCCTCCAGAGGACATAGATAGGAGAAAATAAATGTAAACCCTGACCTGCACATTGAAACACATTATGTGTTAAGGGACATGACATAAAACTTACTATTGTAGCTATTTTTAAGGGTACATTTCAGTGGCATTAAGTACATTCACATCATTGTACAACGGTCACCACCATCCAGCCGCAAAACCTTCTCATCATCCCAAACTGAAACACTGTACCTGTCTAATTAAAAACTCCCATTTCTCCTTCCTCCCATAACCTAGTAACCACTGTTATTTCTATGATTTTTGACTGTTCTAGGTACCTCTCAGTTGTATAACAAGAACCATATGCTGTTTGCCTTTTTACGCCTCCCTGACAAAACATACCTTTTAATTATCCCCTCAGAGTTTCTAAGGCACACGTTGTTGTGAGATGTGCACCAGGTTGCGGCTTTACTAGTTTTCAAATAAGCCAGTCACTTTCCCCTTATTGATCACTGGCTCTGATTCTCCTCTTGACGGAGAAATGTGCTCTCTGGAGACAGGGGACCCTTTCTCTCTTCCTATTGTTTCTGCTAGTGCTGCCAGTTTGCCTCCTTTGATCACCACTGCCAATTTTATCTCAACTCAATCACATAAAAGCCACTCACTTCTAACCTCCTCAAAATGGGATACAATCACCGTTTTAAAGAATGAAACCTTTTTTTGTGTGTGACACAGTCTCACTTAGTCACCCTTGGTAGAGTGCTGTGGCGTCATAGCTCGCAGCAGCCTCAAACTCTTGGGCTCAAGAGATCTTCTTGCCTCAGCCTCCCGAGTAGCTGGGATTACAGGCACCTGCCAAATGCCCTGCTAGCTTTATCTTTTTTTTTTTTTAGTAGAAATGGGACCTCACTCTTGCTCAGGCTGGTGTCAAACTTCTGAGCTCAAGCGATCCACCTACCTCAGCCTCCCAGAGTGCTAGGATTACAGGTGTGAGCCACCGTGCCTGGCAGTAAAAACGTTTTCAACAAACCTTAGGAAGTCTGGCATCCAAACTATTGCATGTAGGCTCAAATAGATGGGCATAAAACTCCTTTGATTATCTAAGATCTCGGCTGGAACTCATTCTCTGACACTATCTACTGGAGCCTTTTGATCTATCTGATTTCTGCCCATAGGAAGATGTATATTCCATTCTACTGCTCACTGCCACTGCCTCCCAGTACCAGGCCTCTGTCCTCCTAGGATGAGGGCCATTTCATGATCCTGTCTCCACTCAAGGATATCAACCACCTTTTCTGGGTCCCATTCCCAGGGTGCTTTTTACCATTTCTTCAAGAAGGCCTAAGAGTCTTCATACAAATCAAACTCTTGGTAGCAGCAGTGACATATCCCAGAACTCTCAGGGTGATAAGCATGACTCTTACCATGACCTCTGTGGCTTATGCCTTTTACTTTTGAAATAGATGATGAAGGGGCAAGTTGGAGATTGTTGGTCTCATAACCAGATACCATCAGAGGGCTTTACTGAAAGGTTTCCTACCAGCCAGAGAAGGTCAAAAACCAGCACCCTTGTGGTCTGAAAGTGAATAGGGCTTAGATCCCGACTCCCTCATCTACTGGGTGTGCAACCTTGGCAAGTGATTTAATCTGCCTAATCTGTAGTCTTCTCATTTGCAAAATTAGAATAACCTAGTATCTAACATAGAGGGTTTATCAGTTTGGATTAATACTGACTATGAGAAACAGAAACACAATATAAACAGTTTAAACAAGACAGTTTATTTTTCTCTCACATAGAAGTCCTAAGGTAGAAATTCCAGAGCTGCTGCACCACATACTCAGGGGCACAGGATCCCTCACTGCTGTCCATTTCTCAGGTGTGGGCCTTGTCCTCACGGCCTAAGACAGTAACTAGAGCGGCAGCTCTCAGATCCACATCGGTGTTCCAGGAAGAGGACAAGAAAGAGATAAAGAAGACAAAAAGGCATATACCATCTGTCTTTGGAGGAAAGTTGCCAGAAGCTTCCATGCAACACTTCTGCTTCTATCTCATCAGCACAAATTTGGTCATACTTAGCTACAAGGGAGGATGGGAAATTCCAGGCAGCCTTATGCACACCTAAAAATTAGAAATCCTAATACTACTGGGGGAAAAATGTGAGGCTCTGTTACTTAAATTATTTATTGTAAAGATTAAAATGCTCTAACAATATATGTTGGCTATTTTTTATATTTTTCCTTGAGAGATTACTAAGAAGTAAGTTGGGGAAGTAGGGATAAGAGGATAGCCCCCCAGATGAAGATGTGGCTTCATTTTACCCCCATTAAGATGGCAACTTACCCAGACATTGTAGCCTTTGTGATGTTGACTAGAAATTTTCAAAGTTGTTATCTCAGTTTACAGATTTAAATAAATGATATTTTGATGGGACTTTGCTTGCTTTGAGAGTACCACATTGACTCACTATAAGATAATCAGTGACATGGCAAGGCAGACTCTCTATCAATATTCTAAGTAGAAATAGTTTCTGGAAGGGATGATTCTCAAAAGATCTGTACCCTCCTCATACCCAGTTCACCCAGATATAGTTTCTGGAAGTGATGAGTCTCAAAAGATCTGTACCTCCTCATACCCAGTCCACCACCACTGTGAGAGTTTCTTTTTCAGTAATGACTTCCGTGGTCTAGGGCCCCATCAGCACCATCTCAACATAAGTCTGACTTCCCCTCTGCCATCAGCTCACATTCTATCTGCAGTGCAGACAAGTGGCTGTAAAATATTCTTTCTTCTCTGTCTTAATAATTCCTGTATCACTCACTGAGATGCATTACGTGATCTCTTAAATTCTAGGAGCACAGTTCCTACCAAGGTCCCTAATGCATTCTCAGTAAATAATCAAGACTTTGGAAGAATTGATTGATTAGCTGGGAACAAACACGACAGACTTCCCAGAATTTCAAAAGCTGTGATGGTCAGATTCCAGTCTAATGGCCTTCAAAAGGCAGAACCTCAACACACCTTTTTTCTATTGAAATATTATATTGCATCCCAATATATAAAACTGATTTACACCAGTGGCAGTCTTAAAGGTGGGAAGGGCTAAAGTCCAGTCCACTCAGCTTGCCTCTTCCCACTCACTGTCATATGAGGAAGCCCTGGAGGTACCTCAGTGGAACACCAAGGCTTGCTGTACTGACCTCAGTTTGAATAACCCTTGATCTGGTCCATTCTCTGGCTTTAAGGGTTAGATGAAGGGAAAAGAAAAAAGCTTTGGAATCACTCCAAAGCATTTGGCTAGGTGGTCCAATGTTGACCACTAGCTCTTATTAGATGTATGACCCCAGGGCCTCAATTGGTGAAATCTGTTTTCCTGTATTTTAAGAGTTAAAGTGAGTTTTTGAATATAAAATTCCTGGGACAGACTATGTACAGTGGCTCACGCCCGTAATCCTAGCACTCTGGAGGCTGAAGCTGGCGGATCACTTGAGCTCATGAGTTCGAGACCAACCTAAGCAAGAGTGACACCCCTGTCTCTGCTAAAAATAAAAAACTGAAGTAAGAAGACCACTTAAGCCCAAGAGTTTGTGATTACTGTGAGCTATGATGCCACAGCACTCCACCAAGGCGACAAAGTGAGACTCTGTCTCAAAAAAAAAATTCCCAGGACAGAGCAGATTCTCAATAAATATTAACTTCCTTCCTTATTTTCCTTTCCTTAAAGAAAGATGACATTCCTACATCTTCACACATCTTTAACAGATGTTTAACATCTTTGTCCCACCACATCAACTCATGTATGTGAGTGTGCCTTTACACATGTATATAAAAATGTACCGGTCACTTTTGGGTTGTTTAGGAACTGGTAGCTAATGATTATTCAAGTTTGTATAAAATGTACTTAGGCATTAATTGAGTTAATAAAATTATTATTAGATAAAGGTGAAACACAGTATGGATAGACAGTGTTATGTTAGAAAATTTCATTTAAGAAAAATTGGATCTAATAAACTGGCTATCAAAATAAAGAATCTGAATATTGTTAAAGAAATAAAGACTAGTTTCTCCTATCTACCTGTTTGGGTACGGCAGTTAAAGTACCCTTATGCTCAGTGTAACACACTGTGAGTCACTCTATTAAAGGGCAAGAAAGGAGTAGAGACCTAGTCAGGCCCAGTATCAATCAGCTCCTTCAGGCCTGGGATTCATGGACACCAGAGAGTATGGTTCAGGCTCAATATCTGAGGGAATCGCTAGTTTCAGTCCGAATTCTAGAATCAGAGAACAGGGCACATAGATATGGTCATGGAAGACAGAATAGCATCCTTGATGCCCCAAGACATCCATGTCCTAATCTCTAGAATCTGTGAGTGTGCTATGTTACATGGCAAGGGGGAATTATGCACCATTGCTAATGAAATTAAGGTTACTAATTAAGGAAAATTAAAATAAGGAGATTATCCTGGATTATTTGGGCAGGTCCAATGTAATCACGAGGGTCCTTGACTATGGAAGAGAGAAGCAGAAAAGTCAAAGAGAGTCAACAGAATGTTTGTCTAGTTCAGATTCATCTGCAATCACTTGAGGGCTTCTTCTGAAGGGCTCTATCCCAAGCTGTGCTGGCCTCACTGTGTACACTTAAGAATTCCATTCTGTCATCAGCCTACCTCAGAGCTTTTTCTCCCAGGAGAAGACAGGGTTGATCTAGGTGCCTAAGCATCCATGCAACAAATAGTACTGAATACCAATCCTATGCTAGTCAGTGTTTGAGGCACAGGTGATTCAGAGATGAATAAGAAAGATGTCCCCATCATAATGAATCTTGCAGGAGCAAAGTCTTACAGAAAGGACTGCAGAAAGCCTTTCCAAAACAATCAGCTGAGACTCTAAGAGCTACCGTTAGGGCCCAAGCTTTGTAACAGATAAACAAATTTGCTTAAAGTATAAAGTTCCTTAAGGCTGGCAACTCATATACTTCAAGGATATGCTTGATCTTTCAGGTCATCATACAAGAAAGATAAAGGTTTCATCTTAGATGTCAGTTCTGATTGGTAGTTGTCTGAAGTCCTGTGTTGAGGAGCATTGTGAAACCCCATCTGAGCTCACAGGAAAAGGGGCTGTGACAGATTACCAAGGTCTAGCACACACATATTTAGGGGATGAGTGAAGGCAAATGTGCCACACATTACTACCCCAGCCTGATGTAGACTATCTTACAATTTTCACATGTGTTCATTTTCCAACTGGTCAACAATCTCTCAGGAAGGCAGCATTATGCAGCCAAAGGAGCCCTGGAAGCAGAAGAGATGAGCTTTCCTTTCTCTTCTGAAAGGTAGTGTGGAGGGATGGAATCAGAGAGGCATGGCTCTGGAGCTGGGCATCCACTCTTCCACAGATGGTCTAATTCTGGACTTGTTACAGTCAGTCCTCATTATTTCATGGTAATTGTATTCTATAATATAAAGTCTCTACAAACACTGAATTCACATTTGCTAATGAGCTGTTACTCAGAAGGAATACAAGGCAAAGCACTTGCCATCCTCTGGTCACAACATTTTCATTTCACGTTTTCACAATGCGTTTCTGTTTGAAATACTTAATATTTACTGTTGGTTCATTAACACTGAACTCACAGCCCACAGTGCTATAATTCATGTCTGAAGGTAACTTATCTGACACACATGTTTTCTCTGCAGGGCACACGCAGTCTTCTCGCTCTCAGGCTCACCAGACGTCTCTTCAACACTATGATTAGGGGCCATTTTAAACAGCAAAATAGCCCCCCAAATGAGGAAAACATAGCAGTGAATAGACTGCAAAAAGGATCTCGTTTACAGTATAAGAGAAGAAAGAAGAAGGCAAGGCATTGCCTTCTTCAGCCTCAGCTGGGAGTAAGACAACTCAAATTTTTCAGTGATCTGCACATGCCTGTGAGTGACCACAAAAGCCCATGAGTAGTGATTTCGGGTTACACATAAATTTTAGCAAGTAGGCAAATCTGCAGGTACAGAACGCATGAACGATGAAGATAGACTATACTAAATGTATGAGCCTCAGTTAGTAATGGCACTTCCCTCACACTACACATTAAATGAGAGGAGGTATTTAAAATGCTTTGCGGCTGGGTGTGGTGGCTCACTCCTGGAATCCTAGCACTCTGGGAGGCTGAGGTGGTGGATTGCTTGAGCTCAGGAGTTTGAGACCAGCCTGAGCCAGAGTGAGACCCTGTCCTTACGAAAAAAGAAAAACTAGCTGGATGTGCTGGTGCAAACCTGTAATCCCAGCCTCTCAGGAGGTTAAGGCTGAGGCAAGAGGATTGCTCAAACCCAAGAATTTAAGGTTGCTGTGAGCTTTACCCAAGGGAACAGAGTGAGACCCTGTCAAAAAAATTAAATTAAATTAAACTAAAATTAAAATGAATAAAATGCTTTGCATGATTCCAGTTAGTTATACCAAATCTTTGCACTTTTACCCTTTATACCTTATATCTGTCATGCTCTAACCTGAGAGGTAAGTAGATACCAAGACACTGCCAGCCAAATATATCATCTTTATCCCTGGAGCATAAACAAAATACTCTCACTAGCTCAAGTAGAAAAGGAGTGTATTTTGAACAGATATAAGAGGTGATCTTTTAAGGCACCAAAAGTGCAGCTATCAGCACTACCCTGGGACGGGACTGAAACAGGAAGATCAGAAGCAATCCCACCTCTCACGCGCCTGCACCCTCTGCCATCTGTGCCTCTCTCTGAGCGTCTGCTATGTTTTTCTGCTTCCCTCAGCAGACAGGAGGTTTCCTCTGCTTTCTCTGGCTTCCTTGCATCCTCATAATTTTGACTTTTATGTGGTTCTGGCTTCCACAGCACTGATTATAGCCTGACTCTGCTTGGTGGCTGCACACCTGTTGTTTTTTGCCGGTCTAGCACCACTCTCCCACTGTCAGTAACAGAGGAACCAGCTGCACTCTGGCTACAGGGTTGGCCTGTGAGCAAGGCCTGGCCATGGGCTCTTTCTTCTGAAAATCTGATCTGTCTCGGTTATCTCCTATCACTCTGTCATTATTCCATATGGCTTTTGCTGCCTCATGGCTTTTGTTTGCTCAGAGCTCTGTTTATTCACAGTTCCTGCTTACTCTTGCAGTCTGAATACGCCTTCTCTCCCGGTCTTTCAGCTTCTACACTCACTGGTAATTTTTTTCACTTGTCTTTCCAGTTCTGATTTTTTGAAAGAAAAAATCTGATTGGCATGTTAAATTGCTAAATATGTGGGCAGAACTTTCATGCCTGGATGCCCTATACACCAAAATCCAGCCTATTGACCAGCTGCCCCAAGGTAAGGGCCTGCATGGCCCAATAAGTATGTAGAGATCAAGTAGTAGGGGCTAGAGGTATTGGTATTGAATGTAGACACCTATGTTTAAGGCTTTACATTAAACTGGTTATCCAGTCCCTCTCTTTTTCTAACACCACATGTCTAATCTATCAAAAAAATCCTATTAGCACTACCTCAAAATATATTTAGAATGTAAATCACTTCTCACTGTTACCGCTCTGCTCCAAGCCACATTGCCTTTCATCTGCATTACTCCAGCAGCCTGGGAGGTCACCTGTGTCTACCTATAATCTATTCCCAGCACAGCAGCTGGAGTGTTTTTTTTTTTTTGCAGTTTTGGTGGGGAATGGGCTCGAACCGGCCACCCCTGGTATGTGGGGCCAGCTCCCTACTCCTTGAGCCACAGGCGCCGCCCTAGCTGGAGTGGTTCTTATAAAGCCTGAGTCATGTCATGTTATTCCTTTGCTTTACATGTGCTAATGCTCCCCATTTCACTCAGAGTGAAAGCCAAAGCCCTAGGCCCATTACCTTTGACCCCATTATTACCACTTTCCCCTTGCTCACTTCACTCCAGCCACATTGGTCTTGTTTTTTCTTCTGGTATTCCAGGCATGGTCCTACCATGAGGCCTCTGCTCCAGCTCCAGAGTCTGAAACACACTTCTTACAGATAGTGGCTTGACTAACTTCCTTAATTCATTTAGATCCTTATTCAAATCTCACCTTTCCACAAGGCTTGCTTGACCAACTGTATAACATTAAAAGCACATATTGGAAAAGATGGGCAGGAAGCAGTGGCTCATGCCTGTAATCCTACCTAGCCCTCTGGGAGGCTGGTGGATAGCCTGAGCTCAAGAGTTCAAGACCAGCTTGAGCAAGAGTGAGACCCTGTCTATACTAAAAATAGAAAAACTAGTAAGGCATCATGGTGGCGACTGTAATCCTGGCTACTCAGGAGGCTGAGGCAAGAGCATCACTTGAGCCCAAGAATTTGAGGTTTCTGTGAGCTATGATGCCACCACACTCTACTGAAGGCAACAGAATGAGACTCTGTCGCAAAAAAAAAGAAAAGAGGAAAAGCCTCAGATCATAATCTAAGCTTGCATTCAAGAACCTAGAAAAAAGAGAGCAAAATAAACACAATGCAAGAGAAGGAAATAACCAAAGGGCAAAAATCAATTAAATTGAAAACAAAAGAATAAGAAAAAAAATCTATGAAACAAACAGCTGTTTCTGTGAAAAGATCAATAAAACAGATAAACCTCTAACAAGACTGATGAAGAAAAAGAGAGAAGGCTAATTACTAAGATCAGGAATCAAACAGGAGATATGGTTACAGACCTTGCAGGCATCTAAAGGATAATAAAGAAATACCACAAACAACTCTATGCATGTGAATTTGGCAATTTGAATTAAATGTTACAACTCACCCAATATGAAATAAGTCATTTGAAGAACAAGGATTAGGGAAATTGACTTATCTATCAGAATGGCTAAAATAAAAAATATAACCAAAATGCTGGTAAGGCTACAGAGAAACAAGATCATTCATAGGTTGCTGGTGGAAAGAGAAACAGTACAACCACTGTGGAAACAACTTGTCAGTTTCTTAAAAAATTAAACCTTCAACCACCATACAACCCCTGGGCATTTAGGTCGGAGAAATGTAGGCTATGTTCCCACAAAAATCTGTACATGAATGTTTATAAGCAGCTTTATTTGTAATACCCAAAACTGAAAACAAACTAGATATGCTTAAATGAATGAACAGTTTAAAAATTAGGGCTTAGTTCTCTTTCCCATCTTGCAGGATGGCAGATGAAAGTGTTGAGAAGCTGGATACTAAGGAGAAGAAACCTGAAGTCCAGGAGGCTGATGCCAAGGCCAAGGTTAAAAAAGGTAACCTCAAGGCTAAAAGGTCCAAGAAGGGGAAGCCCCTCTACAGCCAAAATCCAGTCCTCGTTAGAGCAATCAGCAGATATTCCCGCTCTGCTGTGTATTTTAGAAAGGCGATGTATGAGAGGAAATTCTCAGCGGCTAAATCCAGGATTGAAAAGAAAAAGAAGGTCCTTGTCATTGTCACAAAACCAGTTGATAGTAACAAGAATGGTGGTACTCGGGTGGCTAAACTTTGTAAAATGCCTAGACATTATCCTACTGAAGATATGCTTTGAAAACTGTTGAACCATGGCAAAAAAACTTCAGTCAACACATGAGAAAACTGAGCTGGCATCGGTCCTGGGACCATTCTGGTCTTTCTCACTAGGCACCAGAGAGGCAAGAGGTGGTTTTCCTGAAGCAGCTGAGTGGTAGCTTATTACTTGTGACTTGACCTCTGGTCCTCAATTGAGCTCCTCTGCAAAAAACACACCAGAAATTTGTCACTGCCAAAACCTCCACAAAAATTGATATTACTGATGCTTCACGAAGCAGCAGCTGCAGTAGCCCTGGCACCAGGAAGGTGAGATCTTTGACACAGAAAAAGAGAAATAAGAGATTAAAGAGCAGCGCAAGGT